>NC_092334.1:271864642-272185000 GCF_046630445.1 Rutidosis leptorrhynchoides
CATAATAAAAATCATTTTCTCAGAATAACAACTTTTAAATCAAAGTTTATCATAGTTTTTAATTAACTAACCCAAAACAGCCCGCTGTGTTACTACGACGGCGTAAATCCGGTTTTACGGTGTTTTTCGTGTTTCCAGGTTTTAAATCATTAAGTTAGCATATCATATAGATATAGAACATGTGTGTAGTTAATTTTAAAAGTCAAGTTAGAAGGATTAACTTTTGTTTGCGAACAAGTTTAGAATTAACTAAACTATGTTCTAGTGATTACGAGTTTAAACCTTCGAATAAGATAGTTTTATATATATGAATCGAATGATGTTATGAACATCATTACTACCTCAAGTTTAGTAGGTAAACCTACTGGAAGTGACAAGAAATGATCTAGCTTCAAAGGATCTTGGATGGCTTGAAAGTTCTTGAAGTAGGATCATGACACAAAAACAAGTTCAAGTAAGATTTTTACTCGAATTAAGATAGTTTATAGTTATAGAAATTGAATCAAAGTTTGAATATGAATATTACCTTGAATAAGAAAGATAACCTACTGTATATAACAAAGGTTTCTTGATCTTAGATGATTACTTGGAATGGATTAGAAAGCTTGGAAGTAAATTAGTAAACTTGAAGGGATTTTTGAAGTGTTCTTGAAGTGTTCTTCCTATGATGATTATAGCTTGATTCTTGAAGTGATTTTTGATGAAGATGATGATTAACTACTGGATAAATAAGTTCATAATAGTGTGTGTGTGTTAAGAGAGAATTAGAAAGAGAATTGGAAGTGAAATGGAGTGAATGATGAGTGGTAATTGGTGAGTGGTGAGTGGGGTTAAAAGGAGTTCTAGTTAGTTGACTAGGTCATGGTAGAAGTTAAAATTGATTAGTCATACATGACATAATCAAGAGTGGAATCCCATGCTAGTTCCTATTGGTATATACTCATAGTAAGTACGTTTTGAATTTGTGTATAATACGGGTAAGAATACGACTAGAATTCTTGATGAAAGAAAAGAATGGAAAAGTAACTATAACCATTTTCGTTAAGTATGAATGTTTTGATATATGTATTGAAGTCTTCCAAAAGTATTTTAATACATCTAAATACACTACATGTATATACATTTTAACTGAGTCGTTAAGTCATCGTTAGTCGTTACATGTAAGTGTTGTTTTGAAACCTTTAAGTTAACGATCTCAATTAATGTTGTTAACCCATTGTTTATTATATCTAATGAGATGTTAAATTATTATATTATCATGATATTATGATATATTAATATATCTTAATATGATATATATACATTTAAATGTCGTTACAACGATAATCGTTACATATATGTCTCGTTTCGAAATCCTTAAGTTAGTAGTCTTGTTTATATGTATATAACTCATTGTTAATATACTTATGGAGATACTTACTTATCATAATCTCATGTTAACCATATGTATATCCATATATATATCGTCATGTCATTTTTACAAGTTTTAACGTTCGTGAATCGCCGGTCAACTTGGGTGGTCAATTGTCTATATGAAACATATTTCAATTAATCAAGCCTTAACAAGTTTGAATGCTTAACATGTTGGAAACATTTAATCATGTAAATATCAATCTCAATTAATATATATAAACATGGAAAAGTTCGGGTCACTACACTTAGTTAGCTGTGGTATCGAAATTGTGATTAACTTCGTTGTCAACTTCCATTGGACTATCTATGTAGTGTTTAACTCTGTGACCATTAACTTTAAATTCAATCCCGTTTGAATTTATTAATTCTATCGTTCCGTATGAGAAAGCTCTTTTGACTATGAATGGTCCAGACCATCTTGATTTCAATTTTCCAGGAAATAGCTTGAATCGTGAATTGAAAAGAAGAACTCTGTCTCCTTCTTTAAATTCTTTTAAACTTCTGATTCTTTTATCATGCCATTTCTTCGTTCTTTCTTTATAGATTAACGAATTTTCGTATGCTTCATGTCTTAATTCTTCTAATTCGTTTAGTTGACTTAATCGTAGACGTCCAGCTTCATGTAAATCAAGATTACATGTCTTCAAAGCTCAAAATGCTTTGTGTTCAATTTCTACTGGAAGATGACATGCTTTTCCATAAACGAGTCTAAAAGGTGTGGTTCTAATTGGAGTTTTGTAGGATGTTCTAAAAGCCCAGAGTGCATCCTCTGATTTAATGAACCATTCCTTCGGATTTGATCCTACGGTTTTCTCTAGAATACGTTTTAAAGCTCGGTTGGTATTTTCAACTTGTCCACTAGTTTGTGGATGATATGCAGTGGAGATTTTATGAGTTACTCCATATCTTTTAAGAACTTTCTCAAGTTGATTATTACAGAAATGAGTACCCCGATCACTTATTAAAGCTTTCGGCGTTCCAAACCTTGCAAAAAGATGTTTTAAAAAGTTGACTACAACTCGTGCATCGTTAGTTGGGAGAGCTTGTGCTTTCGCCCGTTTAGATACATAATCAATGGCTACGAGAATATAGAGATTATTATGATATTTTGGAAATGGACCCATAAAGTCAATACCCCAAATGTCAAATACTTCACATACTTGAATGACATTTTGTGGCATTTCATCACGTTGACTTATTTTTCCGGCCCTTTGACAAGCATCACATGATTTGCAAAGAAGGTGTGCGTCTTTGTAAATTGTAGGCCAATAGAATCCAGCTTCATAAACTTTTCTTGCTGTTAATTGAGGCCCATAATGCCCTCCTGTTGGTCCTGTGTGACAATGGTTTAAAATTTTACTAGCTTCATCTCCGAATACACATCGGCGTATTATTCCATCTGGACAACTTTTAAATAGATGTGGATCTTCCCAGAAATAGTGTTTTATATCACTGAAGAATTTCTTTCGTTTTTGGTACGATAATCCTTTTTCAAGGAATCCACAAACTAAGTAGTTTGCATAGTCTGCAAACCATGGGATTTCATTATAATCTATCTTCAATAGATATTCATCAAGAAAGTTGTCTTGTATGGCTGATTCATTTAGAACTTCTAATTCGGGATTTTCAAGACGAGAAAGATGATCAGCGGCGAGATTTTCTGCTCCTCTTTTATCTCGGATTTCAATATCGAACTCTTGTAAGAGTAAGATCCAACGGATTAATCTTGGTTTAGCATCTTGTTTCGAAAATAGGTATCTAAGAGCAGAATGGTCGGTATAGACCACCGTTTTAGCTAGAACGAGATATGATCGAAATTTGTCAAAAGCAAAGACAATAGCAAGGAGTTCTTTTTCAGTAGTTGTATAATTTGTTTGTGCTCCTTGTAACGTCTTACTAGCATAATATATAGGTTGAAATCATTTTTCAATTCTTTGTCCTAAAACGGCTCCCATTGCAAAATCACTTGCATCGCACATTAGTTCAAATGGTAGATTCCAATTTGGTGTTATCATGATCGGCGCATTAGTGAGTTTCTCTTTAAGAATATTAAAAGATTTGATACATTCATCTGAAAAGATGAATGGAGCATCCTTTTCTAGGAGTTTGTTCATAGGAGTGACAATTTTAGAAAAATCTTTTATGAAACGTCGGTAAAAACCGGCATGCCCTAGAAAACTTCTAACTCCTCTAACATTGGTGGGATGTGGAAGTTTAGCAATTACATCTACTTTAGCTCTATCCACTTCAATTCCTTCCTTCAAAATTTTATGACCATGAACGATGCCTTCTTTAACCATGAAATGGCATTTCTCCCAATTAAGAACTAGATTTGATTGTTCGCATCTAATCAGCATTCGTTCAAGATTAGCTAGACATGTTTCAAATGTATCACCGAAGACTGAAAAGTCATCCATGAAAACTTCCATGCATTCTTCTATCATGTCGTGAAAAATCGCCATCATACACCTTTGAAAGGTTGCAGGGGCGTTGCAAAGTCCAAATGGCATGCGTTTGTAAGCAAAAGTACCATAAGGGCACGTGAATGTGGTTTTCTCTTGATCTTCGGGTGCTATTGGAATTTGAAAATATCCGGAAAATCCATCAAGAAAACAATAGTAACTATTTCCGGCTAATCTTTCCAACATTTGATCAATGAAAGGTAAGGGAAAGTGATCTTTTCTGGTGGCGTCATTTAATTTTCTATAATCAATACATACACGCCATCCTGTTACAGTCCTAGTAGGAATAAGCTCATTTTTTTCATTTGTAATGACAGTCATGCCACCCTTCTTAGGCACGCATTGAACTGGGCTTACCCATGGACTATCAGAGATTGGATAAATTAGACATGCGTCTAGCAGTTTAATAATCTCTTTCTTAAATACATCTTACATATTAGGATTTAGTCTTCGTTGGCGTTGCACATACGTTTTATGACCTTTTTCCATAAGGATTTTATGTGTACAATACGAAGGACTTATTCCTTTAATATCATGAATCTTCCATGCAATAGCTGGTTTATGAGCTTTCAACACAGAAATGAGTTGTGATTTCTCATTTTCAGTAAGAGAAGACGATATTATTACAGGTAATTCAGATTCACCATGTAAATAAGCGTATTCCAAATGGTTTGGAAGTGGCTTTTACTCTAATTTCGGTGGTTCTTCTATCGATGATTTATATCGATATCTGTCTTCTTCTTTTAGCATTTGAATTTCTTCTGTTGTTGGTTCATATCCATTAGCCATAAGTGTAGCTAACATTTCAGCTTCATCAATTTGTTCAGTTCCTTCTCCTAAAGAACATTCTCCTGTTCCTTGTAATTCTGGAAATTCTTCTAATAATTCTGCATGTGCATCTATAGTTTGAATATAATAACATGTATCATCTGCAGATTGTGGTTGTTGCATTGCTCTATCAACTGAAAAGGTAACACTCTCGTCCTCTATACTTAGGGTCAATTTCTTACCGAACACGTCTATCATTGCTTTAGCCGTGTTTAAGAATGGTCTTCCTAATATGAGAGGAACTTGAGAATCTTCTTCCATGTCCAGAACAACAAAATCTACTGGAAATACTAAAGTACCAACTTTAACTAGCATGTTCTCCATTATCCCTCTAGGAAATTTTACTGATCTATCGGCTAGTTGTATGCTTATTCTTGTTGGTTTCAATTCTCTAAGGTCTAGTTTAGCGTATAGTGAATACGGCATTAAATTTATACTAGCACCTAAGTCTGCCAATGCTTCTATTGAACTAAGACTACCCAGAAAACATGGAATTGTGAAACTTCCTGGATCAGATAATTTTTCTGGTATCTTATTCAACAGCACTGCTGAACAATTAGCATTCATAGTAACGGTCGAGAGTTCTTCCATTTTCTTTCTATTTGAGATTAGATCTTTCAAGAATTTAGCATATCTAGGCATTCCTGAAATCACATCAATGAAAGGAAGATTTACATTTATCTGTTTAAACATATCCAAGAATTTGGATTGCTCGGCTTCAAGTTTCTCCTTCTTCATTTTACTCGGGTAAGGAAGTGGTGGTTGGTATGGTTTAACATAAGGTTTAGTCTTAACTGTGTTATCTTCATTAACCTTTTCAACTACCGGTTCTTTTTCCTTATCTTGTTCAGGTTGTGGTTCTTGTGGAGTAGGAATAGCTTCATCAGAAGTTACAGGTATTTCAGGTGGTTTAAGTATTGTACCACTTCTTGTGGTAATAGCTTTAGCTGTTTCATTCTGGGGGTTAGCATTTGTATCACTAGGTAGACTTCCCGATTTTCTTTCACCTATTAACCTTGCTAGGTTACTTACTTCTTGTTCCAAGTTTTGAATAGAAGCTTGTTGATTTCTAAATGCTTGAGCATTTTGTTCATTAGTTTGTTTTTGAGATGTGAAAAACTGCGTTTGAGTTTCAACTAGCTTCGTCATCATATCTTCTAAATTTGGCTTTTTATCATCGGTTTGTGGTTTATTTTGAAAATTAGGTCTTTGCTGGTTGTAAGTATTATTGGATACTTGTTGATTGCTAGGACCTTGTTGGTTGTTGTATGGAATATTTCGGTTATAATTCTGGTTTTGATTGTAAATCGGTCTTGGCGGTTGATAATTATTCTGATAATTATTTCCAGGCCTTTGGTTTATGTATGAAATATTCTCTCTTTGTTCCATTGTTAATTCAATACTGAGACAAGCTTTTGTCAAATGTGGTCCTCCACACTGCTCACAACTAATTCGTATTGAGTGAATATCCTTAGTCATCTTTTCCATTCGTCTCTCGACAGCATCTATCTTTGCGGAAATGGAATCTAAGTCATGGCTAGAATCGGCTCTAGCTGCTTTAGATGATCTAACGATATCTTTTTCTTGGTGCCACTCATGTGAGTGGGAAGCAGTGTTATCAATAATTTTATAAGCATCCGTTTCGGTTTTCTTCATAATGGAACCACCAGCGGCTATATCGATGTCTTTCCTTGTAGTGATGTCGCATCCTTGGTAGAATATTTGTACTATTTGACAGGTGTCTAAACCATGTTGCGGACATCCTCTTAATAACTTTCCAAATCTTGTCCACGCCTCATATAGAGTTTCATTCGGTTTCTGTGTGAACGTAACAATTTCTCCTTGAAGTCTTACGGCTTTAGATGCCGGAAAGAATTGTTTAAGAAATTTTTCAACTAAAACATCCCATGTATCAATCGCCCCTTCAGTTAACGATTCCAACCAATCTTTGGCTTCTCCCTTTAAAGTCCAGGGAAATAACATGAGATATATCTGTTCATCCTCCACTTCTCTTATTTTAAATAGTGTGCAGATCCTATTAAAGGTACGAAGATGTTCATTTGGATCTTCCTTCGGCGCACTACTAAATTGGCATTGATTAGTCACCATGTGTAGAATTTGTCCTTTGATTTCATAATCTGGCGCATTAATGTCAGGATGAGTAATTGCGTGACCTTGGCCAGTGTGTTTAGCTCTCATTCGGTCTTCCATACTTAAAGGTTCTAGATTCTCCATAATTGAATTTGTTGAATCGGAATCACTAGAGGATTCTGATTTAATGGTTCGTTCCTCAACAATCTCTGTTTGAATGATTGGTGGTTCCGGAGGAAAATTTAATGGTTCAGGATCTATGAATCGTCCATGAATATTCTCCGGATTCTCAATTGTGAGGTCGGGTTCAAAAAATGGATTATCGGAAATTTGAACTGGAGTACTTGGTCGACTGGATGACGATTCTAAAAAAAAATCAACGGCGGTAATATTTGCTAAATGTCTTGATCTAGTTACAGGTGGTGAATGTACAAAAGGTGGTGAACGTCTTGCTCGGTGCATTCACTGAATAACCTATTAGTTTTTAAAAACGAAAGAAAAATTATATAAGTTATCCAATTAATAGACTTTTCTGATTTTGCCCACGTTTCGAATAGCCAAAAGATGCAGCAGAGGGGCAGGATTCGTTTGGTCTCAATATAATTGAGGACTGTTTGGCTCCAATAACCCGATCCACGTACAAATCCAACTATTACTACGAACCAGAAAATTTTGATGTCTATCAATTTAACCACTTAAAATAAATTTTCGTAATTTTAAGAAATTTAGATAAGAAGTAGAATAAAAATCTATGTCCTAAAACTAGAATGACGAGAAATAAGAAAGAAAAATAGTGCGTCGGAAAAAGGTCGAAAAATAAAAATAAGAAAGAAAAAGAGTGACTTATAGAACTTAAAAACACTCGACTAACCCAACCTTATTACTATCACTAACTTAAAATTATAATCGCAAATTGAGATTACTAATTGAAATGATAATTGATACATAGGTAAAAGGCGTCTAAAAATATTAAAGCTTACAAGTAAAACTATATCCCAAATGACAATGTCTTAAAAAGAAACTAAAACTTAAAAAGGCGTCGCAAAATTCTAAAGCACCTAAATCTTAGTCTAAAGAAAAAGTACTTAAGGGATTTTACGGCAAAGCCTAAAAATCTAGAAATAAAAATATAACTATGGCAAAAACTAAGTTTAAAACTAAAAACTAGCGAAAAATACAAATATTACGCTAAAACAATTAAAAAGGGAAAAAATATAAAAATATACTAAAAGTTGTGAAAATTACAATTTTTATAAAAATATTATTTTTATATTATTTATTTATTAAAACTAGTAATTTTACATTAATTAAACTAATTTAACTAAATATATAAATTAAATAAAAAGAAACTTAAAACTAATTATAATAATAAGTAATTTAGGGTTAATAATAATAATAATTAATAATTACTCCGTAATTAATGCTGATTAGGGTTCCTGTGTGGCCCGTGTCAGACGGCTCCTCGAGTTGCGGTATTCGAAGCTGCAAACTCCGCGAGTCGCAGGGTTCCAAAATTCAACTCAAGTACAGGATTTAATTCGACGTTTTTTTTTTATGTTTTAATAAAAAAAAATATTTAAATAAAACTTATATTTTTATAAAATAAAAATAAAGAAACTTTACAAAACTTAAATATTTAACAAATTCTTAAAACTATTTATATTTTTGTTTTCTTTTTATGTTTTCGAATAATTAAAAACGTATTTTTACAAAAGTGAATTTTAATAAAAGTAAACTAAAAATAAAAATCTTTTATTTATTTATTTATTTAGCGTTGCGCTTCCGGCTTTTAAGTTTGATTGTCCCCGGCAGCGGCGCCAAAAATAACTTGATGTTATGCGAGGTGTATATAAAATAGCTTTATATTTTACAAGGAAATACTATTAAATACGATACAATTTTACACAAGATATTTATTTATTTAGAGAATGGATATACTTAAACCTTGCTACAACACTTATAGGCAGTGTACCTAATCGTACAGTAGTGTAGTTTTTAGTAAGTCCGGTTCGTTCCACAGGGAAAATCTTTTAATCAAAGCTTAAAGTTATATTAGTTTAATTTTATAAAAATACAAATATATATATGTAATATTATTATTATAAAGGGGGTTTTTACCGTTTAATGACCGGTTTGTCGATTTTAAAACTTTAGTCGCAGTTAAAACAAAATGTAAAATATTAAATAAATAAAAGACTTAATTTAAAGCATAAAGTAAATAACGATAATGAAATTGCGATAAATAAAAGTGCGATAAAATAAACTTGCGATAATTAAAAAGTACGATAATTAAAAGTGCAATTAAATACAATAACAATAAATAAAAGTGCTATAATTAGAAGTGCAATTAAATATAAAATAAAGGGAATTAAATATGAAATAAAAGAATTATGCTTATTTAAACTTCCATAATCATGATGTTTGACGTGTTGATTTTAGTTTTATGCCCATGGGTTAATTGTCCTTTGTCCTGGATTATTTAATATGTCCGTCTGGTTTTTGTCCATAACAGTCCATCAGTCATAAATATAAAGTGCGAGTGTCCTCGTCAAATTATCCTTATACCCGAAGTTAAATATTCCAACTAATTGGGGACTTAAACTGTAACAATATTTTAATACTTTGTTTAATAATTACACCAGGATGTCGACTGAGTGTAACCCAAGGTTTTAACAGGATGTCGACTGAGTGTAACCCAAGGTTTTAATACTTTGTTAACAATTATGCCAAGTGTCCTTGTACATAATTTCACCCCTGTTTTAATAATTCTAGTGGCTATTAATCCATTCCCGTGTCAGGTTAAATGAACGACTATTCGTACATATAAATACCCCGCCCATCGTGTCCGATTGAGTGTATATAGTTATTTATAGGGACGTCCAATTGTGAATCTTTATATTAAAATTAACAAACTATCATTTAGTTAAAAAAATATAAAGCCCATTAATAGCCCATAGTCTAATTTCCACAAGTGTCGTTCTTTTGTCCAAACCCCAATTATGGTACAAAGCCCAATTACCCAATTTTAGTAATTAGCCCAACATCATGATTACTTCATTTTAAATAAGCATAATAATAACTTAGCTACGAGACATTAAATTAAAAAGATTGAACATAACTTACAATGATTAAAAATAGCGTAGTGTTACACGGACAGAATTTCGACTTACACCCTTACAACATTCGCTAACATCCCTTTATTATTAGGATTAAAATTAAAATTAAAATATAAATATAAATTATAAATATAAATATTACGTATATAGATAGAGAGATTGATATATATTAATATTTTTGCGATCAAACTGCGTTTGCTTTTATAGGCGGTTTCAGAATTTGGGGCTCCGCGACTCGCGGCAATTTTTGCCTTCAAACTCCGCGAGTCACGGAGTTTGATTTTCCAGCTCACCAACTTTGGAGTCTTTCTTTGTCGATGAATTTTTAATATATTATAATATTTAAATAATTATAAGAATTATTTAAATATTATATTATATTTATGTACATAGTTGACTTGTAATTTTTAGCCCGTTGCGTCGAGCGTTGAGAGTTGACTCTGGTTCCGGTTCTGGATTTTCGAACGTCCTTGCGTATAATTTAATATCTTGTACTATGCATTTTGAATCTTATACTCTTGTAATTTCGAGACGTTTCTTATCAATAATTGGAACCTCTTTAATTGTATTTTGTACTTTTGAGCTTTTTGGTCGTTTGCGTCTTCAATTCGTCGAATCTGTCTTTTGTCTTCACCTTTTATTATTTAAACGAATATCAATTGTAAATAGAATAATTGCAACTAAAAGCTTGTCTTTCTTAAGGAATAATGCTATGAAATATATGTTCATTTTTAGCATTATCAGTGTCTGTTCCCTAATTCTTAGATTACCAGACTTAATAAAAAGGGGCATATTCGATTTCGATCATTCAACCATATAATGTAGTTTCAATTACTTGTGTCTATTTCGTAAAACAGTTATAAAAGTTGCGCATGTATTCTCAGCCCAAAAATATAAAGGGTAAAAAAGGCAAATGAAACTCACTTGATGTATTTTGTAGTAAAAATACATATGACGACAATGAACAAGTGTAGGGTTAGCCTCGGATTCATGAACCTATATCAGTTGTATATATATTAACATATAAAATGGAAATCGAACAATTTATATATTATGAGTGATATGATTTATATGTTTCATTGATTCTTTTATTGATATTAATATAATAAATTTAAGGTAGCTTAATAATTTATTTGTAATTATAATATTTATCCTTCATTAATAATAAGAACTTATTTTAAGGTTTATTCGATAAAAATATACATGTATATATATATATATATATATATATATATATATATATATATATATATATATATATATATATATATATATATAGTTTAATTAATATAATTTATATTCAGTTTAATTAGTATCATTTTAATGATAACATATAATATTATGTATTATGACTGTAATGTATCTTTTAGATAAAATATATATTTGCAAGAATAATAACAATAATAATAATGAGTAATAATAGTAATAATAATTATAATAATAATAATAATAATAATAATAATAATAATAATAATAATAATAATAATAATAATAATAATAATAATAAGGAAATAATAAAAAGAAAATAACTACCTCAAAACTTTTCTAACAAAAAGAATGCCTCAGACCGGGCTCGAACTCGAGACCTCTCGCTTAGCCGAATCACACCCAACCGCTGCACTATATATGCTTTTAAGATTTAGTTCCTAATTTAAATCTTATTAACCATCTCTCGGCCCAACAGGAAATATACCATGGATTTCGGCCCAATCAAAAAAAGGAATTCAGCCCAACAAAAAAACGATAAAACACGGCCCAACAGCATTTTTGGCCCAACATGTATAAGTAATTAAAAGGGTGTGTGTTTGTCTCGGCCCAAGAAAAATGCGGTGGCCCAACAGAGAAGAAAGGAAGCGATAGCCCAACATCCTTAAATCTATATTTTATGGCTAGTGGATTCAGTGGTTTTTGAATCAAAGTAAACATCCTCATTTTGAAATCCCTTCCCCACCCACTTCCAATTATCGGCCAAAGTTCCAGACTAACTCCCACAAGTTGCATAAAAAAAATGTAGTGGTAGGGTTATCGTGAGCAGGGAAAAGGAAAAGATAATCGGAAAATAGCATGTGGATTTAAAATAGTACAAGTGGGATAATTGCCTTAGGAAATGTCGGTCATCAAGGCAAAGCAACAAATAAAATATGCCATATTAATATCCCCATTAACTTTATGTTAGACTTTATAATTCAAAAGGGGAACTAGTGGGTTCATAAAAAAAAATTATGAAGACAGCTCATTGAGCTCATAAGTGATCGACCAAACAACAAAAGAGGGAAAACACTCACATCTTTATCATTATTTTATAACAATATCCCTCTTCTTGTAATTTTTTAACAGAGATATAAATAGCAGTAGACACGCAGCATTTTTGTTGAGTTTTGGTGATTGGTTCAAGTGTACACAGGAAAATAGTACGTGGTTGTTTATGAAGAAGATGGTGCTCGATGAAACGAAAACATAAAAGAAAAAAATAAAACCACGTAGGTGGTTTGTTCTTGTCCAAATCAGAAAAAGAAGAAAGATATAAAGGAGAGTGTGGCAAGTGGATGATTATTAAAGTGGTGTTCCGGTTGGTCCTCAATGGTGGTGGTAGTCTGGGTAACGTTTTCATCGATCAACAATATAGTCACTAACAAAAGCAGTTGCAGGTTGTTCGGCTGTAGTTTTGGGTCGGCTAGGAAGTAACCGAGGGTGATGGTCTTGTTGGTTGTGGGGTGGCTTAGGAGTGGTTTCGTTGGAACCAGAAAACAGTAAACGAATGGCAAATCACGTGATCAAAAGGCGATGATGTAGTTATGGAGTGGTCGTGGGTTGATGGAGTAGAAACATAAGCGGTTTTGTTAATGGTGATCAAAGTGATGATGGTAGTGATCATGGGGGTTTCGGTGTTGGCCATTTACGATGGGAAAGGAAAAAAAATAATAATACCGAATGTGGTTGTTCACGGTTGGGGTGGAGATGATGGTTATTATGTTCGAGTAAAATAAATAAACGGTTTCTATTTGATCTTGATGATAAGGGTGGTGAAGGTTGTCGTTGATCGAGCAGTTGATGTAATATATAATATACTGAATAATTGAAGTGGAAAACATGTTTGGTATAATTGAAATCGACTGCTAACAACATGTGATTAGAATTATTAGGTCACGACATCAAAATAGGATAAAGATATAAAGGTTTAGATTCAATCTCTGACAAAATTTGGATTTGGTCTATGAATGGACTGTGATTGTACTGGTTTGAGGTCATAAAAGCAAGATTTCCTACAGCATGAAAGTGATGCACAACAGAATACGCAATTAACTTGTATAAATATATATTATCTTGTATTTTATGTATATGCGGTATTGATATTGTAGTTTATATATGTATCTGACTGCATTCTGTATATATATATATATATATATATATATATATATATATATATATTTTTATATATATTACTGCATATATATATATATATATATATATATATATATATATATATATATATATATATATATATATATATATATATATATATCTGTTTATTATACTTATTTAAATATAATACAGATTATAAACTAATTCCTAATATCTATGTGTATATATAATTCAGTATATATATATATATATATATATATATATATATATATATATATATATATATATATATATATATATATATATATATATATATATATATATATATATATATATATATATATATATAGTTTAATATATAAATATATAGATATTTCTGTTTTTATTTAACTGTGTATATATATATATATATATTTATATTATCTATATAATATGATTAATCTTATTAATCAATAAATATAACTATAATAATAATAATAATAATAATACTAATAATAATAATAATAATTAATGTAATAATCATATAACAATTATAATTAAACTTGTATTTACATTTAATATATATATTTTTATTTTTTACAATTTATTACTTATGTAATGTTTACTTTTTATAAAATATGTAATTAAGTATTTACACATAATATTTATATATATGTATATATATAAGTATATATAATAATATTTATACATAGAATCATATATATTTATATAGATTCCTTTTAAATTACATATGTTAGTTAACTTTTATATTTATATATTTAATTATATATTTACATACACACAATGGTTCGTGAATCATCGGGAATAGTTAAAGGTCAAATTCATATAAACAGTTTCAAAATTTTTAGACTCACTTTACAGACTTTGCTTATCGTATCGAAATCATATACAGATTAAGTTTACATTTAGTCGGAAATTCCTGGGTCATCACATTTGTTATTTACTTTACGCACTTTAATTATCGACATTTATTTTCTGTTATTCATTTTTACGCACTTTAAATATCGGGACACGTATACAAGGTTTTGACATATCATATCGACGCATTTATATATATTATTTGGAATAACCATAGACACTCTATATGCAGTAATGATCGAGTTCTCTATACAGGGTTGAAGTTGATTCTATAATAATATATATAATTTGAGTTGTGATCGAGTCTGAGACATGTACACGGGTCACGATACGTATTAATTAATTCGAATATTATATAATAAACTATATATGAATTATTATTTGTACATTGCTAACTGTGGACTATCAACTGTGGACTAATAATATTGGACAATTAAAATGAATTAAAATATTGATTATAACATATGAAACTAAAAACTTCTTCAAGTTTGCCACTTGACTTCATCGTAAACCTCAATTGTATCTTGATGATTACAATCTGCGTTCAAACTCTTCAATGATTCTTGAAAACACCTCAAATGAGAGGATGAACCAACCGCACTTCATCTACGGAAGAAAAGATTGATACATATAGTTATACACCTAAAAACACTTGGAACCTGAGTAAACGTTTAACACGTATCTGTGCTAACTCTTTTGGCGTTGTTATTACCAAAAATAACTTTGCAATCCCTTTCCAAAATTAGTCAATTTTGTCACAGCTCCAGCAAGTCAACTTCGATTTTCATTCGGATTAACCTTATTATAATCTTGATATATATGCGTGCTCTTTTGTTGTTACCGGGGAACCTTTTATATCCTGCTCCTTGGCTTAAATCTCTCCGATAAATCACTATATTTATCTATTGAATTCTTATCATATACTCATCCGCATCTTGTAACGAGAACTGCCATACCAATCACCGGGAATCAGCAATCAGTACTTTGAAAACTCACAGCATATCTACATCAACAGTTATATGTATAACATTTATCTCTTAGAATTATGATCTTTCATTCTGAAATTCTGAAAAGCACTCAGTCTACAAATCAATAATCTGAATGTTGAAAAAGCTGAATGAAACAGCAGAAACCGTAGACAACCGTAAATGACCTTAATCATCAGAAGTTTGATGATAAAGAATAGTATGTTAGAAAAGCTCAGTAAAGTTGGAACTGGAAAACGGATTGAGCTAACCACTAAGGAGACCAAGGACAAATACAAGGACCATACTCTATATTCAAAGAATCCAGGTAATTATGGATCCATTGAAATATTTAGAGAATATCTTGCTCTGAAGTCATGTTAAAATCTTGCGAAAAATCTTTCTCCATCAACCATCGAACTTAGAAATTCCAAAATATCATCATCAATATCTTTGATATTTCTGAGGATATTTTCATAAATATTCTCGTCCGAAATTATATACCTCCTTGTGCTTCCTATGTATCATTATATTGGAAACATTCAATAGAAAATTTAGTACCGAAAAGCAGATTATGCGAAAACTAGGAAGAAAGCCGTGGACAAATCACAAAGAATAAGTTTGACTTCAAAGAATCCAAATGATTCAATGCCTGATGAAACATTTAGCGAATACCTTGCTTCTGACTCCAAACTCTTGAGGACAAATTTTCTTCACCATATGTTTGACTTCAAGAATCATGAAAGGTTTGAACACAGAATGTAATCGTGAAGATACAAATGAGGTTTAAGACGAAATCAAATGGCAAACTTGAAGAATTGTTTAGTTTCATATGTTATAATCAATATTTTAATTCATTTTAATTCTATCGTGTTTTAATCAATATTTCAAGTGGTAAAATAAATAAAAACACGGTAGAATTAAGAATAGTATCACCCCAAGGTTATATTAAAATAAACAGATTTTCTGGTGGAAGATTAAGAAGAAGGATGACAGAAATGATAATTAGGAAAATATCAGGGTTTAGAATTGGATTATGCATTTTCATAATCTTTTGATTATGGGAATTGAGTATAGGAATGGTGAGAATAATGGAAACGAAGAGTTAAATTTATAATGGAAGTATCAGGCAGAGTAATCGAGGCAGATCATCGTATTTAATTATAGAGATCTTAATTTTTTATTCGCCGAAGAATCAAATCTTTTAGATTTCGAAGGTTTTCTTTAAATCTCTTGAATTCCGAAATTCAATCGCGACTACGTCAAAAGTTATGGAAAATCTCCATTTCCTCATCTCGATCTTTTGTGATAGCTTCATACGTTTCTATTAATCGAATCATTTTATCCATATTACTCAAAGATGATAAAACTCAATTTATCAACTCATCTTCATCATGAAAACATTTTTATTGTTAGCCATGACCACCTCACTCAAATTTCGGGACGAAATTTCTTTAACGGGTAGGTACTGTGATGACCCGGGAATTTTTGACCAAATTTAAACTTAAATCTTATATGATCTCGACACGATAAGCAAAGTCTGTAATGTTGAGTCTCAAAATTTTTGAACTTTTTTATGTATGCATTTACCCTTCGACCATTTCCGACAATTCACGAACAACTAATTGTAAATAAATACATATATGTTTAAATATATTTATATATATAATAAAATGAAATGTAATTTGAAATAATATATGATTTAGTTGTAAGGACTAAAAATTGTAAAATAATAAATGAAATAATAAGTTCTTATTAAATTGAGTCTATACATATATATATATATATATATATATATATATATATATATATATATATATATATATATATATATATATATATATATATATATATATATATAGTTTCTATACATAATTATTATTATTATTATTATTATTATTATTATTATTATTATTATTATTATTATTATTATTATTATTATTATTATTATTATTATTATTATTATTATCATTATTCTATTATTATTATTTTTACAAACAAAAGATATCTATAAAATAAATAAATATATATATATATATATATATATATATATATATATATATATATATATATATATATATATATATATATATATATATATATATATATATATATATATATATATATATATATATATATATATACATACATACATATTTAATACAAAACATAACTATATAAATATGGTTATGTACTTAATATATATATAAAATGACATATATAGGCTAATAACATAAAAATTATGTCACTAATAATAAATACATATATATTTGTTCAATTACAATTATGTATATTAATAAATATACAAATGATATAGGTTCGTGAATCAGAGGCCAACCCTGCATTGTTCAATATAGTCATATGTATTTTTACTACAAAATACATTAGGTGAGTTTCATTAATCCCTTTTTAAATGCTTTTGCAATATATATTTTTGGGACTGAGAATACATGCCCTGCTTTTATAAATGCTTTACGAAATAGACACAAGTAATCGAAACTTCATTCTATGGTTGGATTATCTAATCGAATATGCCCTTTTTATTAAGTCTGGTAATCTAAGAATTAGGGAACAGACACCCTAATTGACGCGAACTCTAAATATAGATCTATCGGGCCCAACATGTAGTGACCCGAACTTTTCCATGTTTATATATATTAATTGAGATTGATATTTACATGATTAAATGTTTCCAACATGTTAACCAATCAAACTTGTTAAGACTTGATTAATTGAAATATGTTTCATATAGACAATTGACCACCCAAGTTGACCGGTGTTTCACGAACGTTAAAACTTGTAAAAACTATATGATGACATATATATGGATATATATATAGTTAACATGATACTATGATAAGTAAACATATCATTAAGTATATTAACAATGAACTACATATGTAAAAACAAGACTACTAACTTAATGATTTTTAAACGAGACATATATGTAACGATTATCGTTGTAAAGACATTTAATGTATATATATATATCATATTAAGAGATATTCATACATGATAATATCATGATAATATAATAATTTAAAATCTCATTTGATATTATAAACATTGGGTTAACAACATTTAACAAGATCGTTAACCTAAAGGTTTCAAAACAACACTTACATGTAACGACTAACGATGACTTAACGACTCAGTTAAAATGTATATACATGTAGTGTTTTAATATGTATTTATACACTTTTGAAAGACTTCAATACAATTATCAAAATACTTCTACTTAACAAAAATGCTTACAATTACATCCTCGTTCAGTTTCATCAAAAATTCTACTCGTATGCACCCGTATTCGTACTCGTACAATACACAGCTTTTAGATGTATGTACTATTGGTATATACACTCCAATGATCAGCTCTTAGCAGCTCATGTGAGTCACCTAACACATGTGGGAACCATCATTTGGCAACTAGCATTAAATATCTCATAAAATTACAAAAATCTGAGTAATCATTCATGACTTATTTACATGAAAACAAAATTACATATCCTTTATATCTAATCCATACACCAACGACCAAAAACACCTACAAACACTTTAATTCTTCAATTTTCTTCATCTAATTAATCTCTCTTAAGTTCTATCTTCAAGTTCTAAGTGTTCTTCATATATTCTACAAGTACTAGTTACATAAAATCAAGAATACTTTCAAGTTTGCTAGCTCACTTCCAATCTTGTAAGGTGATCATCCAACCTCAAGAAATCTTTGTTTCTTACAGTAGGTTATCATTCTAATACAAGGTAATAATCATATTCAAATTTTGGTTCAATTTCTATAACTATTACAATCTTATTTCAAGTGATGATCTTACTTGAACTTGTTTTCGTGTCATGATTCTGCTTCAAGAACTTCGAGCCATCCAAGGATCCGTTGAAGCTAGATCCATTTTTCTCTTTTCCAGTAGGTTTATCCAAGGAACTTAAGATAGTAATGATGTTCATAACATCATTCGATTCATACATATAAAGCTATCTTATTCGAAGGTTTAAACTTGTAATCACTAGAACATAGTTTAGTTAATTCTAAACTTGTTCGCAAACAAAAGTTAATCCTTCTAACTTGACTTTTAAAATCAACTAAACACATGTTCTATATCTATATGATATGCTAAATTAATGATTTAAAACCTGGAGACACGAAAAACACCGTAAAACCGGATTTACGCCGTCGTAGTAACACCGCGGGCTGTTTTGGGTTAGTTAATTAAAAACTATGATAAACTTTGATTTAAAATTTGTTATTCTGAGAAAATGATTTTTATTATGAACATGAAACTATATCCAAAAATTATGGTTAAACTCAAAGTGGAAGTATGTTTTCTAAAATGGTCATCTAGACGTCGTTCTTTCGACTGAAATGACTACCTTTACAAAAACAACTTGTAACTTATTTTTCCAACTATAAACCTATACTTTTTCTGTTTAGATTCATAAAATAGAATTCAATATGAAACCATAGCAATTTTATTCACTCAAAACGGATTTAAAATGAAGAAGTTATGGGTAAAACAAGATTGGATAATTTTTCTCATTTTAGCTACGTGAAAATTGGTAACAAATCTATTCCAACCATAACTTAATCAACTTGTATTGTATATTATGTAATCTTGAGATACCATAGACACGTATACAATGTTTTGACCTATCATGTCGACACATCTATATATATTTCGGAACAACCATAGACACTCTATATGTGAATGTTGGAGTTAGCTATACAGGGTTGAGGTTGATTCTAAAATATATATAGTTTGAGTTGTGATCAATACTGAGATACGTATACACTGGGTCGTGGATTGATTCAAGATAATATTTATCGATTTATTTCTGTACATCTAACTGTGGACAACTAGTTGTAGGTTACTAACGAGGACAGCTGACTTAATAAACTTAAAACATCAAAATATATTAAAAGTGTTGTAAATATATTTTGAACATACTTTGATATATATGTATATATTGTTATAGGTTCGTGAATCAACCAGTAGCCAAGTCTTACTTCTCGACGAAGTAAAAATCTGTGAAAGTGAGTTATAGTCCCACTTTTAAAATCTAATATTTTTGGGATGAGAATACGTGCAGGTTTTATAAATGATTTACAAAATAGACACAAGTACGTGAAACTACATTCTATGGTTGAATTATCGAAATCGAATATGCCCCTTTTTATTAAGTCTTGTAATCGAAGAATTAGGGAACAGACACCCTAATTGACGCGAATCCTAAAGATAGATCTATTGGGCCTAACAAACCCCATCCAAGGTACCGGATGCTTTAGTACTTCGAAATTTATATCATATCCGAAGGGTGTCCCGGAATGATGGGGATATTCTTATATATGCATCTTGTTAATGTCGGTTACCAGGTGTTCACCATATGAATGATTTTTATCTCTATGTATAGAATGTGTATTGAAATATGAAATCTTGTGGTCTATTATTATGATTTGATATATATAGGTTAAACCAATAACTCACCAACATTTTTGTTGACGTTTTAAGCATGTTTATTCTCAGGTGATTATTAAGAGCTTCCGCTGTCGCATACTTAAATAAGGACGAGATTTGGAGTCCATGCTTGTATGATATTGTGTAAAAACTGCATTCAAGAAACTTATTTTGTTGTAACATATTTGTATTGTAAACCATTATGTAATGGTCTTGTGTAAACAGGATATTTTAGATTATCATTATTTGATAATCTACGTAAAGCTTTTAAAACCTTTATTAATGAAATAAAGGTTATGGTTTGTTTTAAAATGAATGCAGTCTTTGAAAAACGTCTCATATAGAGGTCAAAACCTCGCAACGAAATCAATTAATATGGAACGTTTTTAATCAATAAGAATGGGACATTTCAGTTGGTATCCGAGCGTTGGTCTTAGAGAACCAGAATTTTGCATTAGTGTGTCTTATCGAGTTTGTTAGGATGCATTAGTGAGTCTGGACTTCGACCGTGTTTACTTGAAAAATGATTGCTTAACAAATTTTGTTGGAAACTATATATTTTTAACATGTGAATATTATGTGATATATTAATCTCTTAACGCGTTTGATATTATGTGATAGATGTCTACATCTAGAACAAGTCCAATTGACTCACCTAATAATAATGAAGAGTCAAATGTAAATTGGAATGATTCGTGGACTGATTCACAAGTTCCCGAAGAGGAACCGAAAGAAGAGTCGGAACCGGAAGAAGAATCGGAACTGGAAGAAGAATCGGAACCGGATGAAGAAATAGAACCGGTGGGGGAAATAATAAAACGGTTAAGTAAAAGAAAATCCTCAACCAACCGACCAAGGTTAATTATGGTCAATGGTGTTTCCGCCAAGGAATCAAAATATTGGGAGGATTACCAATTCTCCGATGAATCGGATTCCGACGAGAATTCCGATGATGTTATAGAAATTACCCCAACTGAATTTAAAAAGGCAAAAGAAAATAATAAGGGAAAGGGCATAAAAATAGAGAAATCTAATTCCAACCCCGATGAACTTTATATGTATCGTCAACCCCCGAAGTCCTTAAGTTGTAACAATGACCCGGGAACCTCTAAACCACCAGGTTTTTCTAAACCAATGTGGAAAACGACGGCTCGTATTAGGGGAACATCATATATCCCTAGAAACTTGGCAAAACAAACCAAAACCGAAGAAGAAGAAACAAGCGAGTCGGAATAAGATAGTTGTATTCGTGTGGTGTAATATATGAAATATAGTGTGCTTATGCTTTATGATATATGTAAAAATTGTTTGTATTAATAAGTATTTTTTTTATGAATCTAACTCTTGTCTATTTTACAGTATAAAAACACATAATGGATAGACAACACAATATTTTAAGAGACCTATCCGGAGACATGATTGATGAAATCTTGTCTAGAGTCGGTCAGAATTCTTCGGCACAACTATTTAAGGCGAGATCAGTTTGTAAGACATTCGAAGAACGTTCCAAGAATGCCTTGGTTTATAAAAGGCTTTCGTTCGAAAGATGGGGGATATCACATTGGGAAATCCATAAGTTACGATGTGTTTACTTTGACGCATATATTTCGGGGAACCCAAATGCTATTTTACGCAATGGGTTAAGAAATTATTTTGACTCAATATATCCGAATATTGGACTTCGTGATTTAGAAAAAGCGGCTAACATACAACATAAAGAAGCATGTTATGCTTACAGATTAGTAATGTTCGCTTCTCACCAAAGTGAGAACAAGAACATCGGGCTACAACTATTAAACAAAACGTTCCCACAAGTGACGGAGTCGGTAATTGGGGTAAGAAATGAGGTTTTTAGATTGTTACGGGACTGTTGGACATTACGTAACCCTCATCCCTTTGACGACGTTACAACACGATGTCTTATCAACGGCCATAATGGTTATGTTCCACAAGACCAAGGATGGGAAGTAATCCTAGTAAAACCAGAATGCATGACTTGTTTCTGGACGTATGAATTACGTGTCTTTATTACCTTTGCTGAACGACTTGTGTACTAGCTAGAATTATCTTCACAACCATCTTGTATCAAATTTATTGTGTGCTATATTTCATGCTATATGTAAAATAAGCGGTATTGTAAGTTTGTAAAATATTGTGTAAAAGTTTGAACGCGAAATATTATTATAATCAGTTTTTCATATAGAATTGTAGTAGTTGTATTGTATATTAGCTACTAAGTATGAACTTAACTGGTAGGTACCACCCGAATTTAAACTTATAAAACGCTAATATGAAGAAAAAGCTTTTATAAATGAGTTCATATTATGCTACGAAATACTATTAACTACTCTTAATATTCTGTATGATTAACTTGTTCCATTTGACTATTTTGAAGGAAATGGCACCGACTACTCGACACACCGTCAATATGAATGAAGAGGAATTCCGTACTTTTCTAGCTTCAAACATAGCCGCAGTACAGGCTGCGCTACATACCAACAATAACCGTGGATCTAGCAGTACAGGAAATCGTGTAGGATGCACCTACAAAGAATTCACTGCCTGCAAACCTTTGGAATTTGATGGAATCGAAGGACCGATCGGATTAAAACGGTGGACCGAGAAGGTCGAATCGGTGTTTGCCATAAGTAAGTGTACTGAAGAGGACAAAGTGAAGTACGCTACGCATACCTTCACAGGTTCTGCGTTAACATGGTGGAATACCTATCTAGAGCAAGTGGGACAAGACGATGCGTACGCACTACCGTGGTCAGCATTCAAGCACTTGATGAACGAGAAATACCGTCCCAGAACCGAGGTCAATAAGCTCAAGACAGAACTTAGAGGGTTACGAACCCAAGGATTTGATATTACCACGTACGAAAGACGATTCACAGAATTGTGCCTATTGTGTCCGGGAGCATTCGAAGATGAGGAAGAGAAGATCGACGCGTTTGTGAAAGGATTACCGGAAAGAATCCAAGAAGATATAAGTTCACACGAGCCCACCTCCATACAACAGGCATGTAGAATGGCTCACAAACTAGTGAACCAGATTGAAGAAAGAATTAAAGAACAGACTGCTGAAGAGGCCAATGTGAAGCAAGTCAAAAGAAAGTGGGAGGAAAACGGTGATAAGAATCACCAATACAACAACAACAGCAATTACAAAAATAATCGCAACAATTATCCCAACAATCGCAACATCAATGCAAGTACAACAAACGGCCCAACAACAACAACAACAACAACAGCAACTCCAACAATCATCCCAACAACAATAATAACCGCAACAACAACAACAATCAGAAGCAGCTATGCCAAAGGTGTGAAAAGTATCACTCGGGGTTCTGCACCAAATTTTGCAACAAGTGTAAAAGAAATGGTCATAGCGCGGCGAAGTGTGAGGTCTACGGACCAGGGGTTAATAGAACGAAAGGAACAAATGGTGTCGGAACGAGTAATGGCGGAGCAAGTAGTGTCGGAGCAAGTTATGCCAATGTAGTTTGTTATAAATGTGGAAAACGGGGCCACATTATTAGAAATTGCCCGAACCAGGAGAACACGAATGGACAAGGCCGCGAAAGAGTTTTCAATATTAATGCGGCAGAGGCACAGGAAGACCCGGAGCTTTTTACGGGTACGTTTCTTATTGACAATAAATCTGCTTACGTTTTATTTGATTCGGGTACGGATAGAAGCTATATGAGTAGAGATTTTTGTGCTAAATTAAGTTGTCCATTGACGTCTTTGGATAGTAAATTTTTACTCGAATTAGCAATTGGTAAATTAATTTCAGCAGATAATATATGTCGGAATCGAGAAATTAAACTGGTTAGCGAAACATTTAAGATTGATTTGATACCAGTAGAGTTAGGGAGTTTTGATGTGATAATCGGTATGGACTGGTTGAAAGAAGTGAAAGCAGAGATCGTTTGTTACAAAAATGCAATTTGCATTATACGAGAAAAAGGAAAACCCTTAATGGTGTACGGAGAAAAGGGCAACACGAACCTACATCTTATTAGTAATTTGAAGGCACAAAAACTATAAGAAAAGGTTGCTATACTGTTCTAGCACACGTCGAGAAAGTACAAACTGAAGAAAAGTGCATCAATGATGTTCCCATTGCAAAAGAATTTCCCGATGTATTTCCGAAAGAATTACCGGGATTACCTGTGATGACCCGGAAATTTTCGGTCAAATTTAAGCTTTAATCTTTATATGTTTCCGACACGATAAGCAAAATCTGTAATGTTGAGTCTCGAAAGTTTTGAAATCTATATTCATGTAATCAATTACCCTTTGACTATGCTCAACGATTCACGAACATTTATGTGTATATTGATATGTATATATAATATATACTTATTAGTTGAAAACGTTAACAAAGTATTAGACATATAATACTTTACATGAACGTATTTTGTTTCAATATAAGTTAATATAGTTATTGACGAAATTAAAAGATAATATCATATGATTGAATTATCAGATACATTGAATTATGATTACGAGTCTCTGTTATGAGGTCCACGTTGATTTGAGAAATCGTTTGTTTTTAACGGTATTCGGAATAAATGATAAAGTGATTTTCAAATGAAAACAAAGTATCACTTATCTAGTGTCAGACAAATGTTAGTGGAGAATTGAATTTCATATTACTTGATTGATCTATTTACAAACGTGCGAAAACGTTTTTCAATGTAATATAACTTGGTTATTAAAATGTCTTTGTTAAATAACGTAAGTTGAATATTAATTGTTAAGATATATTTAAATAACTTGCAACGTGTATTTAAAACGTGTTTATGTATATTAAATACATATCTGATTACAAATTATTTATGTAAATGATAGCAACACTTGTTATTTGATTTGATCGATATTAAGATATATTATTTAGAAAGTTTAAGGAAATTAAACTAAACGTTGGCGCATAAATGAATTATATCAAATTAAGTTTAAAGTATAAACGTTACGTGTTATAAGATTTTCTAAACGAATTTAAAATAAACTTTTGAACTATTATTAGTTTTGAAAAACTAAATATTATATTATTACATTAATATTTCCATTATATACGGTATGTACAAGTTTATATTTTAAAAGAAAATATATTTTTATTTTACAAAGTGATGAATAATAATATCAAATTAGTCATAAAACTTTTTGATTTAATATTATTAAATATGCTTTGATAAATAGAGACTATGATTTATAGAAGTAAATGACCAAAACACTCAAAAGATTAAGTTACACTTTGAGTGGGTTAGTTTTCCATTAATTTAAGTCTAATTATTAATAAAGGTACAATTTGCGAAATGTAAGGTATCAGTTTTCTAAGCATACGAAAATGCGTTCGAGAAACCGGAACCGGGACGTAAGACGGGTGACAACGTACAAATTATTAGAAACTAATACAATTTATTATTATTAACACTAATAGTATTATTATTATCATTTTTATGAATTTTGTATCATTAGTACTTATATAATAATAATTATTATTAATATATTATCAATTATTAATATTAATTTAATTATAAAAAAAAATCAAGAACTAGTACCATTCAGTTTCACATCCACATCCCTACTGTATATGATTTTTGTATCTGTCGGAGTTTGTTATGAGTCTGCTTCAATCACAATTTAAAACAGAAATCCTTTGCTATATATTGTCTATTGCATTCAGTGATTGAATAAAACTGAAAAACCCAGAAAATAAGCTCCACACTCTGTACATTTATCTTTTTCATCATATTTTGATTTTGAATGAATTTTCAAAATGTAATAATACAGTCTTGTTAGGAATCATCTATCTAAGGTATCTGTAAGTTTTCAATCCTCAATTCTTTCTATTAATCTCTAATTTTGGAGTCAAAGTTTTGGTTTTAAAAGTCAACTAAGTGTTCTTGAATCAAATTCGAGTCTGTTTTGATATCTCCAGTTAATTTGATGATACATAAAGATTATAGGAATGATTTGCAACAAAATTCATGTTGTAATCATAACATATAACACTCTTAATCTAAAAATCAATTTTTGAGTTCTTGAGTTCTTCACAGTAATATACACTAACTTAAATTCGAAAAAAATTTCAAAAACTAAAAATGCAGAGTTGTTAGGAATCATTTACTTAAACTTCCTGCAAAATCTCAAGTTCCAATTCTTAATAACGAATTCGAATTTGCGAGTCAAAGTTAAATTGTCAAAAGTCAACTGTTTTGTTCT
Organism: Rutidosis leptorrhynchoides; assembly: GCF_046630445.1. Taxonomy (NCBI): domain Eukaryota; kingdom Viridiplantae; phylum Streptophyta; class Magnoliopsida; order Asterales; family Asteraceae; genus Rutidosis; species Rutidosis leptorrhynchoides. Next base: position 271,891,438 of record NC_092334.1, read on the forward strand.
TGGAGAAATTAGAGCTTGTTTTGATGTTTTAAGTTAAATTGATGATTTTGATAGATTTTAGGAATGATTTGAAACATGTTTCATGTTGTAAAGATTGTCCAAAACGAACTCAAAATTGAAAACAAAAATTATTTTTTTTCTAGCTACGCGCAAGCAGTAGGATTTTTTGTGTTTTTTTTTCTCATTTTTTTTTATATCATGAACACATTTTTTTTTTGTTTCATGTTGTTTACAAGTCATAAATGAAAACCCGTTCGATTGTTGTTGAGTTTTTGCCCCCGTTTGATTTTAAACTTGGTGAAGAAGATGATGAACTAAGATGAAAGAAATACTAGATATATATGTTTGGGTTGCCTTATAAGTCAGAAAAACATGGATGGCAGAATGGTTAAGGGTGTTTACGGGTGGGCGAGAGGTCTCGAGTTCGAGCCCTGTTTGGGGCAGTTTTTTTTAAAAAAGCTCTTTGAAGGTAGTTCTCATTTCTAAAATTAATATTATTATTATTATTATTGTTATTATTAGTAGTAATATAATTATTACTATTATTATTACTAAAATAAGAATTTATGATCATTTAATAGTATTGTTATTATGATTGTTATTATTAGTATTATAAATATAAATAAATATTATTATCACCATATAAGTATGATAATCATTATTATCATTATTATTACTAGTATCATACTATTAGTATTATTATTATTACCCTTAGTCAGGTATTTCTACAATTATTAATTTTGCAAAACAAAAGATATATATGTAAATATATTATAACATAAAATATACTAATATTACATAAAAATTATGTTTCAACTAATATTATTGATATAACATTAATTAAATATCAAATAAGTATCATAATATATTATAAGAATAATTAATACATAACAAATATATAAACTTAATTGATTTATACTATAATGTGTTAATACTTGATATAGGTTCGTGAATCCGAGGCCAACCCTGCATTGTTCAATGTCGTCATATGTGTTTTTACTACAAAATACATTATAGTGAGTTTCATCACTCCCTTTTTAAATACTTTTGCAATATATATTTTTGGGACTGAGAATGCATGCGCTTTTATAAATGTTTTACGAAATAGACACAAGTAATCGAAACTACATTATATGGTTGAATGATCGAAATCGAATATGCCCCTTTTTATTAAGTCTGGTAATCTAAGAATTAGGGAACAGACACCCTAATTGACACGAACTCTAAAGATAGATCTATCGGGCCCAACAAGCCCCATCCAATGTACCGGATGCTTTAGTACTTCGAAATTTATATCATGTCCGAAGGAGGATCCCGGAATGATGGGGATATTCTTATATACATATTGTGAATGTCGGTTACCAGGTGTTCAATCCATATGAATGATATTTTTGTCTCTATGCATGGGACGTATGATTATGAGAAATGGAAGTATGAAATCTTGTGGTCTATTAAAATTAGGAAAGGATTATTTATGTTAAACTAATGAACTCACCAACCTTTTGGTTGACACTTTAAAGCATGTTTATTCTCAAGTATGAAAGAAATCTTCCGCTGTGCACTTGCTCATTTTAGAGACATTACTTGGAGTCATTCAGGACATATTTCAAAATACGTTGCATTCGAGTCGTTGAGTTCATCAAGATTATTATTAAGTCAATTATAGTTAGATATATTATAAAATGGTATGCATGCCGTCAACTTTCGATGTAATGAAAGATTGTCTTTTCAAAAACGAATGCAATGTTTGTAAAATGTATCATATAGAGGTCTAGTACCTCGCAATGTAACCAAATGTAATGTATTCGTCCTTGTGGATTAGGACGGGTCGTTAGAGTTGGTATCAGAGCGGTGGTCTTAGCGAACCAGGTCTTGCATTAGTGAGTCTAACTGATAGTCGTTAGGATGCAATAGTGAGTCTGGACTTCGACCGTGTCTGCATGTCAAAAGTTTTGCTTATCATTTTTTGTTGAAAATCATCTATTTATCATCCTTAGGAAATTACCTGCTTATCATTCTTAGTCTAGACACATCTTACTGCAATGATTGCATGAATAGTGTATAGACAAAATTCGTATCTTAGCGTATCTGCTAATTCATATCTTAGCATATCTTGTACTGTAGACTTTGTCTGACAACTTCCGTAGATTCCTCCGTAACATATGGGATTTTAGTATTGTATACGCATATGTGAATTATGTATTGCAGGGTACTAATCTACATCCTATAATCTGTTTCTTATCGAAAATACTTCATCTGATCGTACGATATGAATCCCTCAACCAGTTCGAGTCCCTCAGACTTCGATAGCTAATCCGATAGTTATTCCGACAGCTATTCCGACACGGATGTTCACCTAAGCTCTAGAGGCAATGTCATCAGAATGAATCAACCAATCAATCATCCCCAATTCATCTGATGGGTTCGTAGTCGACTTAACCGATGGAGACGAGAGGAAGGCGATCCTTTCCACCCACCAACCGAATTTACCTCTTGGCAATGAACCTAAAGCACTTACCGGCGAACCATTCTGAAACACCATTTTTACCCCCATTTCCCAAATATCTCACCACGATTGTATTCTATCTAAAATTCTAAACCTTATTCATCCGCTCGTGCTGACCGACAATCATCCCGGAATAATAGAAGAAGTCAATGAACTTCGCGCTCGAGTAATCAATCTGGAGAATATGGTGCAAAAATTACTAGCTTCAACAACATCACCGGCACCAACAGTACCATCAATAACAACACCAGTGCCATCAACAACCCATGCGTCGACGTCTCATTCTATACCTTGAGTATAATTATCGTTCTACGTATCGTTCTACATCATATATCTTCGTTCGACATGGCGATTATGTAATCTCTAATGTTTTAGAGATTATATATTCTTGTTCCAACGGTAAATCAAATGAGTTTAATATCATATTGACTCATTAAATCCATGATTACATCTGAAGAAGATATATATGTATATATATTTTCATAAAGATTGTAAATAAAAAAAAAATTCTTGTGTACAAACTGTTAATGGTGAAAATATTTTAACGGGTAGGTAATACCCGAGAAATATTTAGATTTCACATTAATAAGTTACACTGTACATTCTTCGAATCTAATTCAACAGTTGTTTACTATTCTACTTACGTCCACCGATATACAAATCCGTTGTGACAACCCGGAAATTTCCAACCAAATTTAAACTTTAATCTTTATATGTTTCTGACACGATAAGCAATATTTGTTAAGTTAAATTTCAAGAATTTTAAACTATGTTCATACATTCATTCAACCTTGACCAAGTTCCAACGATTCACGAACCATTAAACGAATATGATTATATATGTATATGTGTGTATATATTATAACTTGAAACGTAAACAAAATATTAGATTAAATACTTTATATGATCGTATCTGTTTCAAAATGTTTATCAATGGAATTAGAAGATAAGATCAAATGATTGAATTATCAGATATATTGAATTATGATTACAAGTCTCTGTTGAAAGGCCCACGTTGATTTGAGAAATCTTTCCATTTTAACAATATTCAGAAAATGGTAAAGTGATTTATAAATAAGAACAAATTGTCAATCATTGAGAACTAGACAAAGGATAGTGAAAGATTGAATCTCGTAAAGACTCGATTGATCTATTTAGTTTCAAACGTACAAAAAAAAAATATTTTCAGTTTTAAAAGAACTTTATTATTAAAACGTATATAACTTTTATAAATATCTAGAACCACTTTTGACAACTCATTACTTAACTAGTATGATAAAGATAACGATATTTATATTTTATTTTATTAAATATATATAACGATTTAAATTAATATTATATATATTTATATGCGTATTATACGTACATAGTTTTATACTTTTACTATACTTAAACTTTACCTTTACTTTATTTTTACTTTACTTTAACTTTAATAATTCACTTTAATAATTCATACTTTAATAATTCACTTTAATAATTCATACTTTAATAATTCACTTTAATAATTCATACTTTAATAATTCACTTTAATAATTTATACTTTAATAATTCACTTTAATAATTCAAAAATCTATTATAAATAGAATTCAATAGGTTTCATTATTTCATAGAAACTTGAAAATATTTTTCTCTAAACTCTCTCAATCGATTTATATATATATATTTACTCCGTATTATTTCAAGATATTATTAGTATACAAAAAATATTATGACGGAGTGCTGTCCGAGTGATTTCGAAATTGTTTTTCGAGTAGGATAGGATTAAGGAAATTATGGGTTATAGCTATGGAGGTGATTGAGTATGGTTCATGGGTATGCTCGTGAGGTTAATATAGTGTTTATCATTTCCGTTGCGTCTACGTACCTTTCCTGCAATATTGAATCTCAATATTGATACGTGAGTACTCATAATTTAACTTTTACATACTAATAGTGTATCCCTGACTAGTGCTCGAGTATTTAGGATTATGCATGCTTGTACTTTTGATATTGCCCTTAGACAGGTTAGGTTGAATCTTGAATTAGTTACACTTGCGGTTGAGATAAGGTATAAGATATGCATGTCCTTGGAAAGCTAGCGAAAAGTTAAGAACTTTTCCTTTAGATATCGAATGGTTTCGATGAACAGATTAGAAGTTATAATCAATTGAATTTTCGATATTTTTATTAAAAACGATTATTATTATCGTCGTTTTTATCGTCGTTCTAGTTTTATCTTATTATTATCTTTATCAATAAAAGGGATTTATCATTAAAAATTGTTATTTTTTTATTACTATCGTTATTATCGTTAAAGTTATAATTAGTATTATTATTATTATTATCCAATTATTATTATTATTATTATTATTATTATTAGTATTATTATTATTATCATTATTAATATATATATCATTATTTAAAAATGGTTATTGTTATTGTTATTATTATTATTACTGTATTATCATTAAGATAATTATTAGTATTATCGTTAATAATGTTATGGTAACTATCATTATTAATATTAGTGTAATTAAAACAAATATTTGTAACACCTATTTATTTTGATTACTATTATTATCATTATTATGAACACGATATAAAAGACGATTAAAAGCTATTAAACGAAACGATTAGGAAATAATGAGTAAGAGTATCATGATGAAATTAAAATATTATAAGATATTGATTTAGATAAAATTATCGTTCTTATTATTTTTATCATTACTATTATTATTAAAAGTATCGTTAGTATTAAAACTATCATTTTAACAAAAATTATCATTTTAATAGAAATGTCATTGTTACTATAAAATATCATTATTATTATTATTATTATTATTTTAAATAGAATTATTATTTTAAAGATAATATTAAAAATTATCGTAAATATTTAAGTTATCATAATTAGAATTATCGTTTTATCATAATGTCATCTTAGTGATTATAAATATTGATATTTTTATAATAATAATTATTATTACAAAATAATACAACTTTTACTTACTATCATTATAGATATTATTTTATCAAATAAATATGTGATACAAACATATTTTACTACGTGTAATAACTTACTTTAATAATACCTATCATATTATCTTTATGATATTAAATGAACCCTATAAATTTTATTACTTAATATATATAAAAGTATATTTTATTATATAAATTCATATAAAATTTTATTTATAATAAATAAATTATATTATTTACTCTAATAAATCTTTTAAAAATATTTAAAAATATAAAACGACAATATTTAAACTATACATTAATCATGTATAGATTTTTGGAAATTATTTTGAGTCAAATTTACTTTTGTTGACTTTTGCATATTAGTCTCGAGCATTAGGATTGTGGTACACTATGACTTGACTTAATTTGTTAGACAAATATTGACCAACACATAAATATATATAATTAATTTAGGTTCGTGAATCCGAGGCCAACCTTGCACTTGTTCAATGACGTTATATGTATTTTTACTACGAAATAAAGTATGGTGAGTTTCATTTGACTTTTTACCCTTTATATTTTTGGGACTGAGAATACATGCGCTTTTATAAATGTTTGACGAAATAGACACAAGTAATTGAAACTACATTCTATGGTTGAATTATCGAAATCGAATATGCCCCTTTTTATTAAAGTCTGGTAATCTAAGAATTAGGGAACAGACACCCTAATTGACGCGAATCCTAAAGATAGATCTATTGGGCTTAACAAACCCCATCCAAAGTACCGGATGCTTTAGTACTTCGAAATTTATATCATGTCCGAAGGAGGATCCCGGAATGATAGGGGATATTCTTATACGTATCTAGTTAATGTCGGTTACCAGGTGTTCACCATATGAATGATTATTTTTGTCTCTATGCATGGGACGTATATTTATGAGAACTGGAAATGAAATTCTTGTGGTCTATTAAAATGATGGAAATAAATGATTATGATAAACTAATGAACTCACCAACCTTTTGGTTGACACTTTAAAGCATGTTTATTCTCAGGTGTTAAAGAAATCTTCCGCTGTGCATTTGCTCATTTTAAAGATATTACTTGGAGTCTTTCATAGCATATTTCGAAGAACGTTGCATTCGAGTCATTGAGTTCATCAAAGATTATTATTAAATCAATTTATCGTTGAATAGTGGATATTATGAAATGGTATTCATGCCTGTCAATTTTCGATGTAAAGAAAGTTTGTCTTTTAAAAATGAATGCAATGTTTGTAAAATGTATCATATAGAGGTCAAATACCTCGCAATGTAATCAACTATTGTGAATCATTTATAATGTATATGAACGGGTCCTTTCAGTTGGTATCAGAGCGGTGGTCTTAGCGAACCAGGTCTGCATTATTGTGTCTAACTGATAAGTCGATAGGATGCATTAGTGAGTCTGGACTTCGACCGTGTCTGCATGTCAAAAGTTTTGCTTATCATTTTGTGTCAAAAATTAACTACTTATCATCCTCAGGAAATTACCTGCTTATCATTTTTAGTCTAAGACACGTCTTGCTGCATTGATTGCATGAATAGTGTATAGACAAAAATTCATAACTTAGCATATCTGCTAAATCATATCTTATCGTATCTGTTACTTTAAACTTTGCCTGACATATCCCGAAAAGTCCTCCGTAATCTACGAAATCTTTTGATATATATATATATATATATATATATATATATATATATATATATATATATATATATATATATATATATAATTAGAATACCATCCGTTAGCCAAAATCATTTCATATCGGAAAAAAAAAATCCTTTATCCAATCGTACGAAATTCATCATCAGTTCAAGTCACTCAGATTCCGAAATGGAATTCCATTCAAGCTCCGAAAGCAGTGTGACCGGAATAGATCAACCAATCAGTCATCACTTATTCTGGATGAATTGGGGATGGGTTCGTAGCCTCCTCAATCATTGGAGACAGGAAGAAGGTGATTCCTTTCATCCACGACATTGCCCTCTTGACGAAAAACCTGAAGCACTTACCTGCAAACCTGTCCGAAACACCATTTTCTCGCTCATTTCCAGAGTATCTCGTCACGATTATATATTACATCAAATTTTAGATTTTATTTATCCGCTCGTCCGAACCGACAATCACCCCGGTGTAATAGAAGAAGTCAACGAGCTTCGCGCTCGGGTAGTGGCTTTGGAGAATATGGTGCAGAGATTACAAACACCAGTAGCAGCATAACCAGTACCACCATCATCAACGCCAACAGTACCATTACCACCTCCAACCATAACCGCGTCGTAAACCTCAACTTCAAAATCTGTCCCACGAGTATCAACGTCATACGCACCATAGATACCAATGAGTACCAACAACAATAACTGACGAAGTATTAATTCATAACTTCATTGGAGAAACATTCCGCGGAGATTATGTAATCTCTAAAGTCTTAGAGATTATCTAATCTAGCCCTAACCATAAATCAGTTAAGCGAACCAAAATGATAGAAGGAAGAGTAGAAACCCTGACAAAAATGGTGAGTGATTAACAAGCTAAACTTGCTTTACCAACAGCATCAACAGTACCGTCAGCGTTACCAGCATCGTCAGTACAGTCAACATCCGAATCAACAACACCGATAACATCACAAACTCCGTCAGTTCAAGAATCACTGTGGACATCATTACGAATCAATAACGTGTATATTGTATCAACGAGTTATGAAGAATTAACTCATTCCCTCTGAAGAAATTATATGTATATTATATATATATATATATATATATATATATATATATATATATTGAAATAAATCTTTCCGTGCTAAGCTATTGTGTGTGAATCTTAACTACTCGGTTAATTCATATTACAAATATGCAATAATGTACGTCCTTCGGCCGCAAGTTAACCAGCGTTAACTACAATCTCTGTCGCAATTCAACAAATTCCAATTCATAATAAATCAAGTATATATTTGATTTTACACTTTCATCATCGATGTACCCGAAACTTTTCAGATAACTTCATTCGTACTTTGCGAAATTCACAAGAATTCCACGAACCGAACATCATACATCAACAAATAACGAAGTATTGATTCATAATTTCAATGTCATTAAAGAAATACTGCGTAAAAGTTATGTACTTTTTAAAGCCTTTAGGGATTATTCAATTCTAGTTTCAACCGTAAATCAAATGAGTTTAATTTAACATTAACTCATTAAATCTATGTTACATCTGAAGAAAATATACATATATATATTTTCATAAAGACTGTAATAAAATTCTTTTGTACAAAATATTAATTGTGAAAATTTTTTTTTTAACGGATAGGTAATACCCGAGAGATATATAAATTCACAATTAATATGTTACATTCTTCAAATCTGATTCAGCAAATCATCCATTATACTCCCTACTTTCATAACAATATACATTCTTTTATAAAAATCAAAACAACCATACTCATTTAAAATTTAATTAGATATTCTGATTTTGAAATCTCAAAATTCAACTCGAGATATGATCAAAATCATCACTCTTAGATCCTTACATCTTTCACAAGATATATTTTGACTTCAAAACTGTGTTAGAACATCAAATGTATGTTAACGATTACAATCTGTGTTCAAACCCTTCGAAAATTTCTGAAGACACTTCGAATGATGAGCAATCGAGATGATGATCCAACCACATGTTACCCACAGTTATGTACCCGAAAAACTCTTGAAACCAAAGTAAAAGTTTAAACAACGTATCCGCGTCAGATTCTTTGGCATTTATTAGCAAAAATAACTTTGTGACTCCTATTCAAAGTAGCCAGTTTTGTCACAGTTTCAGCAAGTCAACTTCGACTTTTCTGTCAGACTAACTTTATTATAACCTTGAGATATACACCATCGTTACCAGGGAACCTTTTACATTCCACCACATTATTAGCAGATGTACCAATAACTTCATTACCCTTTGACTTTAGCCTCTCCAAAAAGTCATTATAATTATTTATTGAAACCCCATCATTTACTCATTCGCATCTTGTAATGAGAATTGCCATACGAATCATTGGGAATTAGCAATCAGTATTTTGAAATCTCGCAGCATGTCTACGCCAACAGTTATATGTGTATATATAACGTCTATCTTCTGGACTTAATTTGAATGTGAAGTTTCTGAAAAACACTCCGAACTACGAATTGATTCTCCGAAAATGAAAAAAAAAATGCTGATGAAGCAGTAAAAACTATAAACGACTTTAAACGGTAAAAGCTGGATGATAATGATGAAGTGTGCTGGCAAAGCGCAGAAAAAGAGAAGTTTTGGAAGTGGAAAACGGATTAAGCAAAGTAGGAAGGAGGCTGTGGACAAATTACAAAGACTGAACCTGACTTCAAAGGATCCAAATGATTCAGTACCTGCTGAAGTCATTACCGAATACCTTGCTCCTGACTCTAAACCCCTGCGGACAATATTCTTCATCATCCTCTGATATTAGAAATTCTAAAATATCATCATATCTTTCATTATAAATATCCTCCATATTTCTGAAGATATTTTCTTAATTTTTCTTATTTGAAATCATTTACCTCTTCGCGCTATCTGTATTACATCATAAAGAAACTATTTTAGTTTCTAAATTCTGAAACATTCAAGTTTAAAATAGGAATATTTTGAAGTAGTGTTGGGAACTGAAGCATGAATTAGTATAATATAATGACACTTGATCAATGTGATTATATCACAGTAAGTCATGCTGAGTTTCTAAATGGAACGTGATGATTCACAGATCATAACATCATCATGCGTCATGTTATACGACTCTTGTATTCTATTTAACCTCTAAAATATCAAGAAAATATTTCTTGATGATTCGGCCTTTTGTAAGGTATTCTAGTAATTTGACAAGTCAAGATCGTGCCATCACAATTTCCTACCTAGAACATTAACAATGTTCATTCTGAAATTCATATCTTTGAATTCTGGACCATTACAAGCGGTGCTTAATCGCAAGAAGAAGAAACGAAAGGACAAAACTCCGAAATAGAAAATGGGCTATAAATTGCAACAAATAAAAGAGAGCATTAACTGTGAATGATAATGATTATAGAAGACAGAAGCAGAGACTTTGAAATATAAGGGAACATATAAAGCCCAACGATAAACCAGAAATTATAAACCATATATATCGATGCATATAGCAATATAAAGACACAGAAGAACTAGAAACACTATAAACCCAAGAGTATAGTAGAAGTAAATAGATTCTTCCGGTGGTAGATGAAAAAGAAGAATGACCGATATGAAAGTTAGAAGTATATCAAGAATCAGAACTGGATGGAACATATTGATGAATACTTTAAAATATGAGTTGAGGAGGAAAGAATAGAAGGTGATGAAACATGACTAGAAACTTAGAAATCAACAGATTTAACTCACACAATGGCGGAATAAGTGAATCAAACCCTCTAGTGAATAGGTTAAGTTTTTTTTGATTAATTTAGTCAAACTACAACTAAATCAAGTGTGATTAGATCAACACCTAGAGCTATTATTCACCACCTGGGTGATTTGGACTGAGAGAGAATCGAAGGAGCTTACTAGATCTGAGTGTGTGTAACAAATGAGAGGCTTAACCTAAAATGAAGAACATAAGACTTTATATACCCCTGCTGTTGACTCACCCATACAATTCATTCATCACACGTACGAGTTGGCTTCATCAGCCGTACGGGTGATCACTCACTCGTGTCTTCTCATTTAGGTTGTAATTGTGACTTAGCTCAGCATTAACCGTGCGTATGAACCTGTCAGCCGTACTAGTGAGGCTTCACTAGTACGTCTGACTAAGTCTAACATAGTCAAACATCTAAATCTCATTCCTGCAGTTCCTGTAACCACATACAAACACGTATAGGATAATAACTAGCAATCATGGTGGCCTGTAAACTGTTGTACCTGCAATGGACATGGGTAGATATCTAGGGACTTGCATAAAATGCATCAAAAGAAGGAGTGAGTTGTAAGGAAACGAAGGAGGTGAATTTATAAGAAAATCTCCGACAGAACAATTAAAATGGACGATCGCATTTAAAGCGGATCCTAATTCCCTTGATTACCAGAGAGTCAAATCTTATTAAGAAGATTTTCTTCAAATCCCTTGAAATATGGGAATCAATCATATCTACGTTAAATAATAAGATGAATCTACACTTACTCATTTCACTCTTCTATGTTAGCTTCATTCGTACTCTTCATATAAATGGATTGTTTATCCAAATTATTCGCTGATGATAAAACTCTAATTTTCAGCCCGTATGCATCATGAAAGCATACTTATTATCATTCACGAGCTTTCCACTCAAATTTCGGGACGAAATTTCTTTAACGGGTAGGTACTGTGACAACCCGGAAATTTCTAAGCAAATTTAAACTTTAATCTTTATATGTTTCTGACACGATAAGCAATATTTGTTAAGTTAAATTTCAAGAATTTTAAACTATGTTCATACATTCATTCAACCTTGACAAAGTTCCAACGATTCACGAACCATTAAACGAATATGATTATATATGTATATGTGTGTATATATTATAACTTGAAACGTAAACAAAATATTAGATTAAATACTTTATATGATCGTATCTGTTTCAAAATGTTTATCAATGGAATTCGAAGATAAGATCAAATGATTGAATTATCAGATATATTGAATTATGATTACAAGTCTCTGTTGAAAGGCCCACGTTGATTTGAGAAATCTTTCCATTTTAACAATATTCAGAAAATGGTAAAGTGATTTATAAATAAGAACAAATTGTCAATCATTGAGAACTAGACAAAGGATAGTGAAAGATTGAAACTCGTAAAGACTCGATTGATCTATTTAGTTTCAAACGTACAAAAAAAAATGTTTTCAGTTTAAAAAGAACTTTATTATTAAAACGTATATAACTTTTATAAATATCTAGAACCACTTTTGACAACTCATTACTTAACTAGTATGATAAAGATAACGATATTTATATTTTATTTTATTAAATATATATAACGATTTAAATTAATATTATATATATTTATACGCGTATTATACGTACATAGTTTTATACTTTTACTATACTTAAACTTTACCTTTACTTTATTTTTACTTTACTTTAACTTTAATAATTCACTTTAATAATTCATACTTTAATAATTCACTTTAATAATTCATACTTTAATAATTCACTTTAATAATTCATACTTTAATAATTCACTTTAATAATTCATACTTTAATAATTCACTTTAATAATTCAAAAATCTATTATAAATAGAATTCAATAGGTTTCATTATTTCATAGAAACTTGAAAATATTTTTCTCTAAACTCTCTCAATCGATTTACATATATATATTTACTCCGTATTATTTCAAGATATTATTAGTATACAAAAAATATTACGACGGAGTGCTGTCCGAGTGATTTCGAAATTGTTTTTCGAGTAGGATAGGATTAAGGAAATTATGGGTTATAGCTATGGAGGTGATTGAGTATGGTTCATGGGTATGCTCGTGAGGTTAATATAGTGTTTATCATTTCCGTTGCGTCTACGTACCTTTCCTGCAATATTGAATCTCAATATTGATACGTGAGTACTCATAATTTAACTTTTACATACTAATAGTGTATCCCTGACTAGTGCTCGAGTATTTAGGATTATGCATGCTTGTACTTTTGATATTGCCCTTAGACAGGTTAGGTTGAATCTTGAATTAGTTACACTTGCGGTTGAGATAAGGTATAAGATATGCATGTCCTTGGAAAGCTAGCGAAAAGTTAAGAACTTTTCCTTTAGATATCGAATGGTTTCGATGAATAGATTAGAAGTTATAATCAATTGAATTTTCGATATTTTTATTAAAAATGATTATTATTATCGTCGTTTTTATCGTCGTTCTAGTTTTATCTTATTATTATCTTTATCAATAAAAGGGATTTATCATTAAAAATTGTTATTTTTTTATTACTATCGTTATTATCGTTAAAGTTATAATTAGTATTATTATTATTATTATCCAATTATTATTATTATTATTATTATTATTAGTATTATTATTATTATCATTATTAATATATATATCATTATTTAAAAATGGTTATTGTTATTGTTATTATTATTATTACTATATTATCATTAAGATAATTATTAGTATTATCGTTAATAATGTTATAGTAACTATCATTATTAATATTAGTGTAAATAAAACAAATATTTGTAACACCTAATTATTTTGATTACTATTATTATCATTATTATGAACACGATATAAAAGACGATTAAAAGCTATTAAACGAAACGATTAGGAAATAATGAGTAAGAGTATCATGATAAAATTAAAATATTATAAGATATTGATTTAGATAAAATTATCGTTCTTATTATTTTTATCATTACTATTATTATTAAAAGTATCGTTAGTATTAAAACTATCATTTTAACAAAAATTATCATTTTAATAGAAATGTCATTGTTATATAAAATATCATTATTATTATTATTATTATTATTATTATTTTAAATAGAATTATTATTTTAAAGATAATATTAAAAATTATCGTAAATATTTAAGTTATCATAATTAGAATTATCGTTTTATCATAATGTCATCTTAGTGATTATAAATATTGATATTTTTATAATAATAATTATTATTACAAAATAATACAACTTTTACTTACTATCATTATAGATATTATTTTATCAAATAAATAGTGATACAAACATATTTTACTACGTATAATAACTTACTTTAATAATACCTATCATATTATCTTTATGATATTAAATGAACCCTATAAATTTTATTACTTAATATATATAAAAGTATATTTTATTATATAAATTCTTATAAAATTTTATTTATAATAAATAAATTATATTATTTACTCTAATAAATCTTTTAAAAATATTTAAAAATATAAAACGACGATATTTAAACTATACATTAATCATGTATAGATTTTTGGAAATTATTTTGAGTCAAATTTACTTTTGTTGACTTTTGCATATTAGTCTCGAGCATTAGGATTGTGGTACACTATGACTTGACTTAATTTGTTAGACAAATATTGACCAACACATAAATATATATAATTAATTTAGGTTCGTGAATCCGAGGCCAACCTTGCACTTGTTCAATGACGTTATATGTATTTTTACTACGAAATACAGTATGGTGAGTTTCATTTGCCTTTTTACCCTTTATATTTTTGGGACTGAGAATACATGCGCTTTTATAAATGTTTGACGAAATAGACACAAGTAATTGAAACTACATTCTATGGTTGAATTATCGAAATCGAATATGCCCCTTTTTATTAAAGTCTGGTAATCTAAGAATTAGGGAACAGACACCCTAATTGACGCGAATCCTAAAGATAGATCTATTGGGCCTAACAAACCCGATCCAAAGTACCGGATGCTTTAGTACTTCGAAATTTATATCATGTCCGAAGGAGGATCCCGGAATGATAGGGGATATTCTTATATGTATCTAGTTAATGTCGGTTACCAGGTGTTCACCATATGAATGATTATTTTTGTCTCTATGCATGGGACGTATATTTATGAGAACTGGAAATGAAATTCTTGTGGTCTATTAAAATGATGGAAATAAATGATTATGATAAACTAATGAACTCACCAACCTTTTGGTTGACACTTTAAAGCATGTTTATTCTCAGGTGTTAAAGAAATCTTCCGCTGTGCATTTGCTCATTTTAAAGATATTACTTGGAGTCTTTCATAGCATATTTCGAAGAACGTTGCATTCGAGTCATTGAGTTCATCAAAGATTATTATTAAATCAATTTATAGTTGAATAGTGGATATTATGAAATGGTATGCATGCCTGTCAATTTTCGATGTAAAGAAAGTTTGTCTTTTAAAAATGAATGCAATGTTTATAAAATGTATCATATAGAGGTCAAATACCTCGCAATGTAATCAACTATTGTGAATCGTTTATAATGTATATGAACGGGTCCTTTCATCCGTTCACCACAGAATAACCACATTCATCCAATTTCATATTTGGATTTTGTTTTATCATAATCCAACAAGTGGCATAATGAAGAAAACATTGGACAAAATAAAATTTGTTAGAAACAAACAAATTAACTATGAGAAATTTTGTTAAGAATCCACGCTAACTGTTCCTGACTAATTGTTCCCAGCTAATTGATTACACTTTATTTATTGCAATTTAATTATCGCAAATTACATTCTCGCAATTTTATTTATCGTCATTTAATTTCTGTTATTTACTTTACGCACTTTATTTATCGTCATTTAATTTCTGTTATTTATTTTACGCACTTTAAATATCGGGACACGTATACAAGGTTTTGACATATCATATCGACGCATCTATATATATTATTTGGAGTAACCATAGACACTCTATATGCAGTAATGCGGGAGTTAGCTATACAGGGTCGAGGTTGATTCTATAATAATATATATAGTTTGAGTTGTGATCGAGTCTGATACGTATACGGGTCACGATACGTATTAATTAATTCGAATATTATATATTAAACTATATATGAATCAGTGGATTGTTAACTGTGGACTATCGACTGTGGACTAAAAACATTGGACAATTAAAATGAATTAAAATATTGATTATAACCTATGAAACTAAACAATTCTTCAAGTTGCCACTTGATTTCATCTTAAACCTCATTTGTATCTTGACGATTCCAATCTGCGTTAAAACATTTCATATTTCTTGAAAACACCTCAATTGAGAGGATGAACCAACCGCACTTCGTCTACGGAAGAAAAGATTGATGCGTATAGTTATGCACCTGAAAACTCTAGAAAACTGAGTAAACATTTAACACGTAGCTGTGCTAATTCCTTTAACGTTGTTATTGCCGAAAATAACTTTGCAATCTCTTTCCCAATTAGCAAATTTTGTCACAGCTCCAGCAAGTCAACTTCGACTTTCATTCGGATTAGCCTTATTATAGCCTTGATATATAAATATGCCTTTCGCCATCGTTGTTGGGGAACCTTTTATATTCCGCCACATTAGCAGTAAACTTACCAGCAACTTCATTACACGTTGTCTTAAGTCCCTTCGAAGAACCATTATATCTGTTCATTAAAACCTTATCATATATTCGTCTGCATCTTGTAACAAGTATTGTCATACCAATTACCGGGAATCAGAAATCAGTATTTTGAATCCCGCAACAATTCTACAACAACAGTTATAGGTATACATATAACCTTTATCTCTTAGAATTATGACCTTCCATTCTGAAATTATGAAAAGCACCCAGTCTACGAATCAATACTCGAAATGTTGAAAAAGCTGAATGAAGCAGTAAAAACTGTAAACGATCTTAACAGCCAGAAGTTTGATAATAAAGAATAGCATGTTGGAAAAGCTCAGAAAAGTTGAAACTGGAAAACGGATTGAGCTAACCATGAAGGAGGCCAAGGACAAATACAAGGACCAAACTCTATATTTAAAGAATCTAGATAATTCTGTATCCAATGAAATCTTTAGAGAAAACCTTGCTCTATACTCATATTAAATCTTGTGGAAAATCTTTCTTCATCAACCTTCGATCTTAGAAATTCTGAAAATATCATCATAAATATCTTTGATATTTCTGAGGATATTTTCAAAACTCTTCTTATCCGAAATTGGTTATCTCTTCGTGTTATCTGTGTTACATCATAAAAGAAACTATTTTAGTTTCTAAATTCTAAAACCTTCGAGTAGAAAATATAAATGATTTTGAAGTAGTGTTGGGAACTGAAGCATGAGTTAGTATAATATAATGACATTTGATCAACGTGATTATATTACAGTAATTCATGCTGAGTTTCTAATGGAACGTGATAATTCACAGAACATATCGTCATCATGTGCCATTTACACGACTCTTACATTCTACCCAATCTCTAAATATATTAAGAACATATCTTCTTGATAGTTCTATCTTTCCGGATATTCTGGTAATTTATCAAATTAAGATCGTACCATTACGATTTTCTTCTTAGAACATTAACAATGTTCATTCCAAAATTCATATCTGCAAATTCTGGACCATTACAAGCGGTGCTTAATCACAAGAAGAAGAAACGAAAGGACAAAACTCTGAAATAGAAATTGGGGTATAAATCGCAGCAAATAGGAGAGAGCATTAACAATGGATGGAAATGATTAGGGGAGACAGAAGTAGGGACATCGAAATATAAGAAAAGATTTAAAACCCAATAACCACCCAGAATTTATAAACCGTATATATCGATGCATATAGCAATATAAATACACGGGAGAACTAAGAACACTATAAAACCCAGAGTATATTATAAGTGAATAGATTCTTCCGGCGGTGGATGGAAAAGAAGAATGATAGATATGAAAGTTAAGAGTATATCAAGAATCAAAACGGGATGGAGCATATTGACGAATGTTTTAAAGTATGAATTGAGGAGAAAGAATAAAAGTTGTGAGTTGTGAAAATAAGGAAACAAAGGGGATGGATTTATAGTAAAATATCCGACAGAGCGATCGCAACAAATTATTGCATTTAATCAAAGAAGATCCAAATTTCCTTAATCTTCGAAGAACCAAATCTTATCGCAAAGATTTTCTTTAAATTCCATGAAATCCGGAAACAAATCATAACTACGTCATCCGTTAAAATGAATATACAGTTACTCATTTCACTCTCCTGCGATAGCTTCCCTTATACTCTTCACATAATCAAATTGTTTTATCTATATTACTCAATGATGATAAAACTCTATTCATCGACTCATATTCGTCATGAAGACATTTTTATAGTTAGCATGACGACCTCGATCAAATTTCGGGACGAAATTTCTTTAACGGGTAGGTACTGTGATGACCCGGAAATTTCCGATCAAATTTAAACTTTAATCTTTATATGTTTCCGACACGATAAGCAAAATCTGTAATGTTGAGTCTCGAAAGTTTTGAAATCTATATTCATGTAATCAATTACCCTTTGACTATGCTCAACGATTCACGAACATTTATGTGTATATTGATATGTATATATAATATATACTTATTAGTTGAAAACGTTAACAAAGTATTAGACATATAATATTTTGTTTCAATATAAGTTAATATAGTTATTGATGAAATTAAAAGATAATATCATATGATTGAATTATCAGATACATTGAATTATGATTACGAGTCTCTGTTATGAGGTCCACATTGATTTGAGAAATCGTTTGTTTTTAACGGTATTCGGAATAAATGATAAAGTGATTTTCAAATGAAAACAAAGTATCACTTATCTAGTGTCAGACAAATGTTAGTGGAGAATTGAATTTCATATTACTTGATTGATCTATTTACAAACGTGCGAAAACGTTTTCCAATGTAATATAACTTGGTTATTAAAATGTCTTTGTTAAATAACGTAAGTTGAATATTAATTGTTAAGATATATTTAAATAACTTGCAACGTGTATTTAAAACGTGTTTATGTATATTAAATACATATCTGATTACAAATTATTTATGTAAACGATAGCAACACTTGTTATTTGATTTGATCGATATTAAGATATATTATTTAGAAAGTTTAAGGAAATTAAACTAAACGTTGGCGCATAAATGAATTATATCAAATTAAGTTTAAAGTATAAACGTTACGTGTTATAAGATTTTCTAAACGAATTTAAAATAAACTTTTGAACTATTATTAGTTTTGAAAAACTAAATATTATATTATTACATTAATATTTCCATTATATACGGTATGTACAAGTTTATATTTTAAATGAAAATATATTTTTATTTTACAAAGTGATGAATAATAATATCAAATTAGTCATAAAACGTTTTGATTTAATATTATTAAATATGCTTTGATAAATAGAGACTATGATTTATAGAAGTAAATGACCAAAACACTCAAAAGATTAAGTTACACTTTGAGTGGGTTAGTTTTCCATTAATTTAAGTCTAATTATTAATAAAGGTACAATTCGCGAAATGTAAGGTATCAGTTTTCTAAGCATACGAAAATGCGTTCGAGAAACCGGAACCGGGACGTAAGACGGGTGACAACGTACAAATTATTAGAAACTAATACAATTTATTATTATTAACACTAATAGTATTATTATTATTATTATCATTTTTATGAATTTTGTATCATTAGTACTTATATAATAATAATTATTATTAATATATTATCAATTATTAATATTAATTTAATTATAAAAAAAATAAAATCAAGAACTAGTACCATTCAGTTTCACATCCACATCCCTACTGTATATGATTTTTGTATCTGTCGAAGTTTGTTATGAGTCTGCTTCAATCACAATTCAAAACAGAAATCCTTTGCTATATATTGTCTATTGCATTCAGTGATTGAAAAAAACTGAAAAACCCAGAAAATAAGTTCCACACTCTGTACATTTATCTTTTTCATCATATTTTGATTTTGAATGAATTTTCAAAATGTAATAATACAGTCTTGTTAGGAATCATCTATCTAAGCTATCTGTAAGTTTTCAATCCTCAATTCTTTCTATTAATCTCTAATTTTGGAGTCAAAGTTTTGGTTTTAAAAATCAACTAAGTGTTCTTGAATCAAATTCGAGTTTGTTTTGATATCTCCAGTTAATTTGATGATCCATAAAGATTATAGGAATGATTTGCAACACAATTCATGTTGTAATCATAACATATAACACTCTTAATCTAAAAATCAATTTTTGAGTTCTTGAGTTCTTCACAGTAATATACACTAACGTAAATTCGAAATAAATTTCAAAAACTAAAAATGCAGAGTTGTTAGGAATCATTTACTTAAACTTCCTGCAAAATCTCAAGTTCCAATTCTTAATAACGAATTCGAATTTGCGAGTCAAAGTTAAATTGTCAAAAGTCAACTATTTTGTTCTTGGAGAAATTAGAGCTTGTTTTGATGTTTTAAGTTAATTTGATGATTTTGATAGATTTTAGGAATGATTTGAAACATGTTTCATGTTGTAAAGATTGTCCAAAACGAACTCAAAATTGAAAACAAAATTTTTTTTTTTTCTAGCTACCAGCAAGCAGTAGGAGTTTTTGTGTTTTTTTTTCTCATTTTTTTTATATCATGAACACATTTTTTTTTGTTTCATGTTGTTTACAAGTCATAAATGAAAAACCGTTCGATTGTTGTTGAGTTTTTGCCCCCGTTTGATTTTAAACTTGGTGAAGAAGATGATGAACTAAGATGAAAGAAATACTAGATATATATATGTTTGGGTTGCCTTATAAGTCAGAAAAACATGGATGGCAGAATGGTTAAGGGTGTTTGCGGGTGGGCGAGAGGTCTCGAGTTCGAGCCCTGTTTGGGGCAGTTTTTTTTTTAAAAAGCTCTTTGAAGGTAGTTCTCATTTCTAAAATTAATATTATTATTATTATTATTGTTATTATTAGTAGTAATATAATTATTACTATTATTATTACTAAAATAAGAATTTATGATCATTTAATAGTATTGTTATTATGATTGTTATTATTAGTATTATAAATATTATTATCACCATATAAGTATGATAATCATTATTATCATTATTATTACTAGTATCATACTATTAGTATTATTATTATTACCCTTAGTCAGGTATTTATACGATTATTAATTTTGCAAAACAAAAGATATATATGTAAATATATTATAACATAAAATATACTAATATTACATAAAAATTATGTTTCAACTAATATTATTGATATAACATTAATTAAATATCAAATAAGTATCATAATATATTATAAGAATAATTAATACATAACAAATATATAAAATTAATTGATTTATACTATAATGTGTTAATACTTGATATAGGTTCGTGAATTCGAGGCCAACCCTGCATTGTTCAATGTCGTCATATGTATTTTTACTACAAAATACATTATAGTGAGTTTCATCACTCCCTTTTTAAATGCTTTTGCAATATATATTTTTGGGACTGAGAATGCATGCGCTTTTATAAATGTTTTACGAAATAGACACAAGTAATCGAAACTACATTATATGGTTGAATGATCGAAATCGAATATGTTTCAGAACTCGTTACGGTCATTACGAGTTTATGGTCATGCCGTTTGGTTTAACTAATGCACCAGCTGTGTTCATGGACCTTATGAACCGAGTGTGTGGACCATACCTTGACAAGTTTGTCATTGTTTTCATTGATGACATACTTATTTACTCAAAGAATGACCAAGAACACGGTGAACATTTGAGAAAGGTGTTAGAAGTATTGAGGAAGGAAGAATTGTACGCTAAGTTTTCAAAGTGTGCATTTTGGTTGGAAGAAGTTCAATTCCTCGGTCACATAGTGAACAAAGAAGGTATTAAGGTGGATCCGGCAAAGATAGAAACTGTTGAAAAGTGGGAAACCCCAAAAACTCCGAAACACATACGCCAGTTTTTAGGACTAGCTGGTTACTACAGAAGGTTCATCCAAGACTTTTCCAGAATAGCAAAACCCTTGACTGCATTAACGCATAAAGGGAAGAAATTTGAATGGAATGATGAACAAGAGAAAGCATTTCAGTTATTGAAGAAAAAGCTAACTACGGCACCTATATTGTCATTGCCTGAAGGGAATGATGATTTTGTGATTTATTGTGACGCATCAAAGCAAGGTCTCGGTTGTGTATTAATGCAACGAACAAAGGTGATTGCTTATGCGTCTAGACAATTGAAGATTCACGAACAAAATTATACGACGCATGATTTGGAATTAGGCGCGGTTGTTTTTGCATTAAAGACTTGGAGGCACTACTTATATGGGGTCAAAAGTATTATATATACTGACCACAAAAGTCTTCAACACATATTTAATCAGAAACAACTGAATATGAGGCAGTGTAGGTGGATTGAATTGTTGAATGATTATGACTTTGAGATTCGTTACCACCTGGAGAAGGCAAATGTGGTAGCCGATGCCTTGAGCAGGAAGGACAGAGAACCCATTCGAGTAAAATCTATGAATATAAAGATTCATAATAACCTTACTACTCAAATAAAGGAGGCACAACAAGGAGTTTTAAAAGAGGGAAATTTAAAGGATGAAATACCCAAAGGATCGGAGAAGCATCTTAATATTCGGGAAGACGGAACCCGGTATAGGGCTGAAAGGATTTGTGTACCAAAATTTGGAGATATGAGAGAAATGGTACTTAGAGAAGATCATAAAACCAGATACTCAATACATCCTGGAACGGGGAAGATGTACAAGGATCTCAAGAAACATTTTTGGTGGCCGGGTATGAAAGCCGATGTTGCTAAATACGTAGGAGAATGTTTGACGTATTCTAAGGTCAAAGCTGAGCATCAGAAACCATCAGGTCTACTTCAACAACCCGAAATCCCGGAATGGAAATGGGAAAACATTACCATGGATTTCATCACTAAATTGCCAAGGACTGCAAGTGGTTTTGATACTATTAGGGTAATAGTTGATCGTCTCACCAAATCAGCACACTTCCTGCTAATAAGAGAAGATGACAAGATGAAGAAGTTAGCATGACTGTATTTAAAGGAAGTCGTCTCCAGACATGGAATACCAATCTCTATTATCTCTGATAGGGATGGTAGATTTATTTCAAGATTCTGGCAGACATTACAGCAAGCATTAGGAACTCGTCTAGACATGAGTACTGCCTATCATCCACAAACTGATGGGCAGAGTGAAAGGACGATACAAACGCTTGAAGACATGCTACGAGCATGTGTTATTGATTTCGGAAACAGTTGGGATCGACATCTACCGTTAGCAGAATTTTCCTACAACAACAGCTACCATTCAAGCATTGAGATGGCGCCGTTTGAAGCACTTTATGGTAGAAAGTGCAGGTCTCCGATTTGTTGGAGTGAAGTGGGAGATAGACAGATTATGGGTCCGGAGATTATACAAGAAACTACCGAGAAGATCATCCAAATTCAACAACGGTTGAAAACCGCCCAAAGTCGACAAAAGAGCTACGCTGACATTAAAAGAAAAGATATAGAATTTGAAATTGGAGAGATGGTCATGCTTAAAGTTGCACCTTGGAAAGGCGTTGTTCGATTTGGTAAACAAGAGAAATTAAATCCAAGGTATATTGGACCATTCAAGATTATTGATCGTGTCGGACCAGTAGCTTACCGACTTGAGTTACCTCAACAACTCGCGGCTGTACATAACACTTTCCACGTCTCGAATTTGAAGAAATGTTTTGCTAAAGAAGATCTCACTATTCCGTTAGATGAAATCCAAATCAACAAAAAACTCCAATTCATCGAAGAACCCGTCGAAATAATGGATCGTGAGGTTAAAAGACTTAAGCAAAACAAGATACCAATTATTAAGGTTCGATGGAATGCTCGTAGAGGACCCGAGTTCACCTGGGAGCATGAAGATCAGATGAAGAAGAAATACCCGCATCTATTTCCAGAAGATTCGTCAACACCTTCAACAGCTTAAAATTTCGGGACGAAATTTATTTAACGGGTAGGTACTGTAGTGACCCAAACTTTTCCATGTTTATATATATTAATTGAGATTGATATTTACATGATTAAATGTTTCCAACATGTTAAGCAATCAAACTTGTTAAGACTTGATTAATTGAAATATGTTTCATATAGACAATTGACCACCCAAGTTGACCGGTGATTCACGAACGTTAAAACTTGTAAAAACTATATGATGACATATATATGGATATATATATAGTTAACAAGATACTATGATAAGTAAACATATCATTAAGTATATTAACAATGAACTACATATGTAAAAACAAGACTACTAACTTAATGATTTTTAAACGAGACATATATGTAACGATTATCCTTGTAAAGACATTTAATGTATATATATCATATTAAGAGATATTCATACATGATAATATCATGATAATATAATAATTTAAAATCTCATTTGATATTATAAACATTGGGTTAACAACATTTAACAAGATCGTTAACCTAAAGGTTTCAAAACAACACTTACATGTAACGACTAACGATGACTTAACGACTCAGTTAAAATGTATATACATGTAGTGTTTTAATATGTATTTATACACTTTTGAAAGACTTAAATACACTTATCAAAATACTTCTACTTAACAAAAATGCTTACAATTACATCCTCGTTCAGTTTCATCAAAAATTCTACTCGTATGCACCCGTATTCGTACTCGTACAATACACAGCTTTTAGATGTATGTACTATTGGTATATACACTCCAATGATCAGCTCTTAGCAGCCCATGTGAGTCACCTAACACATGTAGGAACCATCATTTGGAAACTAGCATGAAATATCTCATAAAATTACAAAAATATGAGTAATCATTCATGACTTTTTTACATGAAAACAAAATTACATATCCTTTATATCTAATCCATACACCAACGACCAAAAACACCTACAAACACTTTTATTCTTCAATTTTCTTCATCTAATTGATCTCTCTCAAGTTCTATCTTCAAGTTCTAAGTGTTCTTCATATATTCTACAAGTTCTAGTTACATAAAATCAAGAATACTTTCAAGTTTGCTAGCTCACTTCCAATCTTGTAAGGTGATCATCCAACCTCAAGAAATCTTTGTTTCTTACAGTAGGTTATCATTCTAACTTTGGTTCAATTTCTATAATAATCATATTCAAACTTTGGTTCAATTTCTATAACTATAACAATCTTATTTCAAGTGATGATCTTACTTGAACTTGTTTTCGTGTCATGATTCTGCTTCAAGAACTTCGAGCCATCCATGGATCCGTTGAAGCTAGATCCATTTTTCACTTTTCCAGTAGGTTTATCCAAGGAACTTAAGATAGTAGTAATGTTCATAACATCATTCGATTCATACATATAAAGCTATCTTATTCGAAGGTTTAAACTTGTAATCACTAGAACATAGTTTAGTTAATTCTAAACTTGTTCGCAAACAAAAGTTAATCCTTCTAACTTGACTTTTAAAATCAACTAAACACATGTTCTATAACTATATTATATGCTAACTTAATGATTTAAAACCTGGAGACACGAAAAACACCGTAAAACTGGATTTACGCCGTCGTAGTAACACCGCGGGCTGTTTTGGGTTAGTTAATTAAAAACTATGATAAACTTTGATTTAAAAGTTGTTATTCTGAGAAAATGATTTTTATTATGAACATGAAACTATATCCAAAAATTATGGTAAAACTCAAAGTGGAAGTATGTTTTCTAAAATGGTCATCTAGACGTCGTTCTTTCGACTGAAATGACTACCTTTACAAAAATGACTTGTAACTTATTTTTCCGACTATAAACCTATACTTTTTCTGTTTAGATTCATAAAATAGAGTTCAATATGAAACCATAGCAATTTGATTCACTCAAAACGGATTTAAAATGAAGAAGTTATGGGTAAAACAAGATTGGATAATTTTTCTCATTTTAGCTACGTGAAAATTGGTAACAAATCTATTCCAACCATAACTTAATCAACTTGTATTGTATATTATGTAATCTTGAGATACCATAGACACGTATACAATGTTTCGACCTATCATGTCGACACATCTATATATATTTCGGAAAAACCATAGACACTCTATATGTGAATGTTGGAGTTAGCTATACAGGGTTGAGGTTGATTTCAAAATATATATAGTTTGAGTTGTAATCAATACTGAGATACGTATACACTGGGTCGTGGATTGATTCAAGATAATATTTATCGATTTATTTCTGTACATCTAACTGTAGACAACTAGTTGTAGGTTACTAACGAGGACAGCTGACTTAATAAACTTAAAACATCAAAATATATTAAAAGTGTTGTAAATATATTTTGAACATACTTTGATATATATGTATATATTGTTATAGGTTCGTGAATCAACCAGTAGCCAAGTCTTACTTCCCGACGAAGTAAAAATCTGTGAAAGTGAGTTATAGTCCCACTTTTAAAATCTAATATTTTTGGGATGAGAATACATGCAGGTTTTATAAATGATTTACAAAATAGACACAAGTACGTGAAACTACATTCTATGGTTGAATTATCGAAATCGAATATGCCCCTTTTTATTAAGTCTGGTAATCTAAGAATTAGGGAACAGACACCCTAATTGACGCGAATCCTAAAGATAGATCTATTGGGCCTAACAAACCCCATCCAATGTACCGGATGCTTTAGTACTTCGAAATTTATATCATATCCGAAGGGTGTCCCGGAATGATGGGGATATTCTTATATATGCATCTTGTTAATGTCGGTTACCAGGTGTTCACCATATGAATGATTTTTATCTCTATGTATGGGATGTGTATTGAAATATGAAATCTTGTGGTTTATTATTATGATTTGATATATATAGGTTAAACCTATAACTCACCAACATTTTTGTTGACGTTTTAAGCATGTTTATTCTCAGGTGATTATTAAGAGCTTCCGCTGTCGCATACTTAAATAAGGACGAGATTTGGAGTCCATGCTTGTATGATATTGTGTAAAAACTGCATTCAAGAAACATATTCTGTTGTAACATATTTGTATTGTAAACCATTATGTAATGGTCGTGTGTAAACATGATATTTTAGATTATCATTATTTGATAATCTACGTAAAGCTTTTTAAACGTTTATTGATGAAATAAAGGTTATGGTTTGTTTTAAAATGAATGCAGTCTTTGAAAAACATCTCATATAGAGGTCAAAAACTCGCAACGAAATCAATTAATATGGAACGTTTTTAATCAATAAGAACGCGACATTTCACAACAAGCCCCATCCGAAGTACCGGATGCTTTAGTACTTCGAAATTTATATCATGTCCGAAGGAGGATCCCGGAATGATGGGGATATTCTTATATGTATATTGTGAATGTCGGTTACCAGGTGTTCAATCCATATGAATGATTATTTTATCTCTATGTATGGGACGTATGTTTATGAGAAATGGAAATATGAAATCTTGTGGTCTATTAAAAGTTAGGAAATGATTATTTATGATAAACTAATGAACTCACCAACCTTTTGGTTGATACTTTTAAGCATGTTTATTCTCAGGTGTGAAAGAAACCTTCCGCTGTGCATTTTGCTCATTTTAAGGACAATACTTGGAGTCGATCATCGCTCTGGAATCAAAGGTTGATGATTTCGTCCGGATGAATAAGGACGGGTCCTTTCAGATAGAACTTGAGAGAGATCAATTAGATGAATAAAATTGAAGAATGAAAGTGTTTGTAGGTGTTTTTGGTCGTTGGTGTATGGATTAGATATAAAGGATATGTAATTTTGTTTTCATGTAAATAAGTCATGAATGATTACTCATATTTTTGTAATTTTATGAGATATTTCATGCTAGTTGCCAAATGATGGTTCCCACATGTGTTAGGTGACTCACATGGGCTGCTAAGAGCTGATCATTGTAGTGTATATACCAATCGTACATACATCTAAAAGCTGTGTATTGTACGAGTACAAATACGGGTGCATACGAGTAGAATTGTTGATGAAACTGAACGAGGATGTAATTGTAAGCATTTTTGTTAAGTAGAAGTATTTTGATAAGTGTCTTGAAGTCTTTCAAAAGTGTATGAATACATATTAAAACACTACATGTATATACATTTTAACTGAGTCGTTAAGTCATCGTTAGTCGTTACATGTAAGTGTTGTTTTGAAACCTTTATGTTAACGATCTTGTTAAATGTTGTTAGCCCAATGTTTATAACATCAAATGAGATTTTAAATTATTATATTATCATGATAATATGATGTATGAATATCTCTTTATATGATATATATACATTAAATGTCGTTACAACGATAATCGTTACATATATGTCTCGTTTCAAAATCAATAAGTTAGTAGTCTTGCTTTTACATATGAAGTTCATTGTTAATATACTTAATGATATGTTTACTTATCATAATATCATTTTAACTATATATATATCCATATATATGTCACCATATAGTTTTTACAAGTTTTAACGTTCGTGAATCACCGGTCAACTTGGGTGGTCAATTGTCTATATGAAACCTATTTCAATTAATCAAGTCTTAACAAGTTTGATTGCTTAACATATTGGAAACACTTAATCATGTAAATAACAATTTCATTTAATATATATAAACATGGAAAAGTTCGGGTCACTACAGTACCTACCCGTTAAATAAATTTCGTCCCGAAATTTTAAGCAGTTGGAGGTGTTGACGTATCTTTTGGAAATAAGTGCGGGTATTTCTTCTTCATCTGATCTTCTCGTTCCCAGGTGAACTCGGGTCCTCTACGAGCATTCCATCGAACCTTGAAAATTGGTATCTTGTTTTGTTTAAGTCTTTTAACCTCACGATCCATTATTTCGACGGGTTCTTCGATGAATTGAAGTTTTTCGTTGATTTCTATTTCGTCTAACGGAATAGTGAGATCTTCTTTAGCAAAACATTTCTTCAAATTCGAGACGTGGAAAGTGCTATGTACAGCCATGAGTTGTTGAGGTAACTCAAGTCGGTAAGCTACTGGTCCGACACGATCAATTATCTTGAATGGTCCAATATACCTTGGATTTAGTTTACCTCGTTTACCAAATCGAACAACACTTTTCCAAGGTGCAACCTTAAGCATGACCATCTCTCCAATTTCAAATTCTATATCTTTTCTTTTAATGTCGGCGTAGCTCTTTTGTCGACTTTGGGCGGTTTTCAACCGTTGTTGAATTTGGATGATCTTCTTGGTAGTTTCTTGTATTATCTCCGGACCCGTAATCTGTCTATCCCCCACTTCACTCCAACAAATTGGAGACCTATGATAATACTAAAAACGAACATATATTTCATAGCATTATTCCTCAAGAAAGACAAGCTTTTAGTTGCAATTGTTCTATTTACAAGTGATATTCGTTTAAATAATAAAAGGTGAAGACAAAAGACAGATTCGACGAATTGAAGACGCAAACGACCAAAAAGCTCAAAAGTACAAAATACAATCAAAGAGGTTCCAATTATTGATAAGAAACGTCTCGAAATTACAAGAGTACAAGATTCAAAACGCAAAGTACAAGATATAAAATAGTACGCAAGGACGTTCGAAAATCCGGAACCGGGACATGAGTCAACTCTCAACGCTCGACGCAACGGACTAAAAATTACAAGTCAACTATGCACATAAATATAATATAATATTTATATAATTCTTAAAAATTATATATATATTATATTAATATTTAAAATCGTCAGCAAGAAAGAAGCCAAAGCTGGTGAGCTGGAATTTCAAACTAAAATGCCGCGAGTCACGGAGATTCCCTGGACTCAAATCCCTATAAAAGCAAACGCAGTTTGATCGTAAAAATTACCATAATATCTATCTCTCTCTCAATATATACGTAATATATATATATATATATATATATATATATATATATATATATATATATATATATATATATATATATATATATATATATATATTTATATTTTAATTTTAATTTTAATAATAATTCTAATAATAAGGGTATGTTAGCGAATGTTGTAAGGGTGTAAGTCGAAATTCTGTCCGTGTAATGCTACGCTATTTTTAATCATTGTAAGTTATGTTCAACCTTTTTACATTAATGTCTCGTAGCTAAGTTATTATTATGCTTATTTAATCCGAAGTAATCATGATGTTGGGCTAAAAATATTAAAATTGGGTAATTGGGCTTTGTACCATAATTGGGGTTTGGACAAAAGAACGACACTTGTGGAAATTAGACTATGGGCTATTAATGGGCTTTATATTTGTTTAACTAAATGATAGTTTGTTAATTTTAATATAAAGATTTACAATTGGGCGTCCCTATAAATAACCATATACACTCGATCGGACACGATGGGCGGGGTATTTATATGTACGAATAATCGTTCATTTAACCGGACACGGGAATGGATTAATAGCCACTAGAATTATTAAAACAGGGGCGAAATTATGTACAAGGACACTTGGAATAATTGATAACAAAGTATTAAAACCTTAGGTTACACTCAGTCGACATCCTGGTGTAATTATTAAACAAAGTATTAAAATCTTGTTACAGTTTAAGTTCCCAATTAGTTGGAATATTTAACTTCGGGTATAAGGATAATTTGACGAGGACACTCGCACTTTATATTTATGACTGATGGACTGTTATGGACAAAAACCAGACGGACATATTAAATAATCCAGGACAAAGGACAATTAACCCATGGGCATAAAACTAAAATCAACACGTCAAACATCATGATTACGGAAGTTTAAATAAGCATAATTCTTTTATTTCATATTTAATTTCCTTTATTTTATATTTAATTGCACTTCTAATTATCGCACTTTTATTGTTATTGTATTTAATTGCACTTTTAATTATCGTACTTTTTAATTATCGCAATTTTATTGCACTTTTATTTATCGCAATTTCATTATCGTTATTTACTTTACGCTTTAAATTAAGTCTTTTATTTATTTAATATTTTACATTTTGTTTTAACTGCGACTTAAAGTTTTAAAATCGACAAACCGGTCATTAAACGGTAAAAACCCCCTTTATAATAATAATATTACTTATATATATTTGTATTTTTATAAATTTAAGCTAATATAGCGTTAAGCTTTGTGAAAAAGATTTTCCCTGTGGAACGAACCGGACTTACTAAAAACTACACTACTGTACGATTAGGTACACTGCCTATAAGTGTTGTAGCAAGGTTTAAGTATATCCATTCTCTAAATAAATAAATATCTTGTGTAAAATTGTATCGTATTTAATAGTATTTCCTTGTAAAATTTAAGCTATTTTATACCCCTTAGCTTTAACATCAAGTTATTTTTGGCGCCGCTGCCGGGGAACATCTAGCTTAAAAGCCGGAAGCGCAACGCTAATATAATATATAAAAAAATTCATTTTTTTACTAATATAAAAAAATACGCTTTTGTAAAAATACGTTTTAAATATTCAAAAATATAAAAAGAAAAACAAAAATATAAATATTTTTAAGAGTTTGTTAAATATTTAAGTTTTATAAAGTTTCTTTATTTTTATTTTATAAAAAATATAAGTTTTATTTAAATATTTTGTGTTTATTTAAAACATAAAATTAAAAAACCGAAAACAAAATATATATATATACAAATCTAGTTTTAAGATTTTTATTTATAAAATTATAAAGCATTTCTATTTTTATTTTAGTTTTTAAATATAAGTTTTTATTATATAAATATTTTTATTTAAACAGAAAATAAAAAAAAAAAAACTGAAACGAACGATTTTTGGCCTGCACCTGATCTGAAATTTGAAACCCCGTGACTTGCGGAGTTTTCCAGCTTCGAGAACCGCGACTCGCGGAGTTCTCTCTGACACGTGACCAGAAACCCTAATCTGCATCATTACGTAATTATTATTATTATTAATAATTAAAAACCCTAATTAGGTTTTAATTAATTAAGTTTAGTTTATTTATTTAATTTGTATATTTAATTTAATTAGTTTAAATAAATTATAAAATTAATAGTTTTATAAAATAAATAATATAAAAAATAATATTTTTATAAAAATTGTACTTTTTACAACTTTTTGTATATTTTTATATTTTGTCCCTTTTTAATTGTTTTAACGTAATATTTGTGTTTTTTTGCTAGTTTTTAGTTTTAAACATAGTTTTTGCCATAGTTATTTTTACTTCTAGATTTTTAGGTTTTGCCGTAAAATCCCTTAAGTGCTTTTTCTTTAGACTAAGATATAGGTGCTTTAGAATTTTGCGACGCCTTTTTAAGTTTTAGTACCTTTTTAAGTTATTGCCATTTGGGATATAGTTTTACTTGTAAGCTTTAATATTTTTCGACGCCTTTTACCTATGTATCAATTATCATTCCAATTAGTAATCTCAATTTGCGATTATAATTTTAAGTTAGTGATAGTAATAAGGTTGGGTTAGTCGAGTGTTTTTAAGTTTTATAAGTCATTTTTTTTTCTTTCTTATTTTTCGACGCGCTCTTTTTCTTTCTTATTTCTCGCTATTCTAGTTTTTAGGACATAGATTTTTATTCTACTTCTTATCTAAATTTCTTAAAATTACGAAAATTTATTTTAAGTGGTTAAATTGATAGACATCAAAATTTTCTGGTTCGTAGTAATAGTTGGATTTGTACGTGGACCGGGTTATTGGAGCCAAACAGTCCTCAATTATATTGAGACCAAACGAATCCTGCCCCTCTGCTGCATCTTTTGGCTATTCGAAACGTGGGCAAAATCAGAAAAGTCTATTAATTGGATAACTTATATAATTTTTCTTTCCTTTTTAAAAACTAATAGGATATTCAGTGAATGCACCGAGCAAGACGTTCACCACCTTTTATACATTCACCACTTGTAACTAGATCAAGACATTTAGCAAATATTACCGCCGTTGATTTTTCTTTAGAATCTTCATCCAGTCGACCAAGTACTCCAATTCAAATTTCCGATAATCCATTTTTTGAACCCGACCTCACAATTGAGAATCCGGATAATATTCAGGGACAATTCATAGATCCTGAACAATTAAATTTTCCTCCGGAACCACCAATCATTCAAACAGAGATTGTTGAGGAACGAACCATTAAATCAGAATCCTCTAGTGATTTAGATTCAACAAATTCAATTATGGAGAATCTAGAACCTTTAAGTATGGAAGACCAAATGAGAGCTAAACGCACTGGCCAAGGTCACGCAATTACTCATCCAGACATTAATGCGCCAGATTATGAAATCAAAGGACAAATTCTACACATGGTGACTAATCAATGCCAATTTAGTGGTGCGCCGAAGGAAGATCTAAATGAACATCTACGTACCTTTAATAGGATCTGCACACTATTTAAAATAAGAGAAGTGGAAGATGAACAGATATATCTCATGTTATTTCCCTGAACTTTAAAGGGAGAAGCCAAAGATTGGTTGGAATCGTTACCTGAAGGGGCGATCGATACATGGGACGTTTTAGTTGAAAAATTTCTTAAACAATTCTTTCCGGCATCTAAAGCCGTAAGACTTCAAGGAGAAATTGTTACGTTCACACAGAAACCGAATGAAACTCTATATGAGGCGTGGACAAGATTTGAAAAGTTATTAAGAGGATGTCCGCAACATGGTTTAGACACCTGTCAAATAGTACAAATATTCTACCAAGGATGCGACATCACTACAAGGAAAGACATAGATATTGCAGCTGGTGGTTCTATTATGAAGAAAACCGAAACTGATGCTTACAAAGTTATTGATAACACTGCTTCCCACTCACATGAGTGGCACCAAGAAAAAGATATCGTTAGATCATCTAAAGCAGCTAGAGCCGATTCTAGCCATGACTTAGATTCCATTTCTGCAAAGATAGATGCTGTCGAGAGACGAATGGAAAAGATGACTAAAGATATCCACTCAATACGAATTAGTTGTGAGCAGTGTGGAGGACCACATTTGAAAAAAGATTGTCTCAGTATTGAATTAACAATGGAACAAAGAGAGATAATTTCATACATAAACCAAAGGCCTGGAAATAATTATCAGAATAATTATCAACCGCCAAGACCGATCTACAATCAAAACCAGAATTATAATCGAAATATTCCATACAACAACCAACAAGGTCCTAGCAATCAACAAGTATCTAACAATACTTACAACCAGCAAAGACCTAATTTTCAAAACAAACCACCACAAACCGATGATAAAAAGCCGAATTTAGAAGATATGATGACGAAGCAAGTTGAAACTCAAACGCAGTTTTTAACATCTCAAAAACAAACTAATGAACAAAATGCTCAAGCATTTAGAAATCAACAAGCTTCTATTCAAAACTTGGAACAAGAAGTAAGTAACCTAGCAAGGTTAATAGGTGAAAGAAAACTGGGAAGTTTACCTAGTGATACAAATGCTAACCCCCGGAATGAAACAGCAAAAGCCATTACCACAAGAAGTGGTACAACACTTAAACCACCTGAAATACCTATAACTTCTGATGAAGCTATTCCTACTCCACAAGAACCACAACCTGAACAAGATAAGGAAAAAGAACCGGTAGTTGAAAAGGTTAATGAAGATAACACAGTTAAGGCTATACCTTATGTTAAACCATACCAACCACCACTTCCTTACCCGAGTAAAATGAAAAAGGAGAAACTTGAAGCCGAGCAATCTAAATTCTGGGATATGTTTAAACAGATAAATATAAATCTTCCTTTCATTGATGTGATTTTGGGAATGCCTAGATATGCTAAATTCTTGAAAGATCTGATCACGAATAGAAAGAAAATGGAAGAACTCTCGACTGTTACTATGAATGCTAATTGTTCAGCAGTGCTATTGAATAAGATACCAGAAAAACTATCTGATCCAGGAAGTTTCACAATTCCATGTTTTCTGGGTAGTCTTAGTTCAATAGAAGCATTGCCAGACTTAGGTGCTAGTATAAATTTACTGCCGTATTTACTATACGCTAAACTAGACCTTGGAGAATTAAAACCATCCAGAATAAGTATACAACTAGCCGATAGATCAATAAAATATCCTAGAGGGATAATGGAGAACATGCTAGTTAAAGTTGGTACTTTAGTATTTCCAGTAGATTTTGTTGTTCTGGACATGGAAGAAGATTCTCAAGTTCCTCTCATATTAGGAAGACCATTCTTAAACACGGCTAAATCAATGATAGACGTGTTTGGTAAAAAATTGACCCTAAGTATAGAGGATGAGAGTGTTACCTTTTCAGTTGATAGAGCAATGCAACAACCGCAATCTACAGATGATACATGTTATTATATTCAAACTATAGATTCACATGCAGAATTATTAGAAGAATTTCCAGAATTACAAGGAACAGGAGAATGTTCTTTAGGAGAAGGAACTGAACCAATTGATGAAGTTGAAATGTTAGCTACACTTATAGCTAATGGATATGAACCAACAACAGAAGAAATTCAAATGCTAAAAGAAGAAGACAGATATCGATATAAATCATCAATAGAAGAACCACCGAAATTAGAGTTAAAGCCACTTCCAAACCATTTGGAATACGCTTATTTACATGGTGAATCTGAATTACCTGTAATAATATCGTCTTCTCTTACTGAAAATGAGAAATCACAACTCATTTCTGTGTTGAAAGCTCATAAACCAGCTATAGCATGGAAGATTCATGATATTAAAGGAATAAGTCCTTCGTATTGCACACATAAAATCCTTATGGAAGAAGGTCATAAAACGTATGTGCAACGCCAACGAAGACTAAATCCTAATATGCAAGATGTAGTTAAAAAAGAAATTATTAAACTGCTAGATGCAGGTTTAATTTATCTAATTTCTGATAGTCCATGGGTAAGCCCAGTTCAATGCGTGCCTAAGAAGGGTGGCATGACTGTCATTACAAATGAGAAAAATGAGCTTATTCCTACTAGGACTGTAACAGGATGGCGTGTTTGTATTGATTATAGAAAATTAAATGACGCCACCAGAAAAGATCACTTTCCCTTACCTTTCATTGATCAAATGTTGGAAAGATTAGCCGGAAATAGTTACTATTGTTTTCTTGATGGATTTTCTGGATATTTTCAAATTCCAATAGCACCCGAAGACTAAGAGAAAACCACATTCACATGCCCTTATGGTACTTTTGCTTACAAACGCATGCCATTTGGACTTTGCAACGCCCCTGCAACTTTTCAAAGGTGTATGATGGCGATTTTTCACGACATGATAGAAGAATGCATGGAAATTTTCATGGATGACTTTTCAGTCTTCGGTGATACATTTGAATCATGTCTAGCTAATCTTGAACGAATGCTGATTAGATGCGAACAATCAAATCTAGTACTTAATTAAGAGAAATGTCATTTCATGGTTAAAGAAGGCATCGTTCTTGGTCATAAAATTTCAAAAGAAGGAATTGAAGTAGATAGAGCTAAAGTAGATGTAATTGCTAAACTTCCACATCCCACCAATGTTAGAGGAGTTAGGAGTTTTCTAGGGCATGCCGGTTTTTACCGACGTTTCATAAAAGATTTTTCTAAAATTGCCACTCCTATGAATAAACTCCTAGAAAAGGATGCTCCATTCATGTTTTCAGATGAATGTATCAAATCTTTTAATATTCTTGAAGAGAAACTTACTAATGCACCGATCATGATAACACCAAATTGGAATCTACCGTTTGAACTAATGTGCGATGCAAGTGATTTTGCAATGGGAGCCGTTTTAGGACAAAGGATTGAAAAATGATTTCAACCTATATATTATGCTAGTAAGACGTTACAAGGAGCACAAACAAATTATACAACTACTGAAAAAGAACTCCTTGCTATTGTCTTTGCTTTTGACAAATTTCGTTCATATCTCGTTCTAGCAAAAACGGTGGTCTATACCGACCATTCTGCTCTTAGATACCTATTTTCAAAACAAGATGCCAAACCAAGATTAATCCGTTGGATCTTACTCTTACAAGAGTTTGATATTGAAATCCGAGATAAAAGAGGAGCAAAAAATCTCGCCGCTGATCATCTTTCTCGTCTTGAAAATCCCGAATTAGAAGTTCTAAATGAATCGGCCATACAAGACAACTTTTCTGATGAATATCTATTGAAGATAGATTATAATGAAATTCCATGGTTTGCAGACTATGCAAACTATTTAGTATGTGGATTCCTTGAAAAAGGATTATCGTACCAAAAACGAAAGAAATTCTTCAGTGATATAAAACACTATTTTTGGGAAGATCCACATCTGTTCAAAAGTTGTCCCGATGGAATAATATGCCGATGTGTATTCGGAGATGAAGCTAGTAAAATTTTAAACCATTGTCACACAGGACCAACAGGAGGGCACTATGGGCCTCAACTAACAGCAAGAAAAGTTTATGATGCTGGATTCTATTGGCCTACAATTTACAAAGACGCGCACCTTCTTTGCAAATCCTGTGATGCTTGTCAAAGGGCCGAAAAAATAAGTCAACGTGATGAAATGCCACAAAATGTCATCCAAGTATGTGAAGTATTTGACATTTGGGGTATTGACTTTATGGGTCCATTTCCAAAATCTCATAATAATCTCTATATTCTCGTAGCCATTCATTATGTGTCTAAATGGGCGGAAGCACAAGCTCTCCCAACTAACGATGCACGAGTTGTAGTCAACTTTTTAAAATGTCTTTTTGCAAGGTTTGGAACACCGAAAGCTTTAATAAGTGATCGGGGAACTCATTTCTGTAACAATCAACTTGAGAAAGTTCTCAAAAGATATGGAGTAACTCATAAAATCTTCACTGCTTATCATCCACAAACAAGTAGACAAGTTGAAAATACCAACCGAGCTTTAAAACGTATTCTAGAAAAAACCGTAGGATCAAATCCGAAGGAATGGTCCATTAGATTGGAGGATGCACTCTGGGCTTTTAGAACAGCCTACAAAACTCCAATTGGAACTACACCTTTTAAACTCGTCTACGGAAAAGCATGTCATCTTCCAGTAGAAATTGAACACAAAGCATTTAGGGCTTTGAAGACATGTAATCTTGATTTACATGAAGCTGGACGTCTACGATTAAGTCAACTAAACGAATTAGAAGAATTAAGACATGAAGTATACGAAAATTCGTTAATCTATAAAGAAAGAACGAAGAAATGGCATGATAAAAGAATCAGAAGTTCAAAAGAATTTAAAGAAGGAGACAGAGTTCTTCTTTTCAATTCACGATTCAAGCTATTTTCCGGAAAATTGAAATCAAGATGGTCTGGACCATTCATAGTCAAAAGAGTTTTCCCATACGGAACGATAGAATTAATAAATTCAATGGAATTGAATTTAAAGTTAATGGTCACAGAGTTAAACATTACATAGATAGTCTGATGGAAGTCGACAACGAAGTTAATCACAATTTCGATACCACAGCTAACTAAGTGTGGGGAGAATCAAGTCTTTAAAGGATAATATGTATTTCTGTTAGAGTTAGATTATTTGTTTTCGTGTAGTTCTCGAAAATGGAACCCGAATGGCCTTTCCCTAGCAGACCCTAAAGAACTAGTCTTCTCCCCCCATTCTGAATTTTTATTTTTTTTAGGTTTTTAGTAAATGAAGACTGCATGTGAACTAAACCATGGTCTAATGCTACACGCTTTGATCACTAAACGTAATAATGACACACTTCCGAGAGAAATAGTATCAGTAATCAGAGAAAGATTGGACGGAGTAAGAAAAGAATCCAGATGCGAAGATAATAAGTTACAATTTGGTAAAGGAAAATCAAAATCCGCAGCGAAAAGAAGAGCACGACACCTAGAAAGATGTCACAAATGCGGAAAATGGTCACATGGAGGTAAATGTTCAAATAATCAAACCTATTCAAACACTGAATTTGTTACTTTATGCAGAGACGAACCGTTCATATGTTTAGAAGAAAAAACACTGAATGCTCGAGGTTACGCCTATGTAGCCATGGAAAACCAATTAAACCGACTATCTTATGAATGGGATAGATCATATAACTAAGAATACTATCTCACAGGTAAGTCTGTACAGTTTTTATTTTTTAATTTTTTTATTTTTAACCTTTTGATAATAAACGCTAATTTGTTCGCTATAAAGTATTAAATTGGTATTGAATAAAATTAGGTTTGCGACCGAAATTATTGATATCATTCAAAAATTTATTACATCACTGCGAAATTTAACGTTTATTCTTAAGGTATAAATATCTTTAATCAATCAACCCAAAATATTTCAAAAATTCGTCATGAGTTAAATTAGGTCATGGAACCGAAATTACTTTACCGAAAAGAGGGGCGCATATTTTTGATAATATTTGATTGATTAAAGTGGGATAAAAGACCAAAAAGATTTTTAATTTTATCTTTACCATGTTTTTAAAATTAATATATAAATCTTAAATTAATATTGTGAACTCTGTAAAAATCAATATATTTAAGTTTGTCAATATTTGAAAAATTAATATTTTTAATATAAGTTTGTATGTATAAAAACTAAAATATAATATAAGTTTGGTCTGAATTTTTAATATTATGCATTTTTAATTAAGTTTGGTGTAAATTTTTAATTTTATGCATTTTTAAATTTAAGTTGTGTGAATTTAAAAACAAAAATTTACTTTATGTCGCTAAGTTAAAAATATGATTTTTAAAATTTGTCGTAAGTTGAAGACTAGGTCTTTGAACCGAAATTGCTTTACCCGAGGGAGGGACGAGAACTTTTATTATCATTATTTTTAATCTTATTGAATTAAAGTATGCCAAAAACATTAAAAAAACCCAAAAATCTTAGCTTTTAAAACAATCGCTACAAAAAGACAAATTTTAAAATTTTGTCGAAGGACGGACTAGGACATCGATCCGAAACGACCTCGTCCTAAAACAAAGGAAAATAAAATTTTAAATTTATTTTATAAGTTAAGATTTAAAAAAAAAAATACAAACTCCGCGACTCGCGGAGTTTGAAGGGTAAATATGCCGCGACTCGCGGAGAGACAAAAATACAGAAAAAAATAAAAACGGCTGGAACAGATCAGTTGCACCCACACCACACCCACAAACTGCGAAAATACACGAAAAAACACTCCCAAATTCACAATTTTTCACCATTTTTCATCACATTTTTCACTAAAATCATGTTGAGAAGAATGCTATCAAGAAATTACTAAAGAAAAACGGTAAATTTCTACACCTAAACACCATTTAATCCGAAAATTGGTGTTCTTAAGCAATTTTTTCCCCAATTCGATTTTGATACTTTTTAGTGTAATTATGCTTAAATTGCTTATGTATTATGCTTGTATAACCTAGATTGATGCTATTTAACATGATTAGATGCCTTAAACTTCAACTTTTGAGTAATCTAGGGTTTGTGTTCTTGAGCAAATTTGGGGCTTTTTGATATAAACAGGTTATGGCCAATTTTTGTCATGAATTATTGTTAAATTAAGTAGTGTAACATGTTTAGGTAGTTAAATGATCCAAACCTT
Organism: Rutidosis leptorrhynchoides; assembly: GCF_046630445.1. Taxonomy (NCBI): domain Eukaryota; kingdom Viridiplantae; phylum Streptophyta; class Magnoliopsida; order Asterales; family Asteraceae; genus Rutidosis; species Rutidosis leptorrhynchoides. Next base: position 271,931,961 of record NC_092334.1, read on the forward strand.
GAGCCTAAACATGATTTTAAGAATTAAAGTGGACTTTTTCAAGTCTAAAATTCATGAACTTGATTTTTGAGAGATAATGCCATTTGAAACTTGTTTAATTGCTAGTAATGATTATTTTGACATGTTATTTAAGTTGAATGCTTATGAACTTGGCTAACATTTTCGTATATGCTTATTTGAAAAAGTGTAGATTTGATAAAAATATGAAAATGAGCATAAGTTTGATATAAATTGATCATGTCATTGTAATTATTTTGATTGATGATTTTGCTGACACTAATGCATATTTGGATGCACAAAAATTGTGTTTGATGTGTTTTGCAGACTGAAAGGGGTGAATCTTCATCCCAAGCTCGCAATGCTCCTGCTGAGAATACGGAACAACAGGAGGTGGATAACTACTACAAACAAGATATACCTCATCCAGTCATGACATTTTCAGATATGCACTTGGAAGATTTGCACCCGAACTTGAGATTTGACAGACGTTGGATAGATTATCCAAAATACCAAAGGGGCTTGCATACTCTTCATTCTAAAGCTGTTGAAGTACCTAGGGTAATAGAATGGGCACCGTTAGAAGCTGTAGAATTAGCCGGGCCAATTAGGGAATTACTTACACAGAGGTATGGTAATTCTAATTTTAACGATTGAGTACGTTTATTCAACATGCGTAGACCTGTATATAAAGTATGGTGTGAAGAATTATTGTGTAGTATAGAAATAAATGATCGGGTAGTTAGTTTAACCGATCGATCTTTTATTAGATTTTTGTTAGGAGGTTCGATGCGCCACATGTCTTTACTAGACATGGCTCAGGCTTTACGTATATATACGCATGAGGAGTTAGCGTCTGCCGATTGTAGAGGGTTGATACTAAATGGTAGAAAGATAGATGAAAATTTTGATACGCATGGTGTATGGAGTCAAATGACTAGCCATCACCGATTTAAAGGGGGAAATTACTCTTATTTGGATATAGATAGAGCAGAGTTAAGAGTAATTCATAGGTTTTTAGCCAATTCGATTACACAACGAGGTAAGAATAAGGAAAAGGTAAATGAACATGATTTGTTTTACCACATGTGTATTCGAGACCCACAAAGCGCTGTAAGTATACCTTATTGTGTGGGTTATTATTTATCAGCTATGGTTAGGGGGATGAGACCGCATAGCATAATAGGAGGTGGTATATTTATTACTTTGATTGCTGAATATCTCGGTGTGGATATAAGTCAGGGGGGATTATTAGTCGAAGAACTAGAACCCCGCGATACAATAGGTTTAAATGTATACCATGGTGCGAAGGTTTTGAAGAGGCGAAATAACGCCGCAGTACAATACCATGGTAGACATCCACAAGTTGAGAGAAACCAACAGCCAGGTAATGTGGGAGGAGGAAATGAAATGACAGAAATGCAAAGGTTTATAGCTTCACAAGAGTATGAAAATGCTAGACATCAAGCATTTGAAGATTGGCAAGTTCATCAAAACCAAATCATAGCTCATTGCCAACATGTAGGTAGAAACTATATTCCTACTCCATCGCCCGTATTTCCTCCCTGGTCTATAGAGATCCAACCACCGTATCCTACGTATAACCTAGCCGAAGCATTTTATAACACATATGGTTATGCATGGAACCCCTACTGGTATCAGTATCATCCCTAGTCTACTTAGTTTTATTTATTTTATAATTTGTAATGTTGATACATTTAATACTTATGTTGGAATTGTATTAGTTTTTATAATTTACAAATTTTTATTTTTAGATTTTAATAATGTTTGAATGTGGGGTAATATACCAAACTTCAAAAATATGTATATATGTTTGCAGTTTATCTTATGTACACAACAGGGTAAAACAACGCATTTTCAAAGACTGGTATTAAGTTCAGCAAAAGCAACTAATTTTGACGACAAGATGCAAAATAAATGTGATATAACAACAAGACGGAATGAACAAATGATATGCACCATTTATCATTCAGCAAACAAACGCCAATATGTTCGGAAACTTTGGTAAAATTTAATCATTTTCACACAAATCACCCTCAATAATTTAAATTGTTACTGATTTCTTGCAAATGAGGGCATTGCAAGATCTTAAGTGTGGGAAGGGTTTAAATTCTTTCGGATTTTAAAATTTTTACTTTATACACTTGGTTACCATTAGAAATACTAGTAAAGTAGTAGTTGTATTAGAATCTAGTGCTCTCTGATAATAAAGAACAGCCCTAGTCTTATATACTGACTACCCAATTCTAGTAAAATTTTTCAAAATTTTAAATTAAATGAACTCAAAATCATGTTTATACATATTTATGAACGATAAAACTAGGTTTTAACACTGAAATTATTGTTACCTCGGAAAGGACATAAATTGAGAAACAAACCAAAATGTTAAAATTCATTTAAAATGGAATAGAGGATAATAAAAAGGAAAATAAAAGCCAAGTGTGGGAAAATTTACCAAGATATTTTAAACATATGTCACATATTTCTGTAACAAATAACTGAAAATACTTTTGCTTTGGACTAAACTAAACTGTTTTACCCGATGAAAGAAAAGAAGAGATGGATCTACACGATGAATCAATTCCATCATTAAAAGGAAGTAAAGTCTTCCGAAAAAGAAACGCGCTTCTTGATTTAGGTCAGGAAGTTGTCGTCCAGACCAGCTGTAGGTTGACGAAAAATCTAGAAAAGTCATCACTAAAATCAGCAGGAAATCCACGGACCTCAGCATAAAACAGGGTTGCCAAGTGGTCAGATTTATCCTTACCATGAGAAGGATTTATCTCGTAAAATGGGGGGGCACCGTGTAAATTAGCTGGATAAGACTAATGAATCAGATCCCCAGAAAGGATAATCTCCTTAAAGATTAAAAATCAGCTTTTAAGACTGATATTACTCAATCCTAGAGATTGACCTTAAAGATTGAGAATTACAAACTCATGGAATTCGATGATATCTAAACTCGAGCTTGAACGAGAAAATATTTTGATCAAATTAAAACCGATTTGTTTTCTGAAAACCCTATTTTCAATGCGTTCATTACCTTTGAACGTAAAATCCTAGGAATTCACCTGGAATTCATTAGGTCACCTGAACCAAATCGGGTGTCAACCGTAAGAATGGTGGTTGTATAGCATGGTCAAAGACAGGACCTTGTGCCAGACCGAAAAATCATAAGGGTGAGCTTTACTATTGCTCCTACCAAGGATAGTAATTGCGTCCGACACATTATAGACCATAATTAAAAGCATGTCAGGGGACATTGCCTTAACAGTTGCTTGTTCAACGCTTTCCTTTACAACCGGACGGTAGTTTACCGAAAGGTAATATACGGAGCAAGTATACTGGACGTGTTGCTTTCCTAATACAAGGTTAGCAAGTGGGTGACACAAAACCGCAAGTTTTGAGCTAAAATTTTCAAATCTGAAACCCACCAAACCCACAAAAATATTTTGCAAACACCGGTGAAGGGTTATTCCGGAAAACTTATCTAGGGTAAAAGCTAGATTAAAATTTTCAAAAGATCAAATGTTTTCATAAAGATCCAATTTCTTTAATGGATCTAAATTTTATAGTCATGTGGGACTGTAAACCATATCGTTACTACCATTGTTTATACCACCGTATAGAAATCACTGATGTACAAAGTGTGAAGAATAAAGAAGTGATTCTAGTATTTCAAGACTATATTGCTTGAGGACAAGCAACGCTCAAGTGTGGGAATATTTGATAATGCTAAAAACGAACATATATTTCAAAGCATTATTCCTCAAGAAAGACAAGCTTTTAGTTGCAATTGTTCTATTTACAAGTGATATTCGTTTAAATAATAAAAGGTGAAGACAAAAGACAGATTCGACGAATTGAAGACGGAAACGACCAAAAAGCTCAAAAGTACAAAATACAATCAAAGAGGTTCCAATTATTGATAAGAAATGTCTCGAAATTACAAGAGTACAAGATTCAAAACGCAAAGTACAAGATATAAAATAGTACGCAAGGACATTCGAAAATCGGGAACCGGGACATGAGTCAACTCTCAACGCTCAACGCAACGGACTAAAAATTACAAGTCAACTATGCACATAAATATAATATAATATTTATATAATTCTTAAAAATTATATATATATTATATTAATATTTAAAATCGTCGACAAGAAAGAAGCCAAAGCTGGTGAGCTGGAATTTCAAACTCCGCGACTCGCGGAGTTTGAAGGCAAAAAATGCCGCGAGTCGCGGAGATTCCCTGGACTCAAATCCCTATAAAAGCAAACGCAGTTTGATCGTAAAAATTACCATAATATCTATCTCTCTCACAATATATACGTAATATATATATATATATATATATATATTTATATTTTAATTTTAATTTTAATTATAATTCTAATAATAAGGGTATGTTAGCGAATGTGGTAAGGGTGTAAGTCGAAATTCTGTCCGTGTAACGCTACGCTATTTTTAATCATTGTAAGTTATGTTCAACCTTTTTACATTAATGTCTCGTAGCTAAGTTATTATTATGCTTATTTAATCCGAAGTAATCATGATGTTGGGCTAAAAATATTAAAATTGGGTAATTGGGCTTTGTACCATAATTGGGGTTTGGACAAAAGAATGACACTTGTGGAAATTAGACTATGGACTATTAATGGGCTTTATATTTGTTTAACTAAATGATAGTTTGTTAATTTTAATATAAAGATTTACAATTGGGGGTCCCTATAAATAACCATATACACTCGATCGAACACGATGGGCGGGGTATTTATATGTACGAATAATCGTTCATTTAACCGGACACGGGAATGGATTAATAGCCACTAGAATTATTAAAACAGGGGTGAAATTATGTACAAGGACACTTGGCATAATTAATAACAAAGTACTAAAATCTTGTTACAGTTTAAGTCCCCAATTAGTTGGAATATTTAACTTCGGGTATAAGGATAATTTGACGAGGACACTCGCACTTTATATTTATGACTGATGGACTGTTATGGACAAAAACCAGATGGACATATTAAATAATCCAGGACAAAGGACAATTAACCCATGGGCATAAAACTAAAATCAACACGTCAAACATCATGATTACGGAAGTTTAAATAATCATTATTCTTTTATTTCATATTTAATTTCCTTTATTTTATATTTAATTGCACTTCTAATTATCGCACTTTTATTGTTATTGTATTTAATTGCACTTTTAATTATCGTACTTTTTAATTATCGCAATTTTATTGCACTTTTATTTATCGCAATTTCATTATCGTTATTTACTTTACGCTTTAAATTAAGTCTTTTATTTATTTAATATTTTACATTTTGTTTTAACTGCGACTTAAAGTTTTAAAATCGATAAATCGGTCATTAAACGGTAAAAACCCCCTTTATAATAATAATATTACTTATATATATATTTGTATTTTTATAAATTTAAGCTAATATAGCGTTAAGCTTTGTGAAAAATATTTTCCCTGTGGAACGAACCGGACTTACTAAAAACTACACTACTGTACGATTAGGTACACTGCCTATAAGTGTTGTAGCAAGGTTTAAGTATATCCATTCTCTAAATAAATAAATATCTTGTGTAAAATTGTATCGTATTTAATAGTATTTCCTTGTAAAATTTAAGCTATTTTATACCCCTTAGCTTTAACATCACACTTTCTACCATAAAGTGCTTCAAATGGCGCCATCTCAATGCTTGAATGGTAGCTGTTGTTGTAGGAAAACTCTACTAACAGTAGATGTCGATCCCAACTATTTCTGAAATCAATAACACATGCTCGTAGCATGTCTTCAAGCGTTTGTATCGTCCTTTCGCTCTGCCCATCAGTTTCTGGATGATAGGCAGTACTCATGTCTAGACGAGTTCCTAATGCTTGCTGTAATGTCTGCCAGAATCTTGAAATAAATTTGCCATCCCTATCAGAGATAATAGAGATTGATATTCCATGTCTGGATACGACTTCCTTCAAATAGAGTCGTGCTAACTTCTCCATCTTGTCATCTTCTCTTATTGGCAGGAAGTGTGCTGATTTGGTGAGACGATCAACTATTACCCAAATAGTATCAAAACCACTTGCAGTCCTTGGCAATTTAGTGATGAAATCCATGGTAATGTTTTCCCATTTCCATTCCGGGATTTCGGGTTGTTGAAGTAGACCTGATGGTTTCTGATGCTCAGCTTTGACCTTAGAACACGTCAAACATTCTCCTACGTATTTAGCAACATCGGCTTTCATACCCGGCCACCAAAAATGTTTCTTGAGATCCTTGTACATCTTCCCCGTTCTAGGATGTATTGAGTATCTGGTTTTATGAGCTTCTCTAAGTACCATTTCTCTCATATCTCCAAATTTTGGTACCCAAATCCTTTCAGCCCTATACCGGGTTCCTTCTTCCCGAATATTAAGATGCTTCTCCGATCCTTTGGGTATTTCATCCTTTAAATTTCCCTCTTTTAAAACTCCTTGTTGCGCCTCCTTTATTTGAGTAGTAAGGTTATTGTGAATCATTATATTCATAGATTTTACTCGAATGGGTTCTCTGTCCTTCCTACTCAAGGCGTCGGCTACCACATTTGCCTTCCCCGGGTGGTAACGAATCTCAAAGTCATAATCATTCAACAATTCAATCCACCTACGCTGCCTCATATTCAGTTATTTCTGATTAAATATGTGTTGAAAACTTTTGTGGTCGGTATATATAATACTTTTGACCCCATATAAGTAGTGCCTCCAAGTCTTTAATGCAGAAACAACCGCGCCTAATTTCAAATCATGCGTCGTATAATATTGTTCTTGAATCTTCAATTGTCTAGACGCATAAGCAATCACCTTCATTCGTTGCATTAATACACATCCGAGACCTTGCTTTGATGCATCACAATAAATCACAAAATCATCATTCCCTTCAGGCAATGACAATATAGGTGCCATAGTTAGCTTTTTCTTCAATAACTGGAACGCTTTCTCTTGTTCATCCTTCCATTCAAATTTCTTCCCTTTATGCGTTAATGCAGTCAAGGGTTTTGCTATTCTGGAAAAGTCTTGGATGAACCTTCTGTAGTAACCAGCTAGTCCTAAAAACTGGCGTATGTGTTTCGGAGTTTTCGGGGTTTCCCACTTTTCAACAGTTTCTATCTTTGCCGGATCCACCTTAATACCTTCTTTGTTCACTATGTGACCGAGGAATTGAACTTCTTCCAACCAAAATGCACACTTTGAAAACTTAGCGTACAATTTTTCCTTCCTCAATACTTCTAACACCTTTCTCAAATGTTCACCGTGTTCTTAGTCATTCTTTGAGTATATAAGTATGTCATCAATGAAAATGTAGCGACCCCGACAAATTGTCAAGTGACGGCGTCGACTACGTGAGTCCCATTACCTGGTCATAAGTCTTTATGACAATGTTTGACCAAAATATGTCACCCTCATTTCAAAATAAAGATTGTTTTCAAAGTTTACAAGAATTGTTCAACCAAAAGTTAAGTTACAAGGTTATAAGTACATTTGAAATCTAGGCGACACGGTTTAAAGTAAAGTCAAAAGACGCTCCAAGTAATGCATGTATACTCGACATCCAATGTAAGTATCAAATAGTGAGCGGAAGCATGTATCACATATCGTGCAAGACCTGAGAAAAACATAGAAATCTGTCAACGAAAACGTTGGTGAAATCATAGGTTTAAGTAAGTAAGTGAGTAAAAGTAAGTAAGTCGAACCACAAGGTTTGCAAAGTTGAAATAATAGTAATACATTCTAAAAGTTAATATTCACGAGCACCCAATTATCAAAGCTTAACATTCCATCCATTGTATACCCCATCCATAGTGCTAGAACAAACACTGATTCTCGAAAATATATTTCATCCGTAGACGGTAGCGAACCGTCAAAGATGAGGGTTGTCAAACCCATATGGCCATATAACATAAGTTCTCGCTTACACCCGTCAAGTGTAACTAATGATAATCGAATTGAGGCTTTTTGTTCTAAACTCGTATGTAGAATGTTTGTTTTTCCGTTCTTGTGTTCACTTAGTTCAAAAGAATCGTTTATGTTTTCTCATCCCAAATATAAGTTCAAAAAGAGTAAAAGTGGGACTATGATCTCACCTTAGATTGCAAGAGTGAAATAGTACTTCAACAAGTAAATGTGCAAAGAACAATGCTAGTCTCGACCTAAACAATTAGGTTGTATCAATAACGATAGTCACGAAGGGTCAAAGATGTTCAATTAGTCCTATGGCTCGTTACGACTCGATTATGTAGCATGTGAAATCAAATTGTCAAGTTTCATGCAAGGTACAAGTATATAAACAAGTTAGGAGGGTTGCATAATCATTTGGTTAAGTTTGACAAAAAGTCAAACTTTGGTCGGTCAAAGTCAACAAAAAGTCAACACGTTCGGGTCGGGTCCCGGACAAATTTTCTATGCTAATTATTCATATACAAGTATATTAAAACAAGTTTCATGTGAATCGGAGGTCGGTAACTAGTCAAACATTTCGCGTGAATTGGGACCAAGAGGTCAGAATCTGTCCAGCATAATCTGCGCGCCGCGCGGGTAAGGGGCGCGCCGCGCCACCACCTGTACAGACATTTTTCTGTTTTGCAAAACTATGCACGAGCCAAAATCAATTTTAACACAAAACTTGACCCGCAAACACTTATAACGCCTATCATACATCGTTGGAAAGGTATTTTGACGAGGAATGCAACTAAACACATATCATCAATCAAACTTGCACTTAAAACAACCAAAAACCGCAATTAATGTTCCATAATCAATGCATACAAGTCAAAATTGCAATTTAATGATTTGGCAACCAAATTACATGAACGATATGCCGTTTCGAAGGTAATTAAGCATACAACACAACCTAACACTTACAAGTAACATTAACAAGCATTTAATGCATCAAAAATTCAATTTACTTCTATCAAACCCTAACCCAAAATCACAAATTCAACAATCTTGCATATGAAACTAATCCATGTCAACCTACATACCAATTTGAAGCTAGTGATGTTAGGAACACAATTAAAACGTGAACTTTCATCATTCAACAACATATGAACACCTAAAACTCAAGATTAATCAAGCATTCTTTCAATATGAACTAGTTACACCAAAATAGCAAGAACAAGCATACAAAACACATAATCAAACTAGACTTGAGCCATAGACACTAATTAACAACTTTATAACTCAAAAATCTCAAGAACACATAAAATTAGTGATTTTAGAAAGTTACCCAAATGAGATGAAGTTGGTATCAAATTGAAGAGGATGAAGAGAGGATTCCAAATATGTATTTTGTTTTGGTTGAAGCTTCCAAATCCGAATTTAGATGATGATTCTTTGTAGTGGTGTTTGAGAGAAAATTGGAAAGTATAGAAAGAAAATGGAAATGAAAATGAAAAGGAAAATGGGGAGGTGGGTGTTGACTAGTCAAGCTAGTCACATCTTTGCTCCAATGGCGAAACTAGTCCCTCGCGTTCGGTTGCGGGTGCGTGAATTGACCAAACGAATTATTTTAAATTACACGGAAGTACGGGAGATATTAAAAATCCGATAACGAGAATATTTAAAATGTTACTTAACAAAGGATACGAATCTAGATATGAAGGGTATTATTTAAAAAGAAAAAGACGGGCGTTAAAATAATTTAACGGAAAAAATGCGGGATGTTACATTATCCACACCTCAAAAGAAATTTCGTCCCGAAATTTAGTTGGAAAATAATAATCGATGCCTCTCACTCGAGACCGAAGATGTCAATGCTATGAATAAGTGAAGGTACGTCCTTGAGTGTTCTCATGAATTTGGATTTTTACGATCCCCGGTTTCAACTGGTTTTCCTTTGAAGAGAAGTTTGTCTTCAATAGTTGGTGCATTTAGAAGAATTGCACGTTCCTGTTCCACAGGACACGTTTCTATGTTTGTTACACGAAATGTAAGGTAAACGGAAACTTAATTGAGTCGGAAGTTCTAAACGGTAGGAAGCGGTTCCAATACGCCCCAAGGTTTCAAAAGGTTCAATATTGCGGCTATAGCCTTTCTCGATTTCCCAAAATGGATTACACCTTTCCAAGGTGCGGTTTCTCAATATTACGCGGTTACACACTGGGATTTGTGAGGTTTTCATCTAAGTTTGGTATAACTCTTTTGGTGACTACGGATCGTCTCGAGCCCTCCTCGGATTTGAATGATTTCAATTGTTGTTTCTTGATGGAGTTCAAATTTCGGTGGTTGATGCTTTGGTTAAATGAACAGGGGTATGACATTAGCGGTCATATAGGGTTTCGGAAAGTGCGCGTGAACACACGAGTGGTAACTACTGTTGTAAGAGTGATCTACTAAAGGTGACAATACGAGTTTGTGACATGTCTTTCCAAGACGTAAATCGTTCGTTTGCTCGGTTTGTCAGTTTGTGGGTGGTACGCGGTACTCATCTCTAAGCGGGTTCCCAAGGTTTCTTGTAAAACTAGAAGTGAAACGAGTATTTCGATACGGAATAATTGACAAAGATACACCGTGTTGGAATAGAATCTCTTAAGATACGTTTGAACAAGTTAGTTAGGGTTCGAAAAATGTTCGTTAGGACTATTCACCCTCATGGCGAATACTTATGTAATATGAGGAGTTTCTCTATCCATGGAGAAATTTTACAAGGAGTTTCTTTAAACGGAAATGCGAACGGTAAAGATAGTAGTGAAATGAGGACTTAGAATAGGATGAGTTTACATCTCGAGGTTGCCATAACGTGCCTCTAGTTGTCAAAAGTTGAAGTCTGAAAGAGAAACGAGGTAGTACACGTAGTTGTATAGTTCGGGGTTGAATAATAGTTGACCGATTATCAGAAACACAAGGGCGTTAAGTCAAAGAAGAGTGAAGTATCGTTGGATTGTGTGCTATCTTAAATTCCAGTAATATCAGACGGTGACGGTGAAATAACAGAGGTATGTAGTGTGGTACGTGATGACGAGAAGATTGATCGGATCCACAATTTAGTATTCGAATTCTTCGTGTAAAATAAAGAATTTTAGTTATGTTGATTTTTGAGTCGAGAGAGTATGCCTTTCGGCGTTCAAATAGAAATATTTCCATGTTCGAGTTCCATCTGTTGCTATACGATTTTAACTAGAAATGTTGGTGTGAAGAATCACGCTCAAGGTTCGAACACGGAGAGGTTTAGAGTTTTCCTTAGTGAGTTAACGAGTTTAAAAGTCGTGTGACACCGTGTGATACCATTCTGTAACACCCCAGCTTAACATGACCACAATATTGTCCGCTTTGCCCGCAGGCGCACGGCTTTTTCTTGGCGATAACACACGAGAAAAGTCAGAAATGAACCTTCGGTAACAACCGGTGAGATCTAATATTTTTACGAATATAAGACTGAGTTGGGAGAGTTTACTGATTACATGTGGCTTGATTTCGAGATTGATTGTAATGCCTTGACCATTAACATCATGGTCTAGAAAATTGGACTTCGTTCAACAGAAATTCTCACTCGGAGAATTTGGTATAGAGTTGCTCTTTTCTCAAAAGTTCGAGCTTAAGATGGTGATGTTGTTCGTTTTCCTTCTTTACTTGAATAAGTTAAGATGTCATCTATAAATACGATAACAGATTAGTCTATATGAATTTGCATACGCATTTCAAGAGGTTTATGGATACGGGCGAGCCCTAAATAAATCAAACGGTACTAAGAGAGATTTACAACTAACGTTGCGAGTTCGGAAAGTGGCTTAGGAGACATCGTCTCACTTAACCCCCAATTGATGATAACCGGAACGGAGGTCGATTTGGAACATACGGGATTCGTGCAAATAATCATGAGGTCATGGATGCGAGGGAGAGGGTATCGGTTTCCAACCGAAAATTTCTTAGTTCACAATAATCTATACATAAATGTAGGGCAACAATTTCTCCTTAATGAATAGGTTTTGAGTTCCTTAGTTCTATTGGTGTCGAGTTCAATTTCTTAACGTATATCCTCCGATAATATTTATAGGCACACAATATTTTTTCGTTGGTCGCTTAAATCGCCTAAATAGTATCTAGGGGAAAAGATGGAAGGTAATGAGTACAAGTCAAAGTCTTGGTTGTAAAACATCTAGCGGTAATCGAATCGAACAAGTATGAAGTATACGGTTTGTTGTGAAGAAACGTACCCGTGACTAGTCCATCGTCGTCTCGGGCATCCTAGGTGTCGATGTTGAAAGTTCAATGGCGTGCGTTGGGGTTGATTTCTTCTTTGGGCACACATTCCTAAAATGACCCAGTTGGCCACACTCAAAGCATGCACCCGTCCTGTGTGCGTTGGGCACCCTTCGAGCGACGGTAACGGTACCCTTACAGACATGGGCCACATGGCCACTTCTTTGACACTTGACGCAAAATGGTTTGCCACATTCACCAAAATGATGTTTGCGACACTTGTTACAGTGAGGTAGGGTTCCGGCATACCCCCTTCTTGCCGCCGGGGGTGAAAGGCTTCTTGGAGATGTTGTTATTGTTGTGGTTGCTTGGTTGCGAGGCTTCCCATTTTCTTTTGTTGTTACCCGGGTGGTTCTCGACCATTCGTACCGGTGCTTCCATTTCATTCACCGTTTCTAAAGTTTGGTGGGCCTTTGTTAAAGCCTCTTGTAGGTTAGTGGGTTGGGATGCCATTACCCCGTGTTGAATGCTCTTAGGGAGGTCATCCATGTAAAGTTCGACTCTTAGGGATTCGGGAGTCATGAGATTTGGACACATTGAGACTAGTTCGGTAAACCGTTGATTATAAGCTCCGAGGTCATTCCCGACCGTTCTTAAATTCCTTAGACCCTGTTCGAGCCTTCGAGTTTCGTCGCGCAGAAAATATTCGGTGATCATTCTCTCTCTTAATTCGGTCCATGAGAGTGTGTGGGCTTCATCGATACCCACCGATTGTACGTACTTGTTCCACCACGAAAGAGCAATGCCGGTGAAAGTGAGGGTGGAAAACTTGACCTTATCTTGGTCTCGACAACCGCTTGTGTTAAAAACGGTCTCCATTTGTTCAAACCATCGGGTGAGAACAACCGGTCCTCCGGTTCCATCGAAAGTGGGAGGGTTGTACTTCATGAAGTTCTTGTAGGAGCAACCTTCGCTTGAATTACCGGCTCCACGATTGGTGTTGTTGGAAAAGTGATCGGCCACGGCCGTACCCACGGCGGTGGTTATCATTCGTTGAAGAGCTTGTTCTAGAGTTTCGAGAGGGGTATTGTGTTGACCTTGGTGAGCCATTGTTCCTTCATGACACAAGAATATCGTTGATTAGTATTCTTAACAATACTAACCGTGATATGGAATAAGGATATAGAGAAAATTTTTCCTTGACTCGCCTTAAATTCTTTATGTCATAATGTCGGAACGTCCATGTGAATCACCGTAATATAATCCCGGAAATTATATTACCCTGATTCTCATGTGCATTTAACATTACTTCATAAAGTCAAGGTGGCGCGTCAACAAAATTTATCAACGTAAGATCAAGATCGAATACGAGTTAGATATGATAGAAGAGTTCGAGTATAAATGCACAAATAGTCAAGTAATTCCTACTTCAGTCTATATGCCGGTTGTAGTCTAGATTCACCTATGTACCCTATGACTCGGGGTGAACACAAATGAACTCTAAATCCCTACAACCAAGGCTCTGATACCACTTGTAGCAACCCCGACAAATCGTCAAGTGACGGCGTCGACTACGTGGGTCCCATTACCTGGTCATAAGTCTTTATGACAATGTTTGACCAAAATATGTCACCCTCATTTCAAAATAAAGATTGTTTTCAAAGTTTACAAGAATTGTTCAACCAAAAGTTAAGTTACAAGGTTATAAGTACATTTGAAATCTAGGCGACACGGTTTAAAGTAAAGTCAAAAGACGCTCCAAGTAATGCATGTATACTCGACATCCAATGCAAGTATCAAATAGTGAGCGGAAGCATGTATCACATATCGTGCAAGACCTGAGAAAAACATAGAAATCTGTCAACGAAAACGTTGGTGAAATCATAGGTTTAAGTAAGTAAGTGAGTAAAAGTAAGTAAGTCGAACCACAAGGTTTGCAAAGTTGAAATAATAGTAATACATTCTAAAAGTTAATATTCACGAGCACCCAATTATCAAAGCTTAACATTCCATCCATTGTATACCCCATCCATAGTGCTAGAACAAACACTGATTCTCGAAAATATATTTCATCCGTAGACGGTAGCGAACCGTCAAAGATGAGGGTTGTCAAACCCATATGGCCATATAACATAAGTTCTCGCTTACACCCGTCAAGTGTAACTAATGATAATCGAATTGAGGCTTTTTGTTCTAAACTCGTATGTAGAATGTTTGTTTTCCCGTTCTTGTGTTCACTTAGTTCAAAAGAATCGTTTATGTTTTCTCATCCCAAATATAAGTTCAAAAAGAGTAAAAGTGGGACTATGATCTCACCTTAGATTGCAAGAGTGAAATAGTCAACAAGTAAACGTGCAAAGAACAATGCTAGTCTCGACCTAAACAATTAGGTTGTATCAATAACGATAGTCACGAAGGGTCAAAGATGTTCAATTAGTCCTATGGCTCGTTACGACTCGATTATGTAGCATGTGAAATCAAATTGTCAAGTTTCATGCAAGGTAAAAGTATATAAACAAGTTAGGAGGGTTGCATAATCATTTGGTTAAGTTTGAAAAAAAGTCAAACTTTGGTCGGTCAAAGTCAACAAAAAGTCAACACGTTCGGGTCGGGTCCCGGACAAATTTTCTATGCTAATTATTCATATACAAGTATATTAAAACAAGTTTCATGTGAATCGGAGGTCGGTAACTAGTCAAACATTTCGCGTGAATTGGGACCAAGAGGTCAGAATCTGTCCAGCATAATCTGCGCGCCGCGCGGGTAAGGGGCGCGCCGCGCCACCACCTGTACAGACATTTTTCTGTTTTGCAAAACTATGCACGAGCCAAAATCAATTTTAACACAAAACTTGACCCGCAAACACTTATAACGCCTATCATACATCGTTGGAAAGGTATTTTGACGAGGAATGCAACTAAACACATATCATCAATCAAACTTGCACTTAAAACAACCAAAAACCGCAATTAATGTTCCATAATCAATGCATACAAGTCAAAATTGCAATTTAATGATTTGGCAACCAAATTACATGAACGATATGCCGTTTCGAAGGTAATTAAGCATACAACACAACCTAACACTTACAAGTAACATTAACAAGCATTTAATGCATCAAAAATTCAATTTACTTCTATCAAACCCTAACCCAAAATCACAAATTCAACAATCTTGCATATGAAACTAATCCATGTCAACCTACATACCAATTTGAAGCTAGTGATGTTAGGAACACAATTAAAACGTGAACTTTCATCATTCAACAACATATGAACACCTAAAACTCAAGATTAAGCAAGCATTCTTTCAATATGAACTAGTTACACCAAAATAGCAAGAACAAGCATACAAAACACATAATCAAACTAGACTTGAGCCATAGACACTAATTAACAACTTTATAACTCAAAAATCTCAAGAACACATAAAATTAGTGATTTTAGAAAGTTACCCAAATGAGATGAAGTTGGTATCAAATTGAAGAGGATGAAGAGAGGATTCCAAATATGTATTTTGTTTTGGTTGAAGCTTCCAAATCCGAATTTAGATGATGATTCTTTGTAGTGGTGTTTGAGAGAAAATTGGAAAGTATAGAAAGAAAATGGAAATGAAAATGAAAAGGAAAATGGGGAGGTGGGTGTTGACTAGTCAAGCTAGTCACATCTTTGCTCTAATGGCGAAACTAGTCCCTCGCGTTCGGTTGCGGGTGCGTGAATTGACCAAACGAATTATTTTAAATTACACGGAAGTACGGGAGATATTAAAAATCCGATAACGAGAATATTTAAAATGTTACTTAACAAAGGATACGAATCTATATATGAAGGGTATTATTTAAAAAGAAAAAGACGGGCGTTAAAATAATTTAACGGAAAAAATGCGGGATGTTACAGAAAACAATGACAAACTTGTCAAGGTATGGTCCACACACTCGGTTCATAAGGTCTATGAACACAGCTGGTGCATTAGTTAAACCAAATGGCATAACCATAAACTCGTAATGACCGTAACGTGTTCTGAAAGCAGTCTTTGGAATATCATCTTCTTTCACCCGCATTTGATGATACCCGTAACGTAAGTCAATCTTTGAATAAACAGACGAGCCTTGTAGTTGATCAAATAAGTCGTCGATTCTCGATAGTGGGTAGCGGTTCTTAATGGTAAGTTTTTTCAACTCTCGTTAGTCGATACACAACCTGAATGTACCATCTTTCTTCTTGACAAACAAAACAGGAGCTCCCCACGGTGATGTGCTTGGTCGAATGAAACCACGCTCTAAAAGTTCTTATAATTGGCTTTGCAGTTCTTTCATCTCGCTGGGTGCGAGTCTGTAAGGAGCACGAGCTATTGGTGCAGCTCCTGGTACAAGATCTATTTGAAATTCAACGGATCGATGTGGGGGTAATCCCGGTAATTCTTTCGGAAATACATCGGGAAATTCTTTTGCGATGGGAACATCATTAATGCTCTTTTCTTCAGTTTGTACTTTCTCGACGTGTGCTAGAACAGCATAGCAACCTTTTCTTATTAGTTTTTGTGCCTTCAAATTACTAATAAGATGTAGCTTCGTGTTCGCCTTTTCTCCGTACACCATTAAGGGTTCTCCTTCTTCTCGTACAATGCGAATTGCATTTTTATAACATACGATCTCTTCTTTCACCTTCTTCAGCCAGTCCATACCAACTATTACATCAAAACTCCCTAACTCTACTGGTATCAAATCAATCTTAAATATTTCGCTACCCAGTTTAATTTCTTGATTCCGGCATATATAATCTGCTGAAATTAATTTACCGTTTGCTAATTCGAGTAAAAATTTACTATCCAACGGCGTCAATGGACAACTTAATTTAGCACAAAAAAATCTCTACTCATATAGCTTCTATCTGCACCCGAATCAAATAAAACGTAAGCAGATTTATTGTCAATAAGAAACGTACCCGTAACAAGCTCCGGGTCTTCCTGTGCCTCTGCCGCATTAATATTGAAGACTCTTCCGCGGCCTTGTCCATTCGTGTTCTCCTGGTTCGGGCAATTTCTAATAATGTGGCCCATTTTTCCACATTTATAACAAACTACATTGGCATAACTTGCTCCACCATTACTCATTCCGACACCATTTGTTCCTTTCGTTCTGTTAACCCCTGGTCCGTAGACCTCACACTTCGCCGCGATATGACCATTTCTTTTACACTTGTTGCAAAATTTGGTGCAGAACCCCGAGTGATACTTTTCACACCTTTGGCATAGCTTTTTCTGATTATTGTTGTTGTTGCGGTTGTTATTGTTGTTGGGATGATTGTTGTAGTAGTAGTAGTTGTTGTTGTTGTTGTTGTTGTTGTTGTTGTTGTTGTTGTTGTTGTTGTTGTTGTTGTTGTTGTTGGGCCATTTGTTGTAGTTGTGATAGATGTTGCGATTGTTGGGATAGTTGTTGCGATTATTGTTGTAATTGCTGTTGTTGTTGTATTGGTGATTCTCATCACCGTTTTCCTCCCACTTTCTTTTGACTTGCTTCACATTGGCCTCTTCAGCCGCCTGTTCTTTAATTCTTTCCTCAATCTGGTTCACTAGTTTGTGAGCCATTCTACATGCCTGTTGTATGGAGGCGGGCTCATGTGAACTTATATCTTCTTGGATTCTTTTCGGTAATCCTTTCACAAATGCGTCGATCTTCTCTTCCTCATCTTCGAACGCTCCCGAACACAATAGGCACAATTCTGTGAATCGTCTTTCATACGTGGTAATATCAAATCCTTGGGTTCGTAACCCTCTAAGTTCTGTCTTGAGCTTATTGACCTCGGTTCTGGGACAGTACTTCTCGTTCATCAAGTGCTTGAATGCTGACCACGGCAGTGCGTAAGCATCATCTTGTCCCACTTGCTCTAGATAGGTATTCCACCATGTTAATGCAGTACCTGTGAAGGTATGCGTAGCGTACTTCACTTTGTCCTCTTCAGTACACTTACTTATGGCAAACACCGATTCGACCTTCTCGGTCCACCATTTCAATCCGATCGGTCCTTAGGTTCCATCAAATTCCAAAGGTTTGCAGGCAGTGAATTCTTTGTAGGTGCATCCTACACAATTTCCTGTACTGCTAGATCCAAGGTTATTATTGGTATGTAGCGCAGCCTGTACTGCAGCTATGTTTGAAGCAAGAAAGGCACGAAATTCCTCTTCACTCATATTCAAGGTGTGTCGAGTAGTTGGTGCCATTTCCTTCAAAATAGTCAAATGAAACAAGTTAATCATACAGAATATTAAGAGTAGTCAATAGTATCTCGTAGCATAATATGAACTCATTTATAAAAGCTTTTTCTTCATATTAGCGTTTTATAAGTTTAAATTCGGGTAGTACCTACTCGTTAAGTTCATACTTAGTAGCTAATATACAATTCAACTACTACAATTCTATATGAAAAACTGATTATAATAATATTTCGCGTTCAAAATTTTACACAATATTTTACAAACTTACAATATCGCTTATTTTACATATAGCATGAAATATAGCACACAATAAATTTGATACAAGATGGTTGTGAAGATAATTCTAGCTAGTACACCAGTCGTTCAGCAAAGGCAATAAAGACACGTAATTCATACGTCTAGAAACAAGTCATGCATTCTGGTTTTACTAGGACTACTTCCCATCCTTGGTCTTGTGGAACATAACCGTTATGGCCGTTGATAAGACAGCATGTTGTAACGTCGTCAAAGGGACGAGAGTTACGTAATGTCCAACAGTCCCGTAACAATCTAAAAACCTCATTTCTTACCCCAATTACCGACTCCGTCACTTGTGGGAACGTTTTGTTTAATAGTTGTAGCCCGATGTTCTTGTTCTCACTTTGGTGAGAAGCGAACATTACTAACCCGTAAAATAGCTTAACCCGCAATATGAACATGCTTCTTTATGTTGCATGTTAGCCGCTTTTTCTAAATCACGAAGTCCTATATTCGGATATATTGAGTCAAAATAATTTCTTAACCCGTTGCGTAAAATAGCATTTGGGTTCCCCGCAATATATGTGTCAAAGTAAATACATCGTAACTTATGGATTTCCCAATGTGATATCCCCCATCTTTCGAACGAAAGCCTTTTATAAACCAAGGCATTCTTGGAATGTTCTTCGAATGTCTTACAAACTGATCTCGCCTTAAATAGTTGTGTCGAGAAATTCTGACCGACTCTAGACAAGATTTCATCAATCATGTCTCCGGGTAGGTCTCTTAAAATATTGGGTTGTCTATCCATTTTGTGTTTTTATACTGTAAAATAGACAAGAGTTAGATTCATAAAAAAAATACTTATTAATACAAGCAATTTTTACATATATCATAAAGCATAAGCACACTATATTACATATATTACACCACACGAATACAACTATCTTATTCCGACTCGCTCGTTTCTTCTTCTTCGGTTTTGGTTCATTTTGCCAAGTTTCTAGGGATATATGATGTTCCTCTAATACGAGCCATCGTTTTCCACATTGGTTTAGAAAAACCTGGTGGTTTAGAGGTTCCCGGGTCATTGTTACAACTTAAGGACTTCGGAGGTTGACGATACATATAAAGTTCATCGGGGTTGGAATTAGATTTCTCTATTTTTATGCCCTTTCCCTTATTATTTTCTTTTTCCTTTTTAAATTCAGTTGGGGTAATTTCGATAACATCATCGGAATTCTCGTCGGAATCCGATTCATCAGAGAATTGGTAATCCTCCCAATATTTTGATTCCTTTGCGGAAACACCATTGACCATAATTAACCTTGGTCGGTTGGTTGAGGATTTTCTTTTACTTAACTGTTTTATTATTTCCCCCACCGGTTCTATTTCTTCATCCGGTTCCGATTCTTCTTCCGGTTCCGATTCTTCTTCCGGTTCTGACTCTTCTTCCGGTTCCTCTTCGGGAACTTGTGAATCAGTCCACGAATCATTCCAATTTACATTTGACTCTTCATTATTATTAGATGAGTCAATGAGACTTGTTCTAGAGGTAGACATCTATCACATAATATCAAACGCGTTAAGAGATTAATATATCACATAATATTCACATGTTAAAAATTTAGAGTTTCCAACAAAATTTGTTAAGCAATCATTTTTCAAGTAAACACGGTCGAAGTCCAGACTCACTAATGCATTTTAACAAACTAGATAAGACACACTAATGCAAAATTCTGGTTCTCTAAGACCAACGCTCTGATACCAACTGAAATGTCCCGTTCTTATTGATTAAAAACGTTCCATAATAATTTATTTCGTTGCGAGGTTTTGACTTCTATATGAGACGTTTTTCAAAGACTGCATTCATTTTAAAACAAACCATAACCTTTATTTCATCAATAAAGGTTTAAAAAGCTTTACGTAGATTATCAAATAATGATAATCTAAAATATCCTGTTTACACACGACCATTACATAATGGTTTACAATACAAATATGTTACAACAAAATAAGTTTCTTGAATGCAGTTTTTACACAATATCATGCAAGCATGGACTCCAAACCTCGTCCTTATTTAAGTATGCGACAGCGAAAGCTCTTAATAATCACCTGAGAATAAACATGCTTAAAACGTCAACAAAAATGTTGGTGAGTTATAGGTTTAACCTATATATATCAAATCATAATAATAGACCACAAGATTTCATATTTCAATACACATCCCATACATAGAGATAAAAATCATTCATATGGTGAACACCTGGTAGCCGACAGTAACAAGATGCATATATAAGAATATCCCCATCATTCCGGGACACCCTTCGGATATGATATAAATTTCGAAGTACTAAAGCATCCGGTACTTTGGATGGGGTTTGTTAGGCCCAATAGATCTATCTTTAGAGTTCGCGTCAATTAGGGTGTCTGTTCCCTAATTCTTAGATTACCAGACTTAATAAAAAGGGGCATATTCGATTTCGATAATTCAACCATAGAATGTAGTTTCACGTACTTGTGTCTATTTTGTAAATCATTTATAAAACCTACATGTATTCTCATCCCAAAAATATTAGATTTTAAAAGTGGGACTATAACTCACTTTCACAGATTTTTACTTCGTCGGGAAGTAAGACTTGGCCACTGGTTGATTCACGAACCTATAACAATATATACATATATATCAAAGTATGTTCAAAATATATTTACAACACTTTTAATATATTTTGATGTTTTAAGTTTATTAAGTCAGCTGTCCTCGTTAGTAACCTACAACTAGTTATCCACAGTTAGATGTACAGAAATAAATCAATAAATATTATCTTGAATCAATCCACAGCCCAGTGTATACGTATCTCAGTATTGATCACAACTCAAACTATATATATTTTGGAATCAACCTCAACCCTGTATAGCTAACTCCAACATTCACATATAGAGTGTCTATGGTTGTTCCGAAATATATATAGATGTGTCGACATGATAGGTCGAAACATTGTATACGTGTCTATGGTATCTCAAGATTACATAATATACAATACAAGTTGATTAAGTTATAGTTGGAATAGATTTGTTACCAATTTTCACGTAGCTAAAATGAGAAAAATTATCCAATCTTGTTTTACCCATAACTTCTTCATTTTAAATCCGTTTTGAGTGAATCAAATTGCTATGGTTTCATATTGAACTCTATTTTATGAATCTAAACAGAAAAAGTATAGGTTTATAGTCGGAAAAATAAGTTACAAGTCGTTTTTGTAAAGGTAGTCATTTCAGTCGAAAGAACGACGTCTAGATGACCATTTTAGAAAACATACTTCCACTTTGAGTTTAACCATAATTTTTGGATATAGTTTCATGTTCATAATAAAAATCATTTTCTCAGAATAACAACTTTTAAATCAAAGTTTATCATAGTTTTTAATTAACTAACCCAAAACAACCCGCGGTGTTACTACGACGGCGTAAATCCGGTTTTACGGTGTTTTTCGTGTTTCCAGGTTTTAAATCATTAAGTTAGCATATCATATAGATATAGAACATGTGTTTAGTTGATTTTAAAAGTCAAGTTAGAAGGATTAACTTTTGTTTGCGAACAAGTTTAGAATTAACTAAACTATGTTCTAGTGATTACAAGTTTAAACCTTCGAATAAGATAGCCTTATATGTATGAATCGAATGACGTTATGAACATCATTACTACCTTAAGTTCCTTGGATAAATCTACTGGAAAAGAGAAAAATGGATCTAGCTTCAACGGATCCTTGGATGGCTCGAAGTTCTTGAAGCAGAATCATGACACGAAAACAAGTTCAAGTAAGATCATCACTTGAAATAAGATTGTTATAGTTATAGAAATTGAACCAAAGTTTGAATATGATTATTACCTTGTATTAAAATGATAACCTACTGTAAGAAACAAAGATTTCTTGAGGTTGGATGATCACCTTACAAGATTGGAAGTGAGCTAGTAAACTTGAAAGTATTCTTGATTTTATGTAACTAGAACTTGTAGAATTTATGAAGAACACTTAGAACTTGAAGATAGAACTTGAGAGAGATCAATTAGATGAAGAAAATTGAAGAATGAAAGTGTTTATAGGTGTTTTTGGTTGTTGGTGTATGGATTAGATATAAAGGATATGTAATTTTGTTTTCATGTAAATAAGTCATGAATGATTACTCATATTTTTATAATTTTATGAGATATTTCATGCTAGTTGCCAAATGATGGTTCCCACATATGTTAGGTGACTCACATGGGCTGCTAAGAGCTGATCATTGGAGTGTATATACCAATAGTACATACATCTAAAAGCTGTGTATTGTACGAGTACGAATACGGGTGCATACGAGTAGAATTGTTGATGAAACTGAACGAGGATGTAATTGTAAGAATTTTTGTTAAGTAGAAGTATTTTGATAAGTGTATTGAAGTCTTTCAAAAGTGTATAAATACATATTAAAACACTACATGTATATACATTTTAACTGAGTCGTTAAGTCATCGTTAGTCGTTACATGTAAATGTTGTTTTGAAACCTTTAGGTTAACGATCTTGTTAAATGTTGTTAACCCAATGTTTATAATATCAAATGAGATTTTAAATTATTATATTATCATGATATTATCATGTATGAATATCTCTTAATATGATATATATACATTAAATGTCTTTACAACGATAATCGTTACATATATGTCTCGTTTAAAAATCATTAAGTTAGTAGTCTTGTTTTTACATAAGTAGTTCATTGTTAATATACTTAATGATATGTTTACTTATCATAGTATCATGTTAACTATATATATATCCATATATATGTCATCATATAGTTTTTACAAGTTTTAACGTTCGTGAATCACCGGTCAACTTGGGTGGTCAATTGTCTATATGAAACATATTTCAATTAATCAAGTCTTAACAAGTTTGATTGCTTAACATGTTGGAAACATTTAATCATGTAAATATCAATCTCAATTAATATATATAAACATGGAAAAGTTCGGGTCACTACAAAGTAAGTGTACTGAAGAGGACAAAGTGAAGTACGCTACGCATACCTTCACAGGTTCTGCGTTAACATGGTGGAATACCTATCTAGAGCAACTGGGACAAGATGATGCTTACGCACTACCGTGGTCAGCATTCAAGCACTTGATGAACGAGAAGTACCGTCCCAGAACCGAGGTCAATAAGCTCAAGACAGAACTTAGAGGGTTACGAACCCAAGGAATTGATATTACCACGTACGAAAGACGATTCACAGAATTGTGCTTATTGTGTCCGGGAGCGTTCGAAGATGAGGAAGAGAAGATCGACGCGTTTGTGAAAGGATTACCGGAAAGAATCCAAGAAGATATAAGTTCACACGAGCCCGCCTCCATACAAAAGGCATGTAGAATGGCTCACAAACTAGCGAACCAGATTGAAGAAAGAATTAAAGAACAGACTACTGAAGAGGCCAATGTGAAGCAAGTCAAAAGAAAGTGGGAGGAAAACGGTGATAAGAATCACCCATACAACAACAACAACAACAGCAATTACAACAATAATCGCAACAACTATCCCAACAATCGCAACATCAATCGCAACTACAAAAACGGCCCAACAACAACAACAACAACAACATCAACTACAACAATCATCCCAACAACAATAATAACCGCAACAACAACAACAATCAGAAGCAGCTATGCCAAAGGTGTGAAAAGTATCACTCGGGGTTCTGCACTAAATTTTGCAACAAGTGTAAAAGAAATGGTCATAGCGCGGCGAAGTGTGAGGTCTACGGACCAGGGGTTAACAGAACGAAAGGAACAAATGGTGTCGGAACGAGTAATGGCGGAGCAAGTAGTGTCAGAGCAAGTTATGCCAATGTAGTTTGTTATAAATGTGGAAAACCGGGCCACATTATTAGAAATTGCTCGAACCAGGAGAACACGAATGGACAAGTCCGCAGAAGAATTTTCAATATTAATGCGGCAGAGGTACAGGAAGACCCGGAGCTTGTTACAGGTACGTTTCTTATTGACAATAAATCTGCTTACGTTTTATTTGATTCGGGTGCGGATAGAAGCTATATGAGTAGAGAATTTTGTGCTAAATTAAGTTGCCCATTGATGCCTTTGGATAGTAAATTTTTACTCGAATTAGCAAATGGTAAATTATTTTCAGCAGATAATATATGTCGGAATCGAGAAATTAAACTGGTTAGAGAAACATTTAAGATTGACTTGATACCAGTAGAGTTACGTAGTTTTGATGTGATAATCGGTATAGACTGGTTGAAAGAAGTGAAAGCAGAGATCGTTTGTTACAAAAATGCAATTCGCATTATACGAGAAAAAGGAAAACCCTTAATGGTGTACGGAGAAAAGGGCAACACGAAGCTACATCTTATTAGTAATTTGAAGGCATAAAAACTAATAAGAAAAGGTTGCTATGCTGTGCTAGCACACGTCGAGAAAGTACAATTCCGAAGAAAAATGCATCAATGATATTCCCGTCGCAAAAGAATTTCCCGATGTATTTCTGAAAGAATTACCGGGACTACCTCCACACCGATCCGTTGAATTTCAAATAGACCTTGTACCGGGAGCTGTACCAATAGCTCGTGCTCCATACAGACTCGCACCTAGCGAAATGAAGGAAATTCAGAGCCAATTACAAGAACTTTTAGAGCGTGGTTTCATTTGACCAAGCACATCACCGTGGGGAGCTCCTGTTTTGTTTGTCAAGAAGAAAGATGGTACATTCAGGTTGTGTATTGACTACCGAGAGTTGAACAAACTTACCATCAAGAATCGCTACCCACTACCGAGAATCGATGACTTATTTGATCAACTACAAGGCTCGTCTGTTTATTCAAAGATTGACTTACGTTCCGGGTATCATCAAATGCGGGTGAAAGAAGATGATATTCCAAAGACTGCTTTCAGAACACGTTACGGTCATTACGAGTTTATGGTCATGCCGTTTGGTTTAACTAATGCACCAGCTGTGTTCATGGACCTTATGAACCGAGTGTGTGGACCATACCTTGACAAGTTTATCATTGTTTTCATTGATGACATACTTATTTACTCAAAGAATGACCAAGAACACGGTGAACATTTGAGAAAGGTGTTAGAAGTATTGAGGAAGGAAGAATTGTATGCTAAGTTTTCAAAGTGTGCATTCTGGTTGGAAGAAGTTCCATTCCTCGGTCACATAGTGAACAAAGAAGGTATTAAGGTGGATCCGGCAAAGATAGAAACTGTTGAAAAGTGGAAAACCCTGAAAACTCTGAAACACATACGCCAGTTTTTAGGACTAGCTGGTTACTACAGAAGGTTCATCCAAGACTTTTCCAGAACAGCAAAACCCTTGACTGCATTAACGCATAAAGGGAAGAAATTTGAATGGAAGGATGAACAAGAGAAAGCGTTTCAGTTATTGAAGAAAAAGTTAACTACGACACCTATATTGTCATTACCTGAAGGGAATGATGATTTTTTGATATATTGTGACGCCTCAAAGCAAGGTCTCGGCTATGTATTAATGCAACGAACGAAAGTAATTGCTTATGCGTTTAGACAATTGAAGATTCACGAACAAAATTATACGACGCATGATTTGGAATTAGGCGCGGTTGTTTTTGCATTAAAGACTTGGAGGCACTACTTATATGGGGTCAAAAGTATTATATATACCGACCACAAAAGTCTTCAACACATATTTAATCAGAAACAACTGAATATGAGGCAGCGTAGGTGGTTTGAATTGTTGAATGATTATGACTTTGAGATTCGTTACCACCCGGGGAAGGCAAATGTGGTAGCCGACGCCTTGAGCAGGAAGGACAGAGAACCCATTCGAGTAAAATCTATGAGTATAATGATTCACAATAACCTTACTACTCAAATATAGGAGGCGCAACAAGGAGTTATAAAAGAGGGAAATTTAAAGGATGAAATACCCAAAGGATCGGAGAAGCATCTTAATATTTGGGAAGACGGAACCCGGTATAGGGCTGAAAGGATTTGGGTACCAAAATTTAGAGATATGAGAGAAATGGTACTTAGAGAACCTCATAAAATCAGATACTCAATACATCCTGGAACGGGAAAGATGTACAAGGATCTCAAGAAACATTTTTGGTGGCCGGGTATGAAAGCCGATGTTGCTAAATACGTAAGAGAATGTTTGACGTGTTCTAAGGTCAAAGCTGAGCATCAGAAACCATCATGTCTACTTCAACAACCCAAAATCCTGGAATGGAAATGGGAAAACATTACCATGGATTTCATCACTAAATTGCCAAGGACTGCAAGTGGTTTTGATACTATTTGGGTAATAGTTGATCGTCTCACCAAATCAGCACACTTGCTGCCAATAAGAGAAATGACAAGATGGAGAAGTTAGCACGACTGTATTTGAAGGAAGTCGTCTCCAGACATGGAATACCAATCTCTATTATCTCTGATAGGGATGGCAGATTTATTTCACGATTCTGGCAGAAATTACAGCAAGCATTAGGAACTCGTCTAGACATGAGTACTGCCTATCATCCACAAACTGATGGGCAGAGCAAAAGGACAATACAAACGCTTGAGGACATGCTACGAGCATGTGTTATTGATTTCGGAAACAGTTGGGATCGACATCTACCATTAGCAGAATTTTCCTACAACAACCGCTACCATTCAAGCATTGAGATGGCGCCGTTTGAAGCACTTTATGGTAGAAAGTGCAGGTCTCCGATTTGTTGGTGTGAAGTGAGGGATAGACAGATTACGGGTTCGGAGATAATACAATAAACTACCGAGAAGATCATCCAAATTCAACAACGGTTGAAAACCGCCCAAAGTCGACAAAAGAGTGACGCTGACATTAAAAGAAAAGATATAGAATTTGAAATTGGAGAGATGGTCATGCTTAAAGTTGCACCTTGGAAAGGCGTTGTTCGATTTGGTAAACGAGGGAAATTAAATCCAAGGTATATTGGACCATTCAAGATTATTGATCGTGTCGGACCAGTAGCTTACCGACTTGAGTTACCTCAACAACTCGCGGCTGTACATAACACTTTCCACGTCTCGAATTTGAAGAAATGTTTTGCTAAAGAAGATCTCACTATTCCGTTAGATGAAATCCAAATCAATGAAAAACTTCAATTCATCGAAGAACCCGTCGAAATAATGGATCGTGAGGTTAAAAGACTTAAGCAAAACAAGATACCAATTGTTAAGGTTCGATGGAATGCTCGTAGAGGACCCAAGTTCACCTGGGAACGAGAAGATCAGATGAAGAAGAAATACCCACATTTATTTCTAGAAGATACGTTAACACCTCCAACTGCTTAAAATTTCGGGACGAAATTTATTTAACGGGTAGGTACTGTAGTGACCCAAACTTTTCCATGTTTTTATATATATTAAATGAAATTATTATTTACATGATTAAGTGTTTCTAACATGTTAAGAAATCAAACTTGTTAAGACTTGATTAATTGAAATAGGTTTCATATAGACAATTGACCACCCAAGTTGACCGGTGATTCACGAACGTTAAAACTTGTAAAAACTATATGATGACATATATATGGTTATATATATAGTTAACATGATATTATGATAAGTAAACATATCATTAAGTATATTAACAATGAACTACATATGTAAAAACATGACTACTAACTTAATGATTTTGAAACGAGACATATCTGTAACGATTATCGTTGTAACGACATTTAATGTATATATATCATATTAAGAGATATTCGTACATCATAATATCATGATAATATAATAATTTAAAATCTCTTTTTATATTATAAACATTGGGTTAACAACATTTAACAAGTTCGTTAACCTAAAGGTTTCAAAACAACACTTACATGTAACGACTAACGATAACTTAACGACTCAGTTAAAATGTATATACATGTAGTATTTTAATATGTATTCATACACTTTTGAAAGACTTCAAGACACTTATCAAAATAATTCTACTTAACAAAAATGCTTACAATTACATCCTCGTTCAGTTTCATCAACAATTCTACTCGTATGCACCCGTATTCGTACTCGTACAATACACAGCTTTTAGATGTATGTACTATTGGTATATACACTCCAATGATCAGCTCTTAGCAGCCCATGTAAGTCACCTAACATATGTGGGAACCATCATTTGGCAACTAGCATGAAATATCTCATAAAATTACAATAATATGAGTAATCATTCATGACTTATTTACATGAAAACAAAATTACATATCCTTTACATCTAATCCATACACTAACGACCAAAAACACCTACAAACACTTTCATTCTTCAATTTTATTCATCTAATTGATCTCTCTCAAGTTCTATCTTAAATTTCTAAGTGTTCTTCATAAATTCCAAAAGTTCTAGTTTCATAAAATAAAGAATACTTCCAAGTTTGCTAGCTTACTTCCAATCTTGTAGAGTGATCATCCAACCTCAAGAAATCTTTCTTATTTAAAGTAAGATATCTTTCTAATACAAGGTAATACTCATATTCAAACTTTGATTCAATTTCTGTAACTATAACAATCTTATTTCGAGTGAAAATCTTACTTGAACTTGTTTTTCGTGTCATGATTCTGCTTCAAGAACTTTCAAGCCATCCAAGGATCCTTTGAAGCTAGATCCATTTTTCTCATTTTCAATAGCTTTATCGAGAAAAATTGAGGTAGTATTGATGTTCATAACATCATTCGATTCATACATATAAAACTATCTTATTCGAAGGTTTAAACTTGTAATCACTAGAACATAGTTTAGTTAATTCTAAACTTGTTCGCAAACAAAAGTTAATCCTTCTAACTTGACTTTTAAAATCAACTAAACACATATTCTATATCTATATGATATGCTAACTTAATGATTTAAAACCTGGAAACACGAAAAACGCTGTAAAACCGGACATACGCCGTCGTAGTAACACCGCGGGCTGTTTTGGGTTAGTAAATTAAAAACTATGATAAATTTTGATTTAAAAGTTGTTCTTCTGGGAAAATAATTTTTCTTATGAGCATGAAACTATATCCAAAAATCATGATTAAACTCAAAGTGAAAGTATGTTTTCTAAAATGGTCATCTAGACGTCGTTCTTTCGACTGAAATGACTACCTTTACAAAAACGACTTGTAACTTATATTTCTGACTATAAACTTATACTTTTTCTGTTTAGATTCATAAAATAGAGTTCAATATGAAACCATAGCAATTTGATTCACTCAAAACGGATTTAAAATGAAGAAGTTATGGGTAAAACAAGATTGGATAATTTTTCTTGTTGTAGCAACGTTAAAATTGGTAACAAATCTATATTAATCATATCCTAGCTAACTTATATTGTATTATACATGTATTCTAATATATTATGTAATCTTGGGATACCATAGACACGTATGCAAATGTTTTGACATATCATATCGACCCATGTGTATATATTATTTGGAACAACCACAGACACTCTATATGCAGTAATGTGGGAGTTAGCTATACAGGGTTGAGGTTGATTCTAAAAATATATATACTTTGAGTTGTGATCTAGCCTGAGACGTATATACACTGGGTCGTGGATTGATTCAAGATAATATATATCAATTTTTTTATGTACATCTAACTTTGGACAACTAGTTGTAGGTTACTAACGAGGACAGCTGACTTAATAAACTTAAAACATCAAAATGTATTAAAAGTGTTGTAAATATATTTTGGACATACTTTGATATATATGTACATATTTGTTATAGGTTCGTGAATCAACCAGTGGCCAAGTCTAACTTCCCGACGAAGTAAAAATCTGTGAAAGTGAGTTATAGTCCTACTTTTAAAATCTAATATTTTTGGGATGAGAATACATGCAGGGTTTATAAATGATTTACAAAATAGACACAAGTACGAGAAACTACATTCTATGGTTGAATTATCGAAATCGAATATGCCCCTTTTTATTAAGTCTGGTAATCTAAGAATTAGGGAACAGACACCCTAATTGACGCAAATCCTAAAGATAGATCTATTGGGCCTAACAAACCCCATCCAAAGTACCGGATGCTTTAGTACTTCGAAATTTATATCATATCCGAAGGGTGTCCCGGAATGATGGGGATATTCTTATATATGCATCTTGTTAATGTCGGTTACCAGGTGTTCACCATATGAATGATTTTTATCTCTGTGTATGGGATGTATATTGAAATATGAAATCTTGTGACCTATTGTTACAATTTGAAATATATAGGTTAAACCTATAACTCACCAACATTTTTTGTTGACGTTTTAAGCATGTTTATTCTCAGGTGATTATTAAGAGCTTCCGCTGTCGCATACTTAGATAAGGACAAGATTTGGAGTCCATGCTTGTATGATATTGTGTAAAAACTGCATTCAAGAAACTTATTTCGTTGTAACATATTTGTATTGTAAACCATTATGTAATAGTAGTGTGTAAACAGGATATTTTAGATTATCATTATTTGATAATCTACGTAAAGCTTTTTAAACCTTTATTGATGAAATAAAGGTTATGGTTTGTTTTAAAATGAATGCAGTCTTTGAAAAACGTCTCATATAGAGGTCAAAAACCTCGCAACGAAATCAATTAATATGGAACGTTTTTAATCAATTAATGATTTAATCTCGGGCAAAGTCACGAGAAAAATCATTATGGCTAGGGCAACTCTTCCAAAATCAACAACCGAAAATGAGAGGCCAAGCTCCCTATTTATAGGTCCAGGAGCTACGCGGAAGTAAGTTGTGCGGGACTTTAGGCATTCTGCATAAATACTGAGAGAAACCTTCGCACTCTTTAATGTTCTGCGCAATCCTACCGCACTCACACTGCGGTTCAGTTGTCTTGTGCGTTCACCTCTAAAAGGCATTCCGTACTAAAAATATACATATACATAAGTATGTATATGATCAATATATCCGAGTAGAAATTATTTTGACTCAATATATCCGAATATAGGACTTCGTGATTTAGAAAAAGCGGCTAACATGCAACATAAAGAAGCATGTTATGCTTACGGGTTAGTAATGTTCGCTTCTCACTAAAGTGAGAACAAGAACATCGGGCTACAACTATTAAACAAAAAGTTCCCATAAGTGACGGAGTCAGTAATTGGGGTAAGAAATTAGGTTTTTAGGTTATTACGAGACTGTTGGTCATTACGTAACCTTCATCCTTTTGACGACGTTACAACACATTGTCTTACTATCGGTCACAACGGTTATGTTCCACAAAACCAAGGATGGGAAGTGGTATTAGTAAAACCAGAATGCATGACTTGTTTCTGGACTTATGAATTACGTGTCTTTATTGCCTTTGCTGAACGCCTTATTTATTAACTAGAATTATCTTCGCAACTACTTTGTATCAAAGTTTTGTGTGCTATATTTCATGCTATATGTAAAATAGCGGTATTGTAAGTTTGCAAGTTATTGTATAAAGGTTTGAATATGATATATTTTTTTGTGATTAGTTTTTCATATAGAATTGTAGTAGTTGAAATGGTATGATAGCTACTAAGTATGAACTTAACGGGTAGGTACTACCCGAATTAAAGAGTATAAAACGCTAATATGAAGAAAGAGCTTTTATAAATAAGTTCATATTATGCTACGAAATACTATTGACTACTCTTGATATTCTATATGATTAACTCGTTTCTTTTGGCTATTTTTGAAGGAAATGGCACCAACTACTCGACATACCGTGAGTATGAACGAAGAGGAGTTTCGTAGCTTTCTTGCTGTTATACCTATATGTACATATTTGTTGTAGTGACCCAAACTTTTCCATGTTTATATATATATTAAATGAAATTGTTATTTACATGATTAAGTGTTTCCAACATGTTAAGCAATCAAACTTGTTAAGACTTGATTAATTGAAATAGGTTTCATATAGACAATTGACCACCCAAGTTGACCGGTGATTCACGAACGCTAAAACTTGTAAAAACTATACGATGACATATATATGGTTATATATATAGTTAACATGATTTTATTATAAGTATGTATCTCATTAGGTATTTTAACAATAAGTTATATACATAAAAATGAGACTATTAATTTAAGAAACTCGAAAACGATATATATAACGATTATCGTTATAACAACGTCTTACTAGGTACATATGAATCATATTAAGATATTGATACACTTGGTTAATTATGTTAAATGATAAGTAAATATATTATTAAGTGTATTAACAATGAAATACATATGTAAAAATAAGACTACTAACTTAATGATTTCGAAACGAGACATATATGTAACGATTATCGTTGTAACGACATTTAACTGTATATATATCATACTAAGATATATTATATATCATAATATCATGATAATATAACAATTTAACATCTCATTTGTTATAATAAACAATGGGTTAACAACATTCAACAAGATCGTTAACCTAAAGGTTTCAAAACAACATTTACATGTAACGACTAACGATGACTTAACGACTCAGTTAAAATGTATATACATGTAGTGTTTTAATATGTATTCATACACTTTTGAAAGACTTCAAGACGCATATCAAAATACTTCTACTTAACAAAAATGCTTACAATTACATCCTCGTTCAGTTTCATCAACAATTCTACTCGTATGCACCCGTATTCGTACTCGTACAATACACAGCTTTTAGATGTATGTACTATTGGTATATACACTCCAATGATCAGCTCTTAGCAGCCCATGTGAGTCACCTAACACATGTGGGAACCATCATTTGGAAACTAGCATGAAATATCTCATAAAATTACAAAAATATGAGTAATCATTCATGACTTATTTACATGAAAACAAAATTACATATCCTTTATATCTAATCCATACACCAATGACCAAAAACACCTACAAACACTTTCATTCTTCAATTTTATTCATCTAATTGATCTCTCTCAAGTTCTATCTTCAAGTTCTAAGTGTTCTTCATAAATTCCAAAAGTTCTATTTTCATAAAATCAAGAATACTTCCAAGATTGCAAGTTTACTTCCAAGTTTTCTAAATCCATTCCAAGTAATCATCCAAGATCAAGAAACCTTTGTTACTTACAGTAGGTTATCTTTCTAATACAAGGTAATAATCATATTCAAACTTTAATTCAATTTCTATAACTATAACAATCTTATTTCGAGTGGAAATCTTACTTGAAATTGTTTTCGTGTCATGATTCTGCTTCAAGAACTTTCAAGCCATCCAAGGATCCTTTGAAGCTAGATCTATTTTTCTCATTTACAGTAGGTTTATACAAGGAACTTTAGGTAGTAATGATGTTCATAACATCATTCAATTCATACATATAAAGCTATCTTATTCGAAGGTTTAAACTTGTAATCACTAGAACACAGTTTAGTTAATTCTAAACTTATTCGCAAATAAAAGTTAATCCTTCTAAATTGACTTTTAAAATTAACTAAACACATGTTCTATATCTATATGATATGCTAACTTAATGATTTAAAACCTGGAAACACGAAAAACACCGTAAAACCGGATTTACGCCGTCGTAGTAACACCGCGGGCTGTTTTGGGTTAGTTAATTAAATACTATGATAAACATTGATTTAAAAGTTGTTATTCTGGGAAAATGATTTTTATTATGAACATGAAACTATATCCAAAAATTATGGTTAAACTCAAAGTGAAAGTATGTTTTCTAAAATGGTCATCTAGACGTCGTTCTTTCGACTGAAATGACTACCTTTACAAAAACGACTTGTAACTTATTTTTCTGACTATAAACCTGTACTTTTTCTGTTTAGATTCATAAAATAGAGTTAAATATGAAACCATAGCAATTTGATTCACTCAAAATGGATTTAAAATGAAGAAGTTATGGGTAAAACAAGATTGGATAATTTTTCTCATTTTAGCTACGTGAAAATTGGTAACAAATCTATTCCAACCATAACTTAATCAACTTGTATTGTATATTATGTAATCTTGAGATACCATATACACGTATACAATGTTTCGACCTATCATGTCGACACATCTATATATATTTCGGAACAACCATAGACACTCTATATGTGAATGTTGGAGTTAGCTATACAGGGTTGAGGTTGATTCTAAAATATATATAGTTTGAGTTGTGATCAATACTGAGATACGTATACACTGGGCTGTGGATTGATTCAAGATAATATTTATTGATTTATTTCTGTACATCTAACTGTGGATAACTAGTTGTAGGTTACTAACGAGGACAGCTGACTTAATAAACTTAAAACATCAAAATATATTAAAAGTGTTGTAAATATATTTTGAACATACTTTGATATATATGTATATATTGTTATAGGTTCGTAAATCAACCAGTGGCCAAGTCTTACTTCCCGACGAAGTAAAAATCTGTGAAAGTGAGTTATAGTCCCACTTTTAAAATCTAATATTTTTGGGATGAGAATACATGCAGGTTTTATAAATGATTTACAAAATAGACACAAGTACGTGAAACTACATTCTATGGTTAAATTATCGAAATCGAATATGCCCCTTTTTATTAAGTCTGGTAATCTAAGAATTAGGGAACAGACACCCTAATTGACGCGAATCCTAAAGATAGATCTATTGGGCCTAACAAACCCCATCCAAAGTACTGGATGCTTTAGTACTTCGAAATTTATATCATATCCGAAGGGTGTCCCGGAATGATGGGGATATTCTTATATATGCAACTTGTTAATGTCGGTTACCAGGTGTTCACCATATGAATGATTTTTATCTCTATGTATGGGATGTGTATTGAAATATGAAATCTCGTGGTCTATTGTTACGATTTGATATATATAGGTTAAACCTATAACTCACCAACATTTTTGTTGACGTTTAAAGCATGTTTATTCTCAGGTGAATACTAAGAGCTTCCGATGTTGCATACTAAAATAAGGACAAGATTTGGAGTCCATGTTTGTATGATATTGTGTAAAAACTGCATTCAAGAAACTGATTTCGATGTAACATATTTGTATTGTAAACCATTATGTAATGGTCATGTGTAAACAGGATATTTTAGATTATAATTATTTGATAATCTACGTAAAGCTTTTTAAACCATTATTTATGAAATAAAGGTTATGGTTTGTTTTAAAAATGAATGCAGTCTTTGAAAAACGTCTCATATAGAGGTCAAAACCTCGCAACGAAATCAATTAATATGGAACGTTTTTAATCAATAAGAACGGGACATTTCATTTGTTATAGGTTCGTGAATCGACCAGTGGCCAAGTCTTACTTCCCGACGAAGTAAACAAAATCTGTGAAAGTGAGTTATAGTCCCACTTTTAAAATCTAATATTTTGGGATGAGAATACATGCAGTTTTATAAATGTTTTACGAAATAGACACAAGTAATTGAAACTACATTATATGGGTGAATGATCGAAGCCGAATATGCCCCTTTTGCTTGGTAGCCTAAGAATTAGTAAACCGATCTACTAATTGACACGAATCCTAAAGATAGATCTATTGGGCCTAACGAACCCCATCCAAAGTACCGGATGCTTTAGTACTTCGAATTCGTTTTTATCATATCCGAAGGATTTCCCGGAATGATAGGGGATATTCTTATATGCATCTTGTTAATGTCGGTTACCAGGTGTTCACCATATGAATGAATTTTATCTCTATGTATGGGATGTATATTGAAATATGAAATCTTGTGGTCTATTATTATGATTTGATAATATATAGGTTAAACCTATAACTCACCAACATTTTTGTTGACGTTTTAAGCATGTTTATTCTCATGTGATTATTAAGAGCTTTCGCTGTCGCATACTTAAATAAGGATGAGATTTGGAGTCCATACTTGTATGATATTGTGTAAAAACTGCATTCAAGAAACTTATTTTGTTGTAACATATTTGTATTGTAAACCATTATGTAATGGTCGTGTGTAAACAGGATATTTTAGATTATCATTATTTGATAATCTACGTAAAGCTTTTTAAACCTTTATTGATGAAATAAAGGTTATGGTTTGTTTTAAAATGAATGCAGTCTTTGAAAAACGTCTCATATAGAGGTCAAAACCTCGCAACGAAATCAATTAATATGGAACGTTTTTAATCAATAAGAACGGGACATTTCAATCAACTATTACCCAAATAGTATCATAACCACTTGCAGTCCTTGGAAATTTAGTAATGAAATCCATGGTAATGTTTTCCTATTTCCATTCCAGGATTTCAGGTTGTTGTAGTAGACCTGATGGTTTCATACCCGGCCACCAAAAGTGTTTCTTGAGATCTTTATACATCTTCCCCACTCCGGGATGTATTGAATATCTGGTTTTATGTGCTTCTTTAAGTACCATTTCTCTCACATATCCAAACCTTGGTACCTAAATTCTATCAGCCCTATATCGGGTTCCGTCTTCCCGAATATTAAGATGTTTCTTTGATCCTTTGGGTATCTCATTCTTCAACTTTCCTTCTTTTACAACCCCCTGTTGCGCCTCCTTTATTTGAGTAGTAAGGTTAGTACGAATAATTATATTCATAGCTTTTACCCGTATAGGTTCTCTATCCTTTCTACTCAAAGCGTCAGCTACCACATTCGCCTTCCCCGGGTGGTATCAAATCTCAAAATCATAATCATTCAATAGTTCAATCCACCTGCATTGTCTCATATTCAGTTGCTTCTGATTAAATATATGTTGGAGACTTTTGTGGTTGGTATATATAATACTTTTGACTCCATATAAATAATGCCTCCAAGTCTTTATTGCAAAAACAACAGCACCCAATTCCAAATCGCGAGTTGTATAATTTTGCTCGTGAATCTTCAATTGTCTAGACGCATAAGCAATCACCTTCGTTCGTTGCATTAATACACAACCGAGACCTTGCTTTGATGCGTCACAATAAATCACAAAATCATCATTCCCTTCAGGTAATGACAATATAGGTGCCGTAGTTAGTTTTTCTTCAATAACTGAAAAGCCTTCTCTTGTTCATCCTTCCATTCAAATTTCTTACCTTTATGCGTTAATGCAGTCAAGGTTTTGCTATTTTGGAGAAATCTTGGATGAATCTTCTGTAGTAACCAGCCAATCCTAAAAATTGACGTATATGCTTCGGAGTTTTTGGGGTTTCCCACTTTTTAACGGTTTCGATCTTTGCCGGGTCCACCTGGATACCTTCTTTGTTCACTATGTGACCGAGGAATTAAACTTCTTCCAACCAAAATGCACACTTTGAAAACTTAGCGTACAGTTTTTCTTTCCTCAATACTTCTAGCACTTTTCTCAAATGTTCTTCGTGCTCTTGATCATTCTTTGAGTAAATAAGTATGTCATTGATGAAAACAATGACAAACTTGTCAAGATATGGCCCACACACTCGGTTCATAAGTTCCATGAACACAGCTGGTGCGTTAGTCAATCCAAACGGCATAACCATAAACTCGTAATGACCATAACGCGTCCTAAAAGCAGTTTTTGGAATATCATCCTCCTTTACTCACATTTGATGATATCCAGAACGTAAATCAATTTTCGAATAAACCGACGAGCCTTGTAGTTAATCAAATAAGTCGTCAATTCTCGGCAGTGGATAACGGTTTTTGATGGTAAGTTTATTCAACTCTCTGTAGTCAATACACAACCTAAATGTACCATCCTTCTTCTTGACAAACAAAACAGGGGCTCCCCATGGTGATGTGCTTGGTCGAATGAAACCACGTTCTAATAGTTCTTGCAGTTGGATTTGCAGTTCTTTCATCTCGCTGGGTGCGAGTCTGTAAGGAGCACGAGCTATTGGTGCAGCTCCTGGTACAAGATCTATTTGAAATTAAACAGATCGATGTAGAGGTAGTCCCGGTAATTCTTTCAAAAATACATCGGGAAATTATTTTGCGACGGGAACATCATTGATGCTCTTTTCTTCAGTTTGTACTTTCTCGATGTGTGCTAGAACAGCATAGCAACCTTTTCTTATTAGTTTTTGTGCCTTCAAATTACTAATAAGATGTAGCTTCGTGTTTCCCTTTTCTCCGTACACCATTAAGGGTTCTCCTTCTTCTCGTACAATGCGAATTGCATTTTTGTAACATACGATTTCTGCTTTCATCTCCTTCAGCCAGTCCATGCCAACTATTACATCAAAACTCCCTAAC
Organism: Rutidosis leptorrhynchoides; assembly: GCF_046630445.1. Classification (NCBI taxonomy): domain Eukaryota; kingdom Viridiplantae; phylum Streptophyta; class Magnoliopsida; order Asterales; family Asteraceae; genus Rutidosis; species Rutidosis leptorrhynchoides. The sequence continues at coordinate 271,970,785 of NC_092334.1, forward strand.
TCTACTGGTATCAAATCAATCTTAAATATTTTGCTACCCAGTTTAATTTCTCGATTCTGGCATATATAATCTGCTGAAATTAATTTACCGTTTGCTAATTCGAGTAAAAATTTACCATCCAACGGCGTCAATGGACAACTTAATTTAGCAAAAAAATCTCTACTCATATAGCTTCTATCCGCACCCGAATCAAATAAAACGTAAGCAGATTTATTATCAATAAGAAACATACCTGTAACAAGATCTGGGTCTTCATGTGCCTCTGCCGCATTAATATTGAAAACTCTTCCGCGGCCTTGTCCATTCGTGTTCTCCTGGTTCGGGCAACTTCTAATAATGTGGCCCGGGTTTCTACATTTATAACAAACTATATTGGCATAACTTGCTCCGACACTACTTGCTCCGCCATTACTCATTCCGACACCATTTGTTCCTTTCGTTCTGTTAACCCCTGGTCCGTAGACCTCACACTTCGCCGCGCTATGACCATTTCTTTTACACTTGTTGCAAAATTTGGTGCAGAACCCCGAGTGATACTTTTCACACCTTTGGCATAGCTGCTTCTGATTGTTGTTGTTGTTGTTGTTGTTGTTGTTGTTGTTGTTGTTGTTGTTGTTGCGGTTGTTATTGTTGTTGGGATGATTGTTGTAGTTGTTGTTGTTGTTGTGCCGTTTGTTGTAGTTATGATTGATGTTGCGATTGTTGGGATAGTTGTTGTTGTGTTGGTGACTCTTATCACCTTTTTCCTCACTTTCTTTTGACTAACTTCACGTTGGCCTCTTCGACCGCCCGTTCTTTAATTCTTCCCTCAATCTGGTTCACTAGTTTGTGAACCATTCTACATGCCTTTTGTATGGAGGCAGGCTCGTGTGAACTTATATCTTCTTGGATTCTCTCCGGTAACCCTTTCACAAACGCATCGATCTTCTCTTCCTCATCTTCGAACGCTCTTGGACACAATAGGCACAATTCTGTGAATCTTCTTTCGTACGAAGTAATATCGAATCCCTGTGTTCGTAACCCTCTAAGTTCTGACTTGAGCTTATTGACCTCGGTTCTGGGACGATACTTCTCATTCATCAAGTGCTTGAATGCTGACCACGGTAGCGTGTAAGCAGCTCTTGTCCCACTTGCTCTAGATATGTATTCCACCATGTTAACGCAATACCTGTGAAGGTATGCGTAGCGTACTTCACTTTGTCTCCTTCAGTACACTTACTTATGGCAAACACCGATTCAACTTTCTCGGTCCACCGTTTCAATCCAATTAGTCCTTCGGTTCCATCAAATTCCAAAGGTTTGCAGGCAGTGAATTCTTTATAGGAGCATCCTACACGATTTCTTGCGCCATTAGCTGCATTGCTAGATTCAGAGTTATTGTTGGTATGTAGCGCAGCCTGTACTGCGGCTATGTTTGCAGCAAGAAAGGTATGAAATTCCTTTTCGCTCATATTCATGGTGTGTCGAGTAGTCGGTGCCATTTCCTTCAAAATAACCAACTGAATCGAGTTAATCATACAGAATATTAAGAGTAGTCAATAGTATTTCATAGCATAATATGAACTCATTTATAAAAGCTTTTTCTTCATATTAGCATTTTATAAGTTTAAATTCGGGTAGTACCTACCCGTTAAGTTCATACTTAGTAGCTAATATACAATTCAACTACTACAATTCCATATGAAAAACTGATTATAATAATATATCACATACAAATATTTTTCAAACTTACAACTTCGCTATATTACATATAACATGAAATATAGTACACTATGATACAGGACAGTTTTGAAGATAAATCTAGTTTATACGCAAGTTGTTCAGCAAAGGAAATAAAGACACGTAATTCATAAGTCCATAAACAAGTCATGCATTCTGGTTTTACTAAGACGACTTCCCATCCTTGGTCTTGTGGAAAATAACCGTTATGACCATTGGTTAGGCAGCATGTTGTAATGTCGTCAAAAGGACGAGGGTTTCGTAATGTCCAACAGCCCCGTAATAATCTAAAAACCTTGTTTCTCACCCCAACTACTGAACCCGTCACTTGTGGGAAAGTTTTATTTAAAAGCTGCAATCCGATGTTCTTTTTCTCACTTTGGTAAAAGCGAACATCACTAACCCGTAAGCATAACATTCTTCTTTATGTTGCATGTTAGAAGCTCTTTCTAATTCACGAAATCCTATGTTGGGATATGTTGAGTAAAAATAGGTTCTTAACCCGTAGCGTAAAATTGCATTTGGGTTCCCCGCATTTAACGCTTTGAAGAAAACACGGCATAACTTAAAGTCTCCAAAATGTGATATACCCCACCTATCAAAGGAAAGCCTTTTATAAACTAAGGCATTTCTGGAAAGTCTTTCAAATGTTTGACAAGTTAATTTCGCCATAACTAAATGTGCTGATGAATTCTGACCGACTCTAGACACGATTTCCTCAATCATATCCTCTGGTAGGTCTTCTAAAATATTCGGTTATCTACCCTTAACGTCCATTTTGTTTTTATACTTTAAAATAGACAAGGATTAGATTCGTAATAATAAACAATACAAGCAATTTTTACATAGAACATAAAAGTACAAGCACATTACAATACATTTATTACACAACATGCTCACACCCCTCTAATCTGAATCACTGGTTTCTTCTTCTTCAGACTTGGTTGTTTTTCCTGATCTTCTAGGGATATATGATGTTCCTCTAATACGAGTCGTCGTTTTCCACATTGGTTTAGAAAAATCTGGTGGTTTAGAGGTTCTCGGGTTATTGTCACGATATTGAAAATACGGGTGTTGACGGTACATATAAAGTTCATCGGGGTCGGAATCAGATTTCTCTATTTTGATGCCTTTTTCCTTATTATTTTCTTTTGCCTCATTAAATTGGGTCGGGTTAATTTCTATAACATCGTCGGAATCCTCATCAGGATCCGATTCATCGGAAAATTGGTAATTTTCCCAATATTTTGCTTCCTTAGCGGAAACACCATTGACCATTATTAACTTTGGTCCATTGGTTGAGGATTTTCTTTTATTTGACCGGTTTTCTGTGGTTCCTACTATTCCCCTCTCCAGAACCTCTTCTTCTTCCAGTTCCTCTTCTTCTGGTTCCTCTTCTTCCGGTTCCTCTTCTTCCGGTTCTGTTTCCTCTTCTTTCGATTCTTCGGGAACTTGTGAATCTTGCCAATATATATTTGACTCTTCGTTATTATTAGGTGAGTCAATGAGATTTGTGCTAGAGGTAGACATCTATCACACAATATCAAATAGGTTAAGAGATTAATATATCACATAATATTTACATGTTAATAATATATAGTTTCCAACAAAAATGTTAAGCAATCATTTTTAAAGAAAACTCGGTCGAAGTCCAGACTCACTAATACATCCTAACAAACTCGATAAGACACACTAATGCCATTTTCTGGTTCTCTAAGACCAACGCTCTCATACCAACTGAAATGTCCCGTTCATATTGATTATTAAACGTTCCATATTAATTGATTTCGTTGCGAGATTTTGACCTCTTTATGAGACGTTTTTCAAAGACTGCATTCATTTTTAAAACAACCATAACCTTTATTTTATCAATAAAGGTTTTAAAAAATATTACGTAGATTATCAAATAATGATAATCTAAAATATACTGTTTACACACGACCATTACATAATGGTTTACAATAGAAATATATTACATCGACATATGTTTCTTGAATGCAGTTTTTACACAATATCATACAAACATGGACTCCAAATCTTGTCCTTATTTCAGTATGCAATAGCAGAAGCTCTTAATATTCACCTGAGAATAAACATGCTTTAAACGTCAAAAAAAATCTTGGTGAGTTATAGGTTTAACCTATATATATCAAATCGTAACAATAGACCACAAGATTTCATATTTCAATACACATCCCATACATAGAGATAAAAATCATTCATATGGTGAACACCTGGTAACCGACATTAACGAGATGCATATATAAGAATATCCCCATCATTCTGGGACACCCTTCGGATATGATATAAATTTCGAAGTACTAAAGCATCCGGTACTTTGAATGGAGTTTGTTAGGCCCAATAGATCTATCTTTAGGATTCGCGTCAATTAGGGTGTCTGTTCCCTAATTCTTAGATTACCAGACTTAATAAAAAGGGGCATATTTGATTTTGATAATTCAACCATAGAATGTAGTTTCACGTACTTGTGTCTATTTTGTAAATCATTTATAAAACCTGCATGTATTCTCATCCCAAAAATATTAGATTTTAAAAGTGGGACTATAACTCACTTTCACAGATATTTCCTTCCTCGAAAATAAGACTTGGCCACGGATCGATTCACGAACCTATACAAATATGTACATATATATCAAAGTATGATCAAAATATAATTACAACCATTTTTATTATGTTTTAAAGATTTGAGTGTATTAAGTCAGCTGTCCTCGTTAGTAACCTACAACTAGTTGTCCACAGTTAGATTTACAGAAATAAATCGATATATATATTATCTTGAATCAATCCACGACCCAGTGTATACAGTACTTAGGCTAGATCACAACTCAAAGTATATATATTTTTGGAATCAACCTCAACCCTGTATAGCTAACTCCAACATTACTGCATATAGTGTGTCTATGGTTGTTCCAAATAATATATATACATGGGTCGATATGATATGTCAAAATATTTGTATACGTGTCTATGGTATCCCAAGATTACATAATATATTATAATACATGTATAATACAATATAAGTTAGCTAGGATATGATTTATATAGATTTGTTAAACATTTCCCGTAGCTAAAAAGATCTAAAATATCCAATCTTGTTTTACCCATAACTTCTTCATTTTAAATCCGTTTTGAGTGAATCAAATTGCTATGGTTTCATATTGAACTCTAATTTAATAATCCAAATAGAAAAAGTATAGGTTTATAGTCGGAAATTTAAGTTACATGTCAATTACTAAAGAGGTAGTCATTTCCGTCGAAAGAACGACATCTTGATGACCATTTTGAAAAACATACTTTCACTTTGAGTTTAACCAAGATTTTTGGATATAGTTTCATGTTCATATGTGTTAACACCTATTTCCTTATGAAGTAAGGCTTAGTGTGTCAACAAGATACTAGAAGTAATCTAGCTTTAGGAGGGCGGAGTGTTGCCGATTGATTTTTACCCTTCGAAAATAATCCCTGCAGACCCAGTTCATAAGTGTAGAAACTTGTGGGGTGGCTTAATCAACCTGTCGTCCGTAGAGCGTAGAAGTGCTAGCCGGATGACTTCTTGTGAGAGAAAGAGAGAAGTGAAGTCTCAGCTCTCAAAGTTATCAGAATATCTGAACTGTGTAAAATGACGACCCAAGGGGTCTATTTATAGTGTCAGATCCACCAGATTGCTCGGGAACACGTGTCAAATGATGATACGTTGTGAAGACCCGTCCTAATCCATCCGGACGAAGTCCATATCGATTATAAACGATTCACAACAGTTGATTACATCGCGAGGTACTTGACCTCTATATGATACATTTTAGAAACATTGCATTCGTTTTGAAAAGACAATCTTTCATTACATCTAAAGTTGACAGACATGCATACCATTTCATAAGATATCCAACTATAATTGTCTTAATAATAATCTTGATGAACTCGACGACTCGAATGCAACGTCTTTTGAAATATGCCATGAATGACTCCAAGTAATATCTATAATGTGAGCAAATGCACAGCGGAAGATTTCTTTCATACCTGAGAATAAACATGCTTTCAAGTGACAACCAAAAGGTTGGTGAGTTCATTAGTTTATCATAAACAATCCTTTCATAACTTTAATAGACCACAAGATTTCATATTTCCAATTCCCATAAATAAACGTCCCATGCATAGAGACAAAAATATCATTCATATTGATTGAACACCTGGTAACCGACATTAACAATATGCATATAAGAATATCCCCATCATTCCGGGATCCTCCTTCGGACATGATATAAATTTCGAAGTACTAAAGCATCTGGTACTTTGGATGGGGCTTGTTGGGCCCGATAGATCTATCTTTAGGATTCGCGTCAATTAGGGTGTCTGTTCCCTAATTCTTAGATTACCAGACTTAATAAAAAGGGGCATATTCGATTTCGATCATTCATCCATATAATGTAGTTTCAATTACTTGTGTCCATTTCGTAAAACATTTATAAAAATTGCGCATGTATTCTCAGCCCAAAAATATAAAGGGTAAAAAGGCAAATGAAACTCACCTAATGTATTTTGTAGTAAAAATACATATGACTATATTGAACAACGGAACAATGCCGGGTTGGCCTCGGATTCACGAACCTATATCATTTGTATATATATATATATATATTAAAACGTATATTTGTAATCTAATAAATTTATATATTACTATTTGTGATGTAATTGTTATTTTTAATAATTTATACGTTTCATTATTTATCTTTATATCTTTATTTTATATATAGTAATATTAATATAATTAAGTTATGTATATTAAATATATCTTTTATATGAAGATCATTTGTTTATGAAATTAATAATTATATTAATACTAGCATTAGTAATGATATTGATACTATATGATAATAATGATAAAAGTGATAATAATAATGTTAATGAAAATTTTGATATTAATAATGATAATAATACTAAGTTTTATAAAGATAATTATGATAACAATAATTATAAAACTTTTAATAACTCCTTTAAAACATACCTTAATTAAAATCTTAATAATTTTCATAATAATATTTATATCCACAATTTCTACGTTTATAATATTGACAATATTATTAAAACTTGTATATTCATAGTCATAATAATTATAACCTTCGTTTTTAATTTACAAACTAATGACTATGGTTTCTTTTAACATTAATTTTGTAATCCTAACCCTAATTTTCATGTATTCATATAATTATTATACTAGTAATAATACTGATAATAATATTATTAATTACAAAATGATACAAGTGTTAATTAATTTTTTTTAATGAAACAAATAATTAATTTTTATTGTTTTCATAGAAATAATAATAATAATCATATTCATAGTAACAATAATAATAATAATACTAACAACAATCAAATTCATAATGATAATAATTAATAATAATAATAATAATAACAATAATAATAATAATAATAATAATAATAATAATAATAATAATAATAATAATAATAATAATAATAATAATAATAATAATAATAATAATAATAATAACCATAAAGAACTACCTCACAAGAAAAAGGTCTTAAAAACAATTAACAGCCCATGCTAGGGCTCGAACCCGCGACCTCCCGAATACCCATCATCACTCTAAATCAACTGAGCTGCTACATATTTTCTGATTTATTGTACCCCTAAAATATATTTAACCCATTTTGTCTATCCATCATCTTCCTCATCAATTCGGCCAACACCCAACCAAATTAATAACATCGAGTACCATGCTTGATTTTTGAACTTACAAACTAATTAAAATCAGTCTATATCAACTCTTGAGTTAATTAAATATATATATATATATATATATATATATATATATATATATATATATATATATATATATATATACAGCACACTATTGCCGTCGCTGTGTATATATAGAAAAAAAATTTGATTTGATTTTTGAGGATGTTTTAGATCAAACTTATAACATAAAATAGGTTGTAATTCACTCCTTGAAACTATTGGTATTGTTAATTTCAGTCGATTCACAACAAAAAAAAATAGAATTTTAATCAAGAACACAGAGTTGACTTTTAAGTCTTAAAACTTTGACTCAAAAATTGGGGCTCGATAGAACGAATTTGAACCTGAGATTTTGAGGAAACATTCATGACGTGATTTAAAACACTTCTGCACTTTTAGATTTTTAAAATGGATTCGTTTTCGAATTAAGAGGAAAAAAAATTATACGAGCAGAGATATAAAAATAAAAAAAATAAATAGATAAATATGCTTCCTCGTCTGTATTATATGATATGTAAAGGATTTTGATGATGAATGATTGGTGTCGATGAAGAAAAAAAATAAAAAAAAATAAATCGAGATTATAATTGGACAGAAAGTCACGAGTAATACAGAAGAAGTAGAAAAAAGGAATGAAGATAAGAAGTAGTATGATCTGCATATATAACTTCTTTTATATTTTATTTCTTTTTTTTTAATATAAAAAAATTATTAAATATTAAGTATCTTAATAATAATTATACTTGTTAATATAACTAATAATAATTATCATAATAATACTAATAATTAATAGTACAAATAATAAGATTATTAATAATAATATATTATTGATAAAGATAATAATATGATAATATTAACAATATTAGTAATTTAATTTGATAATAATAATCTTATTAATGATACTAAAATAATATTAGTTATAATGATATTAATGGTAATGATAATAGTAATAACATAATAACTTATACTTTTCTATAATAATAGTAATAATAAAATTATTAATATTACATTTATAATGAAAGTAAGGATATTAGTATAACTTTTATAATTTAATTTATAATTAGATTTAATATGTAGAATTTATATCTTATTAACTATCTATTATTTAATAAGTACATTATATATCCTATGACAACATTTATTAGATATTGACTATTTATATAATTTATAAAAATATAATATCATTTATTAATAAGAATCATATACATGTTTATATATATTTATTTTAATTGTACTCAGTTATTCTGTTTATAATTTTTACATTTTTAATTCTAATTTAAATAAAGTATATTTTTATTTATGCAAAGTATTATATATATACTTTTATTTATATCAATATATATACATTTTTATTTACAGACAATAATTCGTGAATCGTCGGGAATAGTCAAGGGTCAATTGAATATGAAAATAGTTCAAAAATTTGTAGACTCAGTTTAACAGACTTTTCTTATCGTGTCGAAATCATATAAAGATTAAGTTTAAATTTGGTCGGAAATTCCCGGGTCATCACAGTACCTACCCGTTAAAGAAATTTCGTCCCGAAATTTGAGTGAGGTCGTCATGGATAACAACAAATATGTTTTCATGACGAATATGAGTTGATAAATAGAGTTTTATTATCATTGAGTAATATGGATAAAACAATTCGATTACTTGAAGCGTATGAGTGAAGCTATCGCGAAAGATTGAAATAGGAAAAGTAAAGATTCGTCTTAACTTTTGACAGAGTCGGGGTTGAATTTAGAAAATAAAGTTTGTCTTAACTTTTGACGTCGTCTTGATTGAATTCCGGAATTCAAGGGATATAAAGAAAATCTTCGAAATCTAAAAGATTTGATTCTTCGGCGAATAAGGAAATTAAGATCTCTATAATTAAATGCGACGATTTGTCCCGATTACTACATCTGATATTTCCATTATAAATTTACCTTTTCCGTTCCATTAGTTTTCTCCACTTCTATACTCAATTCCCAAATCCAAAAGATTGTGAAAATGCTTAATCCAATTCTAATCCTTTTCTTTATCCTGACTGTCGTAACAATCATTCTCCTTTTCCAACTTCCACATGATGAATCTGTTTATTTCTACTATGCTCTAGGTATTATTGTATTTATAATCCTCCCGTGTCTTTATATTGCTATACGCACTGATATTCACATTTTGTAATTTCGGTGTTGTTGTTGGGCTTTATATTCTTCCTTATATTTCAATGCCCCTATTCCTGTCTCCTATAATCACTGTCATCCACAGTTAATATGTGGCGACCCGACCAAAATTGTAGTGACCCGAACTTTTCCATGTTTATATATATTAATTGAGATTGATATTTACATGATTAAATGTTCCCAACATGTTAAGCAATCAAACTTGTTAAGACTTGATTAATTGAAATATGTTTATAGACAATTGACCACCCAAGTTGACCGGTGATTCACGAACGTTAAAACTTGTAAAAACTATATGATGACATATATATGGATATATATATAGTTAACATGATACTATGATAAGTAAACATATCATTAAGTATATTAACAATGAACTACATATGTAAAAACAAGACTATTAACTTAATGATTTTTAAACGAGACATATATGTAACGATTATCGTTGTAAAGACATTTAATGTATATATATATATCATATTAAGAGATATTCATACATGATAATATCATGATAATATAATAATTTAAAATCTCATTTGATATTATAAACATTGGGTTAACAACATTTAACAAGATCGTTAACCTAAAGGTTTCAAAACAACACTTACATGTAACGACTAACGATGACTTAACGACTCAGTTAAAATGTATATACATGTAGTGTTTTAATATGTATTTATACACTTTTGAAAGACTTCAATACACTTATCAAAATACTTCTACTTAACAAAAATGCTTACAATTACATCCTCATTCAGTTTCATCAACAATTCTACTCCTATGCACCCGTATTCGTACTCGTACAATAAACAGCTTTTAGATGTATGTACTATTGGTATATACACTCCAATGATCAGCTATTAGCAGTCCATGTGAGTCACCTAACACATGTGGGAACCATCATTTGGCAACTAGCATGAAATATCTCATAAAATTACAAAAATATGAGTAATCATTCATGACTTATTTACATGAAAACAAAATTACATATCCTTTATATCTAATCCATACACCATCGACCAAAAACACCTACAAACACTTTCATTCTTCAATGTTCTTCATCTAATTGATCTCTCTCAAGTTCTATCTTCAAGTTCTAAGTGTTCTTCATAAATTCTACAAGTTCTAGTTACATAAAATCAAGAATACTTTCAAGTTTGCTAGCTCACTTCCAATCTTGTAATGTGATCATCCAACCTCAAGAAATCTTTGTTTCTTACAGTAGGTTATCATTCTAATACAAGGTAATAATCATATTCAAACTTTGGTTCAATTTCTATAACTATAACAATCTTATTTCAAGTGATGATCTTACTTGAACTTGTTTTCGTGTCATGATTCTGCTTTAAGAACTTCGAGCCATCCAAGGATCCGTTGAAGCTAGATCCATTTTTCTCTTTTCTAGTAGGTTTATCCAAGGAACTTAAGATAGTAATGATGTTCATAACATCATTCGATTCATACATATAAAGCTATCTTATTCGAAGGTTTAAACTTGTAATCACTAGAACATAGTTTAGTTAATTCTAAACTTGTTCGCAAACAAAAGTTATTCCTTCTAACTTGACTTTTAAAATCAACTAAACACATGTTCTATATCTATATGATATGCTAACTTAATGATTTAAAACCTGGAAACACGAAAAACACCGTAAAACCGGATTTACGCCGTCGTAGTAACACCGCGGGCTGTTTTGGGTTAGTTAATTAAAAACTATGATAAACTTTGATTTAAAAGTTGTTATTCTGAGAAAATGATTTTTATTATGAACATGAAACAATATCCAAAAATTATGGTTAAACTCAAAGTGGAAGTATGTTTTCTAAAATGGTCATCTAGACGTCGTTCTTTCGACTGAAATGACTACCTTTACAAAAATGACTTGTAACTTATTTTTCTGACGATAAACCTATAATTTTTCTATTTAGATTCATAAAATAGAGTTCAATATGAAACCATAGCAATTTGATTCACTCAAAACGGATTTAAAATGAAGAAGTTATGGGTAAAACAAGATTGGATAATTTTTCTCATTTTAGCTACGTGAAAATTGGTAACAAATCTATTCCAACCATAACTTAATCAACTGTATTGTATATTATGTAATCTTGAGATACCATAGACACGTATACAATGTTTCGACCTATCATGTCGACACATCTATATATATTTCGGAACAACCATGGACACTCTATATGTGAATGTTGGAGTTAGCTATACTGGGTTGAGGTTGATTCCAAAATATATATAGTTTGAGTTATGATCAATACTGAGATACGTATACACTGGGTCGTGGATTGATTCAAGATAATATTTATCGATTTATTTCTGTACATCTAACTGTGGACAACTAGTTGTAGGTTACTAACGAGGACAGCTGACTTAATAAACTTAAAACATCAAAATATATAAAAAGTGTTGTAAATATATTTTGAACATACTTTGATATATATGTATATATTTTTATAGGTTCGTGAATCAACCAGTGGCCAAGTCTTACTTCCCGACGAAGTAAAAATCTGTGAAAGTGAGTTATAGTCCGACTTTTAAAATCTAATATTTTTGGGATGAGAATACATGCAGGTTTTATAAATGATTTACAAAATAGACACAAGTACGTGAAACTACATTCTATGGTTGAATTATCGAAATCGAATATGCCCCTTTTTATTAAGTCTGGTAATCTAAGAATTAGGGAACAGACACCCTAATTGACGCGAATCCTAAAGATAGATCTATTGGGCCTAACAAACCCCATCCAAAGTACCGGATGCTTTAGTACTTCGAAATTTATATCATATCCGAAGGGTGTCCCAGAATGATGGGGATATTCTTATATATGCATCTTATTAATGTCGGTTACCAGGTGTTCACCATATGAATGATTTTTATCTCTATGTATGGGATGTGTATTGAAATATGAAATCTTGTGGTCTATTATTATGATTTGATATATATAGGTTAAACCTATAACTCACCAACATTTTTGTTGACGTTTTAAGCATGTTTATTCTCAGGTGATTATGAAGAGCTTCCGCTATCGCATACTTAAATAAGGACGAGATTTGGAGTCCATGCTTGTATGATATTGTGTAAAAACTGCATTCAAGAAACTTATTTTGTTGTAACATATTTGTATTGTAAACCATTATGTAATGGTCGTGTGTAAACAGGATATTTTAGATTATCATTATTTGATAATCTACGTAAAGCTTTTTAAACCTTTATTGATGAAATAAAGGTTATGGTTTGTTTTAAAATGAATGCAGTCTTTGAAAAATGTCTCATATAGAGGTCAAAACCTCGCAACGAAATCAATTAATATGGAACGTTTTTAATCAATAAGAACGGGACATTTCAGTTGGTATCAGAGCGTTGGTCTTAGAGAACCAGAATTTTGCATTAGTGTGTCTTATCGAGTTTGTTAGGATGCATTAGTGAGTCTGGACTTCGACCGTTTTTACTTGAAAAATGATTGCTTAACAAATTTTCTTGGAAACTATATATTTTTAACATGTGAATATTATGTGATATATTAATCTCTTAACGCGTTTGATATTATGTGATAGATGTCTACCTCTAGAACAAGTCCCATTGACTCACCTAATAATAATGAAGAGTCAAATGTAAATTGGAATGATTCGTGGACTGATTCACAAGTTCCCAAAGAGGAACCGGAAGAAGAGTCGGAACCGGAAGAAGAATCGGAACCGGAAGAAGAATCGGAACCGGATGAAGAAATAGAACCGGTGGGGGAAATAATAAAACGGTTAAGTAAAAGAAAATCCTCAACCAACCGACCAAGGTTAATTATGGTCAATGGTGTTTCCGCCAAGGAAGCAAAATATTGGGAGGATTACCAATTCTTCGATGAATCGGATTCCGACGAGAATTCCGATGATGTTATAGAAATTACCCCAAGTAAATTTTAAAAGGCAAAAGAAAATAATAAGGGAAAGGGCATAAAAATAGAGAAATCTAATTCCAACCCCGATGAACTTTATATGTATCGTCAACCTCCGAAGTCCTTAAGTTGTAACAATGACCCGGGAACCTCTAAACCACCTGGTTTTTCTAAACCAATGTGGAAAATGACGGCTCGTATTAGGGGAACATCATATATCCCTAGAAACTTGGCAAAACAAACCAAAACCGAAGAAGAAGAAACAAGCGAGTCGGAAAAAGATAGTTGTATTCGTGTGGTGTAATATATGTAATATAGTGTGCTTATGCTTTATGATATATGTAAAAATTGCTTGTATTAATAAGTATTTTTTTATGAATCTAACTCTTGTCTATTTTACAGTATAAAAACACAAAATGTATAGACAACCCAATATTTTAAGAGACCTACCCGGAGACATGATTGATGAAATCTTGTCTAGAGTCGGTCAGATTTCTTCGGCACAACTATTTAAGGCGAGATCAGTTTGTAAGACATTCGAAGAACGTTCCAAGAATGCCTTGGTTTATAAAAGGCTTTAGTTCGAAAGATGGGGGATATCACATTGGGAAATCCATAAGTTACGATGTGTTTACTTTGACGCATATATTGCGGGGAACCCAAATGCTATTTTACGCAATGGGTTAAGAAATTATTTTGACTAAATATATCCGAATATTGGACTTCGTGATTTAGAAAAAGCGGCTAACATGCAACATAAAGAAGCATGTTATGCTTACGGATTAGTAATGTTCGCTTCTCACCAAAGTGAGAACAAGAACATCGGGCTACAACTATTAAACAAAACGTTCCCACAAGTGACGGAGTCGGTAACCCTTGTCCCTTTGACGATGTTACAACACGCTGTCTTATCAACGGCCATAACGGTTATGTTCCACAAGACCAAGGATGGGAAGTAATCCTAGTAAAACCAGAATGCATGACTTGTTTCTGGACGTATGAATTACGTGTCTTTATTGCCTTTGCTGAACGACTTGTGTACTAGCTAGAATTATCTTCACAACCATCTTGTATCAAATTTATTGTGTGCTATATTTCATGCTATATGTAAAATAAGCGGTATTGTAAGTTTGTAAAATATTGTGTAAAAGTTTGAACGCGAAATATTATTATAATCAGTTTTTCATATAGAATTGTAGTAGTTGAAGTGTATATTAGCTACTAAGTATGAACTTAACGGGTAGGTACTACCCGAATTTAAACTTATAAAACGCTAATATGAAGAAAAAACTTTTATAAATGAGTTCATATTATGCTACGAAATACTATTTGTAACGACCCGGAAATTTCCGACCAAATTTAAACCTTAATCTTTATATGTTTCCGACACGATAAGCAAAATTTGCAATGTTGAGTCTAGAAAGTTCGAAATCTATATTTGGATAATCAATTACCCTTTGACCATGCCTGGCGATTCACGAACCTCTAATTGTAAACAGAAATATATGTATAAATAATTATACATGTAAATAATTATAAATAATAAATTAGTTATATTAATAAACTATTATGGGATTTAACTTAAATATTTAGAGTACATCGAGCGTAAGTGATTTCGAACATGATATGTCAACATTAACTATGCATTAAATGTATAATGTTATACTTTAGGTATAATTGCTTCAATAGATATATATATATATATATATATATATATATATATATATATATATATATATATATATATATATATATATATATATATATATATATATATATATATATATATATATATATATATATATAAAGTTTGTTATTTAAAACATAATTATATATAGTATATACTTAAGAAATCTATACTTAATTATTAATATATGTTTATTAATATATAAAAATTTAATACCCAATATAAATTATTATAGAATGTGTTATTGTATAATCAATAAAATATAATTAAAGTTGTTATATTGTTAGTATTACTTTTATTATTATTAAAATAGATATTAAAGTCAATATTAATATTAATGAATAACATTATTTTTTATTTCTATTAGTATTTATATTAAAATTATTTTTATTTTGATTAATATTATTATTATTTTTATCAGTGGTATTATTATTATTATTATTATTATTATTATTGTTAATGATATTATTGTTATAAAATTTATAGTTATTACTATCATTAATAATAATATTATTATTATTACTATTAGGTGATTATAAATTTTGTAAATTATATAATTTATAATATTAATAGTATTATTAGGTATTATTATTGTTATAATATCAATTATAAATAAATACAAAGATATCTAACATTATAATACAGATATTTTAAAAAAAAAAACAACAGATATATCCTAACACGCGTATTACTATCAATATAAGTTCAATTTTTCTTCTACTTTATGTTAACCCGTGAGACTTGGTCGGGTCCATCCAAGATACAAACACAATCAATCACTTTCCGATACAGCGCTGATCAATCTCTTATATTACATGATATCTGTATTACTCGCAATTGAAGACAGAAAATAATTAGAAAAAAATTCGGCTCCCTCTGTTCTTAAACTGGAATTGCAAAAACTTGATTTGGTTTTGATTTTTAAAAATCTGTAAATGTAGATAGGTCAAGAATCATGCACACAAACTTTCTACAAAATATCAAATACTAATTCCTGATATCGAGTTCTAATTGTAAAGTTAAAGGGTAAACGTAAAAAAAATAAAACTATTGGGTTCTGGGAGGAATTCGAACTCAGGATTACGTTTCTGTTCCAATTGAATATTTAGAAAGTTTCTAATAACCATTTAAAAACTTTTTCATGTTTTGATCGTAGTTCAAAACAGTCTGAAATTCGAATTTGGTGTTGGAGTTTTTAAGTGTTCATCGCGAAACTATTTTAACAGATTAATAATATATTTTCGTTTGTTTTGTTACACAAGAACCCCATTACGAATTGTTTTTAAATGAATTTCAAGTGGCAATTCAAATTTGTAATTCATGATTGTGTTTAGAACTGGTATCGGGTTGATTTTGAAGATGAAGGAGATGATACATTTAAATCGGGTTTAAATAAATACAAAATGCATAAAAATCAGATAAACTTGCATAGCGTGATGGTTGAGGACTAGTGTCGGGTATCGAGAGGTCTCAGGTTCGAGACTAGGAGTGTGCTGGTTTCTATTTTTTTAGGGATTCATTACATTTGAGGTAGTCTTCTAAACTAGTTATTATTATTATTATTATTATTATTAATTATATTATTTTTATTATATTAAGTATTATTATTATTAATATAAATAAATATTTCTAATGTTATTATCATTAAAACTAGTATCATTAAAAATTATTATCATTATTAATAAGTATGACTATTATTATGATTTGAGATATGAATTTATATTATAGAAACTTTAGTTGTTAGTTCACAAATTAAATATGAAGTTCTTGATTAGGATTAACATAAGTTTTGATATTAATATTACCACTAGTAATGAAATTGCTATAATAATAATTATTACTAAGTATTATGTAAAAATTATTATTTACAGTATCATTATTAATAAACTGTTCATTTAAATAAGAATTTCTGTTATTAACATTATTATAAGATTTATCAATAAAAGTAGCATTAATATTATATTTAATAAAATCATTAATATTTATGTAATTATTATTATTCACATGTTATAATAAACAATAGTAGATAAAATATGTAATTAAATATATTTACATCTATATAACAAACAAATTAACAAGCATATTATTAGTAAGAATATATATAGTTACATGTATTAATATACATGATTGATTAATAGGTTCGTGAATTCGAGGCCAACCCTACACGTGTTCAATGATGTTATATGTATTTTTACTACAAAATACATTAGGTGAGTATATAGTCCCTTTTAAACTCTAAATATTTTGGGCTGAGAATACATGCGCTGTTTTTATAAATGATTTACGTTATGGACACAAGTGATCAAAATTAAATTCTCGGTTGAGTTGTACCATGGCATATCTCTTTATACTTGGTAACTGCAAATTACGTGAGGAGCGTAAACGCGAATCCTGTTGATAGATCTATCGGGCTGACATCCCCAACCGGGCTGGACGACCAGCATTTAACGGTTGCACAGTACTTCGTTCTCGTTACTACACTCGGTACGGTGTAGGGTTTATTTAAGAATATGCTGCGATGACTTTAAGTTAAGTATGGTTACCAAGTGCTCAACTGCTTTTCTATACACGAGGAGTGTTACGTATAAATATGAAATCTTATGGTCCATTGTTATAACGCTGCTAGCATCAAACCTATATATCTCACCAACTTTATGTTGACATTTTAAAGCATGTTATTCTCAGGTACGAATTAAGTCTTCCGCTGTGCATTAGCTCAAATTAAGGATATTACTTGGAGTCGATCATCGCAATGGGACCAACTATTGAAGACTTCATCCGGGAGGATTAGGACGGGTTGTTAAAGTTGGTATCAGAGCGTTGGTCTTAGCGAACCAGGTCTTCCATTAGTGTGTCTAACTGGTAGTTGTTAGGATACATTAGTGAGTCTGGACTTTGACCGTGTCTGCATGTCAAAAATTTTTGCTTATCATATCTAGTCAGAAATCATCTGCTTATCATCCTTAGGGAATTGCCTGCTTAAGTCTAGACACGTCTTACTGCATTTAGTGCATCGATAGTGTATAGACAAAAATTCATATCTTAGCGCATCTGTAGACTTGCCTGACATATGCCGTAGGTTCCTCTGTAGTTTACAAAATCTTTAGTATTATATATATAGATATTCTATATAGTTAGAATATCATCCGATATTTGAAAATCATTTCACATCGAAGATTCCTTTCCATCCACCGAATTGTCCTATTGGCGACGAACCTGAAGCACACACCGGCGGACCTGTTCGAGAAACCATTTTCTCTCTCCTTTCTAGAATATCCCGTCACGATTATATAATATCCTATATTTCGAATCTTACTCACCCGCTCGTTTCAATCGTCAATCATTCTGTAGTACTAGAAGAAGTTAACGAACTACGCGCTTGTGTGATGACTTTGGAGAACCTGGTGCGAAGGTTACGAACACCAGCAATAGCACCAGCAGCATAATCAGTAACACCATCATCGACGTCGACAGTAACCTTATCATCCCTAAACCATAACCGCGCCGTAACTCTCGACATCATAATCTGTACCTCGAATATCAACATTATACGCCTCAATATCACCATCTGTACTTTGAATATGAACTTCGTTCTACACATCGATCTACATCGACTATCTTCGCTTTACGTATCATTCTACCTCATTTTTCCTCGTTCGACATGGTGATTATGTAATTTCTAAAGTTTTAGAGGTTATGTAATCTAGTATCAACGATAAATCAAATGAGTTTTTGACTCATTAAATCCATAATTACATCTGACAAAATTATATATGTAAGTATATTTTCATAAAGATTGTAATTAAAAAAAATAATTTCTTTCGTACAAACTGTTAATGATGAAAATATTTTAACGGGTGGGTAGTACCCGAGGAATATTTAGAATTCACATTAATAAGTTACACTGTACATTCTTCGAATCTGATTCAACGATCATTTACTATCCTACTTACAAATACCGATATACGTATACGTTCACCACAGAATAACCATTTCTATTCAAATTTCATATTTGGATTTTGACCTATCAGAATCCAACAAGTGGCATAACGAAGAAAACATTGGACAAAAATAAAAAGTGTTAGAAACAAACGAATTAATTAATTGAAATTGTGATAGGATTTCACGCTAACTGTTCCGGCTAACTGTTCCCAGCTAACTGATTAACATTTAATTTATCGCAATTTACCTTCTCGCAATTTTAATTTCTACACTGTACATACTGTCGGGACACATGTACAACAATACGTCGGATTAATTCTGAGACAACACGTTGTATAATGGGTCATGATATATATTTATTTATTTTACACATTTTAAATAACGGGACACGTATGCAAGGTTTCGACTTATCATATTGACCCATCTATATATATATATTTTGGAACAACCATAGACACTCTATATGTGAAGGTGGGAGTTGGCTATACAGGGTCGGAGTTGATTCCAAAATATATATATACTTTGAGTTGTGATCGACACTGAGACCGGTACACGGGTCACGATATGTATTAATTATGTATATAAAATTATATATGAATATATTGAACTGTTGAGCTATTGGACCATTGGAAAATCGGACTAATAGACTGCTAACTATGGACAAGTAAAATGAATTAAAATATTGATTATAACATATGAAACTAAAATTAATCTTCAAGTTTGCCACTTGATTTCATCTCAAACCTCATTTGTATTTTGACGATTCCGAACTGCATTCAAATCTTATCATGATTCTTGAAAATATCTTGATCAAGAAATTGACCCAGCCGCACCTCGTTTACGGAAAAAGATCTATGCATACAGTTATGCACCTGAAACATTCGAAACCAAAGTTATAGTTAAAACATATCCGCGTCGAATTCCTTATCAAATATTAGCAAAAACAACCTCACAATTTCCTTTTCAAGAAGCTGATTTTGTCACATCTCCACTTCGACTTCTCAGTAAGACCACTTTTATTATAATCTCAATATATACGTATCCTTTTGCCGTCGTTACTGGAGAACCTTTTTCCACCATACTACCATCAGCGTTTAATCATCTAAAAACACAAATCTCTTAAAATCACCTCGGTTTGAAAACCAATGACCCAAATTCGTTAACTTTGAAAATGCTGACGAAGCAGCATGTTGTAGATGGTCTTAATAACCAAAAGTTGATGATAAAGAAGAAGGTGTTAGGAACACCCGATGGAAAATTTGATATTGAGAATCGGATTAAGCTAACCATGAAAGAGACCAAGAACAAATGCAAGGACCAAACTCTGTATTTAAAGAATCCAGATGATTCTATTTCTGATGAAATCTTTAGTGAACACCTTGCTTCCGAATCTAAACCCTTACGAGTAAATCTTCATCATCATCCTTTGATATTAGAAATTCCAAGATATTATCGTATCTTTCATATCCTCAATATTTCTGGAGATATTTTCACAACTATTCTTATCCGCAAACATTTACCTCTCCGTAATATCTGCGTTATAACATGAAAGAAACTGTGTTAGTTTCTAAAAATTCTGAAACCTTCGAGATTAAAATATGAATGTTTTGAAGTAACGTTGGGAACTGATGCATGAATTAGTATAATATAATGAAACTTGATCAACTTCATTATATTACAGTAAGTCATGTTAAGTTTCTAATGGAATGTGATGATTCACAGTACCATCATCATGTGCCATGTTACACGGCTCTAGCATTTTATCTAATCTCTAAACATATCAAGAAAATATTTTTCTTGATGATTCGGTCTTTTCCAGGATATTCTGGTAATTTAACAAATCAAAATCATGCCATTACCATTTCTTTCAAAGAACATTAGCTATGTTCATTCCAAATTTCATACCTACGAATTCCGAACCATTGCTCGCTTGACTTGAGGACGGGAAGAAGAAATGAAGGGATAAAGCCCCGCAATAGAAATTGGGGTAAAAATCACAGCAAATGGGAGGAGATATTAACTATGGATGACAATGATTATAGAAGACAGGAGTAGGAACATCGAAATATAAGGGAAGATATAAAACCTAACGGCAACCCTGAAACTACAAACCGTGCATATCAATACGTATTGCCACGTAAAGGCACGGGAAGATTAAAAACACTATAACCCCAAGATAATAGTAGAAGTAAATAAAATCCTCCGGTGGTAGATGAAATAGAAGAATGATGGATGAGAAAATTAAGAATATATCAAGAACAAGAATGGGATGGAGCATATTGACGAACGTTTTAAAGTAGAAATTAAGGAGAATGAGTAGAAGATGTAGTATATAGAAATAAGGAAAACAAGAGGGTAGATTTATAGTGAAATATACGACAAAGCAATCTAAACAGATTGATTCATTTAATCGAAGAAGATTCTAATTTCCTAAATCGCTGAAGAACTAAATCTTATTATGTAAGATTTTCTTTAAATCTCTTAAAACCCGGAAGTCAATAATAACCACGTCATCGGTTGAAACGAATATATTTATTTATTCATTTCACTCTCTCTTGTGACAACTTCACTCGTACGTTTCACATAATCGAATCGTTTTATCACTATTACTAAATGGTGATAAAACTCTAGTTAACAATTCATATTCGCCATAAAAACATTTTATGGTTAGTCATGACAATCTCGATTAAATTTCGGGGACGAAATTTCTTTAACGGGTGGGTACTGTAACGACCCGGAAATTTCCGACCAAATTTAAACCTTAATCTTTATATGTTTCCGACACGATAAGCAAAATTTGTAATGTTGAGTCTAGAAAGTTCGAAATCTATATTTGGATAATCAATTACCCTTTGACCATGCCTGACGATTCACGAACCTCTAATTGTAAACAGAAATATATGTATAAATAATTATACATGTAAATAATTATAAATAATAAATTAGTTATATTAATAAACTATTATGGGATTTAACTTAAATATTTAGAGTACATTGAGCGTAAGTGATTTCGAACATGATATGTCAACATTAACTATGCATTAAATGTATAATTTTATACTTTAGGTATAATTGCTTCAATAGATATATATATATATATATATATATATATATATATATATATATATATATATATATATATATATATATATATATATATATATATATATATATAAAGTTTGTTATTTAAAACATAATTATATATAGTATATACTTAAGAAATCTATACTTAATTATTAATATATGTTTATTAATATATAAAAATTTAATAGCCAATATAAATTATTATAGAATGTGTTATTGTATAATCAATAAAATATAATACAAGTTGTTATATTGTTAGTATTACTTTTATTATTATTAAAATAGATATTAAAGTCAATATTAATATTAATGAATAACATTATTTTTTATTTCTATTAGTATTTATATTAAAATTAGTTTTATTTTGATTAATATTATTATTATTTTTATCAGTGGTATTATTATTACTATTATTATTATTATTATTATTATTATTATTATTATTATTATTATTATTATTATTATTATTATTATTATTATTAATGATATTATTGTTATAAAATTTATAGTTATTACTATCATTAATAATAATATTATTATTATTACTATTAGGTGATTATAAATTTTGTAAATTATATAATTTATAATATTAATAGTATTATTAGGTATTATTATTGTTATAAGATCAATTATAAATAAATACAAAGATATGTAACATTATAATACAGATATTTAAAAAAAAAAAACAACAGATATATCCTAACACGCGTATTACTATCAATATCAGTTCAATTTTTCTTCTACTTTATGTTAACCCGTGAGACTTGGTCGGGTCCATCCAAGATACAAACACAATCAATCACTTTCCGATACAGCGCTGATCAATCTCTTATATTACATGATATCTGTATTACTCGCAATTGAAGACAGAAAATAATTAGAAAAAAATTCGGCTCCCTCTGTTCTTAAACTGGAATTGCAAAAACTTGATTTGGTTTTGATTTTTAAAAATCTGTAAATGTAGATAGGTCAAGAATCGTGCACACAAACTTTCTACAAAATATCAAATACTAATTCCTGATATCGAGTTCTAATTGTGGAGTTAAAGGGTAAACGTAAAAAAAATAAAACTATTGGGTTCTGGGAGGAATTCAAACTCAGGATTACGTTTCTGTTCCAATTGAATATTTAGAAAGTTTCTAATAACCATTTAAAAACTTTTTCATGTTTTGATCGTAGTTCAAAACAGTCTGAAATTCGAATTTGGTGTTGGAGTTTTTAAGTGTTCATCGCGAAACTATTTTAACAGATTAATATATATATTTTCGTTTGTTTTGTTACAAAAGAACCCCATTACGAATTGTTTTTAAATGAATTTCAAGTGGCAATTCAAATTTGTAATTCATGATTGTGTTTAGAACTGGTATCGGGTTGATTTTGAAGATGAAGGAGATGATACATTTAAATCGGGTTTAAATAAATACAAAATGCATAAAAATCAGATAAACTTGCATAGCGTGATGGTTGAGGACTAGTGTCGGGTATCGAGAGGTCTCAGGTTCGAGACTAGGAGTGTGCTGGTTTCTATTTTTTTAGGGATTCATTACATTTGAGGTAGTCTTCTAAACTAGTTATTTTTATTATTATTATTATTATTAATTATATTATTGTTATTATATTAAGTATTATTATTATTAATATAAATAAATATTTCTAATGTTATTATCATTAAAACTAGTATCATTAAAAATTATTATCATTATTAATAAGTATGACTATTATTATGATTTGAGATATGAATTTATATTATAGAAACTTTAGTTGTTAGTTCACAAATTAAATATGAAGTTCTTGATTAGGATTAACATAAGTTTTGATATTAATATTACCATTAGTAATGAAATTGCTATAATAATAATTATTACTAAGTATTATGTAAAAATTATTATTTACAGTATCATTATTAATAAACTGTTCATTTAAATAAGAATTTCTGTTATTAACATTATTATAAGATTTATCAATAAAAGTAGCATTAATATTATATTTAATAAAATCATTAATAATTATGTAATTATTATTATTCACATGTTATAATAAACAATAGTAGATAAAATATGTAATTAAATATATTTACATCTATATAACAAACAAATTAACAAGCATATTATTAGTAAGAATATATATAGTTACATGTATTAATATACATGATTGATTAATAGGTTCGTGAATTCGAGGCCAACCCTACACGTGTTCAATGATGTTATATGTATTTTTACTACAAAATACATTAGGTGAGTATATAGTCCCTTTTAAACTCTAAATATTTTGGGCTGAGAATACATGCGCTGTTTTTATAAATGATTTACGTTATGGACACAAGTGATCAAAATTAAATTCTCGGTTGAGTTGTACCATGGCATATCTCTTTATACTTGGTAACTGCAAATTACGTGAGGAGCGTAAACGCGAATCCTGTTGATAGATCTATCGGGCTGACATCCCCAACCGGGCTGGACGACCTACATTTAACGGTTGCACAGTACTTCGTTCTCGTTACTACACTCGGTACGGTGTAGGGTTTATTTAAGAATATGCTGCGATGACTTTAAGCTAAGTATGGTTACCAAGTGCTCAACTGCTTTTCTATACACGAGGAGTGTTACGTATAAATATGAAATCTTGTGGTCCATTGTTATAACGCTGCTAGCATCAAACCTATATATCTCACCAACTTTATGTTGACATTTTAAAGCATGTTA
Organism: Rutidosis leptorrhynchoides; assembly: GCF_046630445.1. Lineage (NCBI taxonomy): Eukaryota > Viridiplantae > Streptophyta > Magnoliopsida > Asterales > Asteraceae > Rutidosis > Rutidosis leptorrhynchoides. Next base: position 271,995,774 of record NC_092334.1, read on the forward strand.
TTCTCAGGTACGAATTAAGTCTTCCGCTGTGCATTAGCTCAAATTAAGGATATTACTTGGAGTCGATCATCGCAATGGGACCAACTGTTGAAGACTTCGTCCGGGAGGATTAGGACGGGTTGTTAAACTATTAACTACTCTTAATATTCTGTATGATTAACTTGTTCCATTTGACTATTTTGAAGGAAATGGCACCGACTACTCGACACACTGTGAATATGAATGAAGAGGAATTTCGTACTTTTCTAGCTTCAAACATAGCCGCAGTACAGGCTGCGCTACATACCAACAATAACCTTGGATCTAGCAGTACAGGAAATCGTGTAGGATGCACCTACAAAGAATTCACTGCCTGCAAACCTTTGGAATTTGATGGAACCGAAGGACCGATCGGATTGAAACGGTGGACCGAGAAGGTCGAATCGGTGTTTGCCATAAGTAAGTGTACTGAAGAGGACAAAGTGAAGTACGCTACGCATACCTTCACAGGTTCTGCGTTAACATGGTGGAATAGCTATCTAGAGCAAGTGGGACAAGACGATGCGTACGCACTACCGTGGTCAGCATTCAAGCACTTGATGAACGAGAAGTACCGTCCCCGAACCGAGGTCAATAAGCTCAAGACAGAACTTAGAGGGTTACGAACCCAAGGATTTGATATTACCACGTACAAAAGACGATTCACAGAATTGTGCCTATTGTGTCCGGGAGCATTCGAAGATGAGGAAGAGAAGATCGACGCGTTTGTGAAAGGATTACCGGAAAGAATCCAAGAAGATATAAGTTTACACGAGCCCGCCTCCATACAATAGACATGTAGAATGGCTCACAAACTAGTGATCCAGATTGAAGAAAGAATTAAAGAACAGACTGCTGAAGAGGCCAATGTGAAGCAAGTCAAAAGAAAGTGGGAGGAAAACGGTGATAAGAATCACCAATACAACAACAACAGAAATTACAACAATAATCGCAACAATTATCCCAACAATCGCAACATCAATCGCAACTACAACAAACGGCCTAACAATAACAACAACAACAATAACAACAACAACAACAACTACAACAATCATCCCAACAATAATAATAACCGCAACAACAACAACAATCAGAAGCAGCTATGCCAAAGGTGTGAAAAGTATCACTCGGGGTTCTGCACCAAATTTTGCAACAAGTGTAAAAGAAATGGTCATAGTGCGGCGAAGTGTGAGGTCTACGGACCAGGAGTTAATAGAACGAAAGGAACAAATGGTGTCGGAACGAGTAATGGCGGAGCAAGTAGTGTCGGAGCAAGTTATGCCAATGTAGTTTGTTATAAATGTGAAAAACCGGGCCACATTATTAGAAATTGCCCGAACCAGGAGAACACGAATGGACAAGGCCGCGGAAGAGTTTTCAATATTAATGCAGCAGAGGCACAGGAAGACCCGGAGCTTGTTACGGGTACTTTTCTTATTGACAATAAATCTGCTTACGTTTTATTTGATTCGGGTGCGGATAGAAGCTATATGAGTAGAGATTTTTGTGCTAAATTAAGTTGTCCATTGACCCCTTTGGATAGTAAATTTTTACTCGAATTAGCAAATGGTAAATTAATTTCAGCAGATAATATATGTCGGAATCGAGAAATTAAACTGGTTAGCGAAACATTTAAGATTGATTTGATACCAGTAGAGTTAGGGAGTTTTGATGTGATAATCGGTATGGACTGGTTGAAAGAAGTGAAAGCAGAGATCGTTTGTTACAAAAATGCAATTCGCATTATACGAGAAAAAGGAAAACCCTTAATGGTGTACGGAGAAAAGGGCAACACGAAGCTACATCTTATTAGTAATTTGAAGGCACAAAAACTAATAAGAAAAGGTTTCTATGCTGTTCTAGCACACGTCAAAAAAGTACAAACTGAAGAAAAGAGCATCAATGATGTTCCCATTGCAAAAGAATTTCCCGATGTATTTCCGAAAGAATTACCGGGATTACCCCCACTTCGATCCGTTGAATTTCAAATAGATCTTGTACCAGGAGCTACACCAATAGCTCGTGCCCCTTACAGACTCGCACCCAGCGAGATGAAAGAACTGCAAAGCCAATTACAAGAACTTTTAGAGCGTGGTTACATTCGATCAAGCACATCACTGTGGGGAGCTCCTGTTTTGTTTGTCAAGAAGAAAGATGGTACATTCAGGTTGTGTATCGACTACCGAGAGTTGAACAAACTTACCATCAAGAACCGCTACCCACTACCGAGAATCGACGACTTATTTGATCAACTACAAGGCTCGTCTGTTTATTCAAAGATTGACTTACGTTCCGGGTATCATCAAATGCGGGTGAAAGAAGATGATATTCCAAAGACTGCTTTCAGAACACGTTACGGTCATTACGAGTTTATGGTCATGCCATTTGGTTTAACTAATGCTCCAGCTGTGTTCATGGACCTTATGAACCGAGTGTGTGGACCATACCTTGACAAGTTTGTCATTGTTTTCATTGATGACATACTTATTTACTCAAAGAATGACCAAGAACACGGTGAACATTTGAGAAAGGTGTTAGAAGTATTGAGGAAGGAAGAATTGTACGCTAAGTTTTCAAAGTGTGCATTTTGGTTGGAAGAAGTTCAATTCCTCGGTCACATAGTGAACAAAGAAGGTATTAAGGTGGATCCGGCAAAGATAGAAACTGTTGAAAAGTGGGAAATACCGAAAACTCCGAAACACATACGCCAGTTTTTAGGACTAGCTGGTTACTACAGAAGGTTCATCCAAGAGTTTTCCAGAATAGCAAAACCCTTGACTGCATTAACGCATAAAGGGAAGAAATTTGAATGGAATGATGAACAAGAGAAAGCGTTTCAGTTATTGAAGAAAAAGCTAACTACGGCACCTATATTGTCATTGCCTGAAGGGAATGATGATTTTGTGATTTATTGTGACGCATCAAAGCAAGGTCTCGGTTGTGTATTAATGCAATGAACGAAGGTGATTGCTTATGCGTCTAGACAATTGAAGATTCACGAACAAAATTATACGACGCATGATTTGGAATTAGGCGCGGTTGTTTTTGCATTAAAGACTTGGAGGCACTACTTATATGGGGTCAAAAGTATTATATATACCGACCACAAAAGTCTTCAACACATATTTAATCAGAAACAACTGAATATGAGGCAGCGTAGGTGGATTGAATTGTTGAATGATTACGACTTTGAGATTCGTTACCACCCGGGGAAGGCAAATGTGGTAGCCGATGCCTTGAGCAGGAAGGACAGAGAACCCATTCGAGTAAAATCTATGAATATAATGATTCATAATAACCTTACTACTCAAATAAAGGAGGCGCAACAAGGAGTTTTAAAAGAGGGAAATTTAAAGGATGAAATACCCAAAGGATCGGAGAAGCATCTTAATATTCGGGAAGACGGAACCCGGTATAGGGCTGAAAGGATTTGGGTACCAAAATTTGGAGATATGAGAGAAATGGTACTTAGAGAAGCTCATAAAACCAGATACTCAATACATCCTGGAACGGGGAAGATGTACAAGGATATCAAGAAACATTTTTGGTGGCCGGGTATGAAAGCCGATGTTGCTAAATATGTAGGAGAATGTTTGACGTGTTCTAAGGTCAAAGCTGAGCATCAGAAACCATCAGGTCTACTTCAATAACCCGAAATCCCGGAATGGAAATGGGAAAACATTACCATGGATTTCATCACTAAATTGCCAAGGACTGCAAGTGATTTTGATACTATTTGGGTAATAGTTGATCGTCTTACCAAATCAGCACACTTCCTGCCAATAAGAGAAGATGACAAGATGGAGAAGTTAGCACGACTATATTTGAAGGAAGTCGTCTCCAGACATGGAATACCAATCTCTATTACCTCTGATAGGGATGGCAGATTTATTTCAAGATTCTAGCAGACATTACAGCAAGCATTAGGAACTCGTCTAGACATGAGTACTGCCTATCATCCACAAACTGATGGGTAGAGCGAAAGGACGATACAAATGCTTGAATACATGCTACGAGCATGTGTTATTGATTTCAGAAACAGTTAGGATCGACATCTACCGTTAGCAGAATTTTCCTACAACAACAGCTACCATTCAAGTATTGAGATGGCGCCGTTTGAAGCACTTTATGGTAGAAAGTGCAGGTCTCCGATTTGTTGGAGTGAAGTGGGGGATAGACAGATTACGGATCCGGAGATTATACAAGAAACTACCGAGAAGATCATCCAAATTCAACAACCGTTGAAAACCGCCCAAAGTCGACAAAAGAGCTACGCTGACATTAAAAGAAAAGATATAGAATTTGAAATTGGAGAGATGGTCATGCTTAAAGTTGCACCTTGGAAAGGCGTTGTTCGATTTGGTAAACGAGGGAAATTAAATCCAAGGTATATTGGACCATTCAAGATTATTGATCGTGTCGGACCAGTAGCTTACCGACTTGAGTTACCTCAACAACTCGCGGTTGTACATAACACTTTCCACGTCTCGAATTTGAAGAGATTTTTTGTTAAAGAAGATCTCACTATTCCGTTAGATGAAATCCAAATCAACGAAAAACTTCAATTCATCGAAGAACCCGTCGAAATAATGGATCGTGAGGTTAAAAGACTTAAGCAAAACAAGATACCAATTGTTAAGGTTCGATGGAATGCTTGTAGAGGACCCGAGTTCACCTGGGAGTGTGAAGATCAGATGAAGAAAAAAATACCCGCATCTATTTCCAGAAGATTCGTCAACACCTTCAACAGCTTAAAATTTCGGGACGAAATTTATTTAACGGGTAGGTACTGTAGTGACCCGAACTTTTCCATGTTTATATATATTAATTGAGATTGATATTTACATGATTAAATGTTTCCAACATGTTAACCAATCAAACTTGTTAAGACTTGATTAATTGAAATATGTTTCATATAGACAATTGACCACCCAAGTTGACCGGTGATTCACGAACGTTAAAACTTGTAAAAACTATATGATGACATATATATGGATATATATATAGTTAACATGATACTATGATAAGTAAACATATCATTAAGTATATTAACAATGAACTACATATGTAAAAAAAAGACTATTAACTTAATGATTTTTAAACGAGACATATATGTAACGATTATCGTTGTAAAGACATTTAATGTATATATATATCATATTAAGAGATATTCATACATGATAATATCATGATAATATAATAATTTAAAATCTCATTTGATATTATAAACATTGGGTTAACAACATTTAACAAGATCGTTAACCTAAAGGTTTCCAAACAACACTTACATGTAACGACTAACGATGACTTAACGACTCAGTTAAAATGTATATACATGTAGTGTTTTAATATGTATTTATACACTTTTGAAAGACTTCAATACACTTATCAAAATACTTCTACTTAACAAAAATGCTTACAATTACATCCTCGTTCAGTTTCATCAACAATTCTACTCATATGCACCCGTATTCGTACTCGTATAATAAACAGCTTTTAGATGTATGTACTATTGGTATATACACTCCAATGATCAGCTCTTAGCAGCCCATGTGAGTCACCTAACATATGTGGGAACCTTCATTTGGCAACTAGCATGAAATATCTCATAAAATTACAAAAATATGAGTAATCATTCATGACTTATTTACATGAAAACAAAATTACATATCCTTTATATCTAATCCATACTCCAACGACCAAAAACACCTACAAACACTTTCATTCTTCAATTTTCTTCATCTAATTGATCTCTCTCAAGTTCTATCTTCAAGTTCTAAGTGTTCTTCATAAATTCTACAAGTTCTAGTTACATAAAATCAAGAATACTTTCAAATTTGCTAGCTCACTTCCAATCTTGTAAGGTGATCATCCAACCTCAAGAAATCTTTGTTTCTTACAGTAGGTTATCATTCTAATACAAGGTAATAATCATATTCAAACTTTGGTTCAATTTCTATAACTATAACAATCTTATTTCAAGTGATGATCTTACTTGAACTTGTTTTCGTGTCATGATTCTGCTTCAAGAACTTCGAGCCATCCAAGGATCCGTTGAAGCTAGATCCATTTTTCTCTTTTCCAGTAGGTTTATCCAAGGAACTTAAGATAGTAATGATGTTCATAACATCATTCGATTCATACATATAAAGCTATCTTATTCGAAGGTTTAAACTTGTAATCACTAGAACATAGTTTAGTTAATTCTAAACTTGTTCGCAAACAAAAGTTAATCCTTCTAACTTGACTTTTAAAATCAACTAAACACATGTTCTATATCTATATGATATGCTAACTTAATGATTTAAAACCTGGAAACACGAAAAACACCGTAAAACCGGATTTACGCCGTCGTAGTAACACCGCGGGCTGTTTTGGGTTAGTTAATTAAAAACTATGATAAACTTTGATTTAAAAGTTGTTATTCTGAGAAAATGATTTTTATTATGAACATGAAACTATATCCAAAAATTATGGTTAAACTCAAAGTGGAAGTATGTTTTCTAAAATGGTCATCTAGACGTCGTTCTTTCGACTGAAATGACTACCTTTATAAAAATGACTTGTAACTTATTTTTTTGACTATAAACCTATACTTTTTCTATTTAGATTCAAAAAATAGAGTTCAATATGAAACCATAGCAATTTGATTCACTCAAAACGGATTTAAAATGAAGAAGTTATGGGTAAAACAAGATTGGATAATTTTTCTCATTTTAACTACGTGAAAATTGGTAACAAATCTATTCCAACCATAACTTAATCAACTTGTATTGTATATTATGTAATCTTGAGATACCATAGACACGTATACAATGTTTCAACCTATCATGTCGACACATCTATATATATTTCGGAACAACCATAGACACTCTATATGTGAATGTTGGAGTTAGCTATACAGGGTTGAGGTTGATTCCAAAATATATATAGTTTGAGTTGTGATCAATACTGAGATACGTATACACTGGGTCGTGGATTGATTCAAGATAATATTTATCGATTTATTTCTGTACATCTAACTGTGGACAACTAGTTGTAGGTTACTAACGAGGACAGCTGACTTAATAAACTTAAAACATCAAAATATATTAAAAGTGTTGTAAATATATTTTGAACATACTTTGATATATATGTATATATTGTTATAGGTTCGTGAATCAACCAGTGGCCAAGTCTTACTTCCCGACGAAGTAAAAATCTGTGAAAGTGAGTTATAGTCCGACTTTTAAAATCTAATATTTTTGGGATGAGAATACATGCAGGTTTTATAAATGATTTACAAAATAGACACAAGTACGTGAAACTACATTCTATGGTGGAATTATCGAAATCGAATATGCCCCTTTTTATTAAGTCTGGTAATCTAAGAATTAGGGAACAGACACCCTAATTGACGCGAATCCTAAAGATAGATCTATTGGGCCTAACAAACCCCATCCAAAGTACCGGATGCTTTAGTACTTCGAAATTTATATCATATCCGAAGGGTGTTCTGGAATGATGGGGATATTCTTATATGTGCATCTTGTTAATGTCGGTTACCAGGTGTTCACCATATGAATGATTTTTATCTCTATGTATGGGATGTGTATTGAAATATGAAATCTTGTGGTCTATTATTATGATTTGATATATATAGGTTAAACCTATAACTCACCAACATTTTTGTTGACGTTTTAAGCATGTTTATTCTCAGGTGATTATTAAGAGCTTCCGCTGTCGCATACTTAAATAAGGACGAGATTTGGAGTCCATGCTTGTATGATATTGTGTAAAAACTGCATTCAAGAAACTTATTTTGTTGTAACATATTTGTATTGTAAACCATTATGTAATGGTCTTGTGTAAACAGGATATTTTAGATTATCATTATTTGATAATCTACGTAAAGCTTTTTAAACCATTATTGATGAAATAAAGGTTATGGTTTGTTTTAAAATGAATGCAGTCTTTGAAAAACGTCTCATATAGAGGTCAATTAATATGGAACATTTTTAATCAATAAGAACGGGACATTTCAAAAATCTTCATTGACGGCGTCGCTAACTGAGGTCCCGAAACGTGGTCGTAGTCCCTATATGAGACTCGTTTGACCAAAATTATGTCGCATTCTTTTGAAGCGTATCATGCTTGCAAAGTTTAGTTTACAAAACCGTTCGACAACAATTTTAAGTTTGCAAAAGTATAAATTATAAATGAGGTAACTTGCGACATAATTAGTTTAAAATCGCGGTTGCTATAAATAGCGTAAGTATGTAAACAAATATGTTTGAATCCAAAGGTGCTATCACTAGCGTATGTATGTATGTATGTATGCTTGACCCCAAGCAAGAAATCAGAGTGTATGCATGCATGCTTGACTCCAAGCAAGTATGAGTGTACGCGGAAGCATGTATCAAATAGCCAAGTATGAACCTGAGAAACATATAGAAAACTGTCAACGAAAAACGTTGGTGAAATCATAGGTGTTTTAGTAAACGTTGTATTTGAACCACAAGATTTAGTATAAGATGATTATCAAAATCATTTGCATTCCAAAGTTGATGTTTGTATCCCGGGCACCTAATTATCAAACTTAACTGTTTTGCACCCTTTGCGTAGTGTTAGAACATACACTAGACCCGAAAATATATTTCATCCGCTAACGGTAGCGAACCGTCCGAATGAGGCTCGTCAAGCCCATGTGATCACATAATATAAGTTCACGTTTACACCCTGCAAGTGTAACTAATGATAATTGAATTGAGGCTTTTTGTTCAAACCCGTACGTTGAATGTTCGTTTTCGTACTTGTGTTCAATGTATAAAAGTATGATACGTATATGTTTCTCATCCCATAGTTTAAAGCATAAAAGTTGTTTGAAAGATGGGACTATGATCTCACCTCGAGCGCACGAGTATAAAAGTACTTCACAAAGTAAACGTGTGCATGATAGTTGCTTAGCCTTGACCTAAACAAGTAAGTTGTATTAATTAACCGGTTACGTCACAAGGTCGGGCGAAATGTGTTCAATTAGTCCTATGGCTCGTTACGACTCGATTAAATATAGCATGTGAATCAATTTGTCAAGTTTCATGCAAGATACAAGTATAGAAACAAGTTAGGAAGATTGCACAATCATTTGGTTAAGTTTGACAAAAAGTCGAACTTCGGTCGGTCAAAGTCAACGAAAAGTCAACACGTTCGGGTCGGGTCCCGAACTATTTTTCTGAGGTTTTTAATCATATATGAGTATGTTAGAACAAGTTACATGTGAATCGAAGGTGCGTAGCATAGCAAACATTATTCAAAAATCGACAAAGTTGGACAGACCACTTTGGCGCGCCGCGCGGGTATATGGCGCGCCGCGCCATTACTTGTGCAGAGAATTCTGGCAGTTTTTAAGTTTTATGCACGAACCTAACTTCAAATACCCATAAATCCTAAACCGTAATATCCTTGGAAAGTTATTTTGACAAGGAATACAACTAAACACATTTCATGAATCAATTCCATCATTAACAACAATTAAAACCTCAATAAATGATCGTTAAATATTCAAAATCGAAGTTTAAAATGCATTTCAAGATTCGGGAATGCAATTCACACATATGATATGCCGTTTTGAAGGTAATGAAACATACAATACAACTAATCACTAACTAATAACATTTCATGGCATTCAAAGCATCAAAATTTCCTTTTAGAGTTCATCAAACCCCAATCAAGAATCACAAAACCAATAATCATGTAAATGATGTTTTCCAAATCAACCTACACATCAAATTGATGCTAAAGATGCTAGTAACACTTTTAAAACATAAACTTTAACAATTTAACAACATTAACTCATCCAAAATCAAAGATTAAGCACACCCATTTCAAATGTTCAAACTAGTTACTCAAAACAACGAATCGAGCAAACAAAACATATATTCATGTTATACGCGAGCCATAGATACTAACTAACACCATTTCAAGTCAAAAACACGAATTTAGAGAAATCTAGAGTTTTTAGAAACTTAACCCCAAGCTATGAAATTGGTACCAGATCGAAGAGGATGAAGAGAGGATCACGAAAATGTAATTTGTTTTGATGTTTGCTTCTCCAATCGGATTTAGATGATGAATTTGTGAGTTGGGTGTTTATGGTTCAAAAATGGAAGAGAGGAAGGAGGTAGAAGGAGAAGAGGAAAATGAATGGATGAGATGGGGAGGTGGTGACTAGTCACCAAACATTTGGCCAAATGCCAAGATTAGTCCCTCGAGTTTGTTGTCGGTTGCGGGAGTTAACCAAACGAATATTTCTTAAAACGCTCGAGTAAACAAGTGATGTTATAATTAAATAACGGGAATATTAAGAACGTTAGTCATCGGAAAATACGAATTTAAATAACAAAAGATATTATAAAAAAACGGTGTTAAAATTAAATTTAACGGAAAAACGCGGGATGTTACATTATCCACACCTCAAAAGAAATTTCGTCCCGAAATTTAGTTGGAAGTAGTAGTTGTTGTTTCTTCTTCGAAACCTTGCATCGTAAACTCTACGAATAAGTGAGGGTACTACCTTGGGCATTTCAACGAACTTTGACGGTCGGGATTTTACGTTGTTTTAAAGTTGGTTTCACGATTCATAGTTTCATCAATAGGAATAATAAGTTTTTGTTTCGCTAGACACGTCTTTAAGTTTAGCGCATGGAATGTAGGATGAACGGAGACTCAAACGAGTCGGAAAATCTAAATGGCTAGCAACGGGTCCAAAACACCCCAAGATTTTTAAAAGGATCAAAATATCGCGGATTTAGCTTTCTACGTTTCCCGAAATGAATTACACCTCCTCAAGGTGCGACTTTTTACATTACGCAGTTTTCCACATGGAATTTGAAAAGTTTACGTCTAACAGTGGCATAGTTCTTTTGGCGACTACGGTCATCTCGAGACTTTCTGAGGTTAAAGAAGTCTCTTGGTTGTTCCATGAATTAGCTCGGGTTCGGTGGTTTGATTATCATTAACTTGGTTCTACAAAAGGAGAATGATATTTCCGTTCACATAAGATTTCAAAAGGTGTGACGTTAAGACTTGAATGATAACCATGTAAGAGAATTTAGTAAAGGCAATGACTTTTCTCAAGAAATTTTGAAGTCGATAACACGAATTCGTTTTATGATTTCCAAGGTTTGAATCGTATGTTTGTTTGGCCCTTCGAGATGCGTTGATGTGTTGTACTCATGTTTAAACGTGGTCCCGAGGCTTTTCGAAATGTACTCCGAAATTTAGAAGTGAAACAAGAATCTCGATCTGAAATGAGGTACATTTCTGTAAGGTATGTTTGAACGGGTACATCAGGACTCGAAAACGTTAGTTAGAACAAGTTTCTCAAGAAATTTGCGTCGCAAAAGATTTATCTGTTTCCAAAAACGTTTGTCGGAGCAAGTGCTCATCGGTTTCTGAAAACGTTCGTCGGGGCTATTCACCCTCGAGGCGAGTACTAGTATAACGTGAAGAGTCTATCTCTCCATTGAAAATTTAGAATCAAAGATTTCCTTATACGGAAGTACGAGTGTAATACGAGAGAAGTTTCCACCTCGGTGTGAGCATAACAGGTATATTGTAGTTCGTTGATAAAACTGTGCGAGGACAAGATAGTATTCATGTATAACGTATGTTTGAAGTTGAAAGAATTCGTCATTCATTCGGAAGCATAAATATGGTTCGACAATATTCGAAGGTGTGTCCCCGGTATGGTTGTTGTCAGTACTTTCGGAGTTTTCAGATGTCCAAACATGAATAGATGAAGCCATGTACATGGCACATGGTGGTGATTAGGTTGATCGAGTCTAACCACCATCACGTGTCATTAGAACTTTGGTATATCTTACCGTAATATAACCACGTTGATCGAGTGTCGTTATATTACGCTAACTCATACCTCCATTCCCACATCACTCCATAACATCAAGTTCGTGTAACCGTGAAGTTTTAAAATGAACAAAGCATAGCGACATCACCAACGTGACTCGTATTTAATCTAAAGAATTAGTGCAACTCTGAAGAATCATTCCCCGAGGGAAGTGTATAAATGATTGTTCACGTCAATGCGATTCAAGTTAAACAATAATGTATTTCGGTACGATAAGTGAAACCAATCGTGATAACGAATAGTACGCAACCGTAGTGATAAGTTTTGATGACGATACTCACCTAGAGTAGTGATGGTAGTAACAAGAAGTGGTAGATAGTAAGAAACACCGGTGTGACACCGATAGTAAGTTGAAACAGTGGCGAATAACGTGGGAGACAGATTTCCCGAACTAGTGTGACTAATGAAGTCGTCGTCATCTTTACGTGTAAGATCCTGTTTTCTTTCTGGGTTTGGACGCCGTCCAAACATTTGGGACGCCGTCCCACATTGAAGACCTGGACGCCGTCCAACATTTTGGGACGCCGTCCAGAATGGCTGGCAGGCATGTCTTTTTGCTATTAATTATTTTAGATGGGTATTTTGGTAATTTCACTTCTTGGACGAATTCTAAAGCCCTAGATCAGTTTTGGGAGTCTCATTACTCCATTCACAACCACCAAACATCATCTACTTTAATTCTAGAGAGAGAGTGCTCTTAAGTGTGAGAAAGCTCAAATAGGAGAGGAAGAAGCTTGTTTCGGGTTCTAGCTCGAGCATTGAAGTTGTTCATCTCCTCGTTAGCTTCGTTTTGATTGTGGTGGTAAGCCCTAAAATTGATTTCTCTAGTAAATATGTTTAAGGGTTAGGGTTTGGGTTAATGTTGTACATAAAACCCATGTATGAGTGATTTGGGGGTTTTGGGTAAGTTTGGGTCATGAAGACCCAAATGGTGACTAACTTAGGGTTTTGAAATGTTGAAATGTGTAAATGGGTCTTAAAGGCCTAATAGATCACTAGTACACCTATAGTTAGTGTTAGTGGGAGTCATTTGGGTTGTGGGTGACCTAAATGGGTATGTTGACCTTGAAATGGGTCAAATGGGTCTTTGATGACCTAGGTTGTCTTGCATGCATGAAAATGAGTCAACTTGGTGTTTAAATGCGTGTTAAGACCTTAAATGGCTAGAACTAGGGTTTTTGGTGAAGTTAACCCATTATTAGGGTTAAAGGTGCAAAATGGGTCGGGATTGCACTTAGGGTCAAAAGACTCTAGATTGTTAAGTGAGTTGCTTGACTGACTTGAGTTGTGAATTGATTATTTGCTAAAATGTAATAGGTACGTTACATTAACGTTGCAAGTTCGGTTATCTTACACGAAGACTTTGAGGTGAGTGGAATAATTATATGCGTATGTATATAATGTATCTATTTGTTGTAGCGTGAAAGGTGTAGTATCGAGGTGTTAAGACACCACGTTTCACGTGAAGAGTGTAGCATCGAGGTGTTAAGATGCCACTCGGGTGTAGCATCTAGGTGTTAAGATGCCACCTAGGAGTGTAGTGTCGAGGTGTTAAGACACCACTCCGTAAAATAATGAGTGATGCATCGAGGTGTTAAGATGCCACTCGGGGTGATGTGCCGAGGTGTTAAGGTGCCACCCTAGGGGTTAGTGGTGTGAGGTGTTAAGTGCCCTAATGGATGTTACGAACACCGATGGCGTTTTCGCGAGCGCCGTTCCCTTGTACTATTGGTTAACCATGGTTATTTGTGTTGTAAGCATATTATATTATTCGAGTTATATTTATATGCGGATGTTATGCTAGCTTGGGGGTATTGGTGAAATATAGCTTGTTATTGCGACGATAAGCTAATGTAGTTTGCTAGCATGTTTGCGGTTGTGTAAATGTATGCAAGTGGGTATAATTATATATGTATTCGTATAATTATTGCATTCACTAAGCTTTGCTTACCCTCTCGTTGTTTATTTTTTATAGGCTCGGGCATTGACAAGGGTAAGAGCGTTCAATTGGATTAGTGATCTCCCGCTTATTTTGTTAGGGGATGCTTTTGGGTGTTAGCTTTTGGAGTTCGACCGAGATTGGGTAGTTTAACCCCAAACACCATGCTCTAATGTCATTTGGAACTTAAACTTATATTTGGTCGAAACTTTTATTTTTGAACGAAACTCGTAAAATGGGCGATGTGGGCCCGATGATGTAAAACTTGATTTGATGATGAAAATCTCTTAGTTTCACTTATATTGACTTGTGGTAAAAAGGTTTTCGTTTGAAAGTGTCGGGAAGCGGGTTTTCCGCTCGTGTGAGTTGGACCCGTGATCAGTAGCTGGAAGACCATTGGGACGCCGTCCTAATTGCTTGGACGCCGTCCCAGTTGTTTGAGCTGGACGCCATCCCAAACATTGGACGCCGTCCCACCTTTCTGAGCTGGACGCCATCCAGGATTCTGGACGCCGTCCAGATGCACTGACATACAAATTTTTTTTTTTGGTACGCGTTTTGAGTTTATGAAGTCGGGTTGTTACAAGTGGTATCAGAGCATGGTCTAAGGGATTTAGGTGACTTGAGATAGGCGCCTGGACTTAGACTTTTTGTGTGCGCGTTTATGCGGGACTTGTAGGACTTTGGGTCGGATCGGGATTGGTTTGTGCATAGGTTTATGTAAACTAATCATGCGCTATTTGTTATGTATGTTTAGCGGGCATCGAGCGAGATAGACGTTGTACTAGCAAGTTAATGTGACGTGCTCGTGTAACAATGATTAGCTACCATTGTTACGGGTGCAAATCGTGTCAAACAAGTAATGTACGACGATTGTTGAGCGAGATGGAGTAGTGTGGCGTATATGTATGTATATATGTAATCTGTCCTTCCGTTTTGTGTTTTAACCTAATTCGTTTTATAGAATGAAGACGAGAAACGGTCCCGAACATGATAATGGAAGTACAAGCGAGGACACCGAGTTTTCGGCCAAGGTTGAGGCCGTCTTTAAAAAGTTAAAAGCGGATTTTCTTACGGACGTCCGAAAGGTCTTCCAAGATTCGGTTGATGAGCAAATAACCGATCTAATTAATGAACGAATGAAGGCCACTATCGAAGGGGCCCTTGACGCTAGGAATATCTACCCTCGCGGTGAAGGAGGTGAAGGAAGGCGGGACTTCCACTACAAGAACTTCAAGGATGCTCAACCCCCGATGTTTAATGGGGTGCGGGATCCTTTAAAATGTACATGTTGGATCTCCGATATTGAGGGAGCTTTCCGTACCGCGGAATGTCCTCCCGAAAAGAAGGCGAGGTATGGCTCTAGCATGCTACGAGAAGAGGCTAAGTTATGGTGGGATGATAAAATCAACTTGTATGGTGAGGAACAATGTATGGGCTTGACGTGGGAAGAGTTTAAGAAGGAGTTTTTCAAGGAATACCGAACTTCTTCCGATCTCAATAGAATTCGGGACGAGTTGCACCATTTGCAACAACGCTCAATGGACTTAGTTACTCTTAAGTATACATTCTTGGCAAAGACTCGTTTTTGCCCGGAATATGTGGGTGATGATCATAAGCTCATGAAGGATTTCTACCGTACTTTGAATGATGAGTACAAGGGGAAGATTAGTCGGGGTATGTCTAAGTCTTTTTATGAATTGTTCGAGTTGGCTCGGGGTTTTGAGCCGGAGGTTCCAAGAAAGAGTGATTTCATGTTTTCTAAAAGAAAATTTGAAGGTTTTAGTTACTCTAACGCCTCAAGCAAGAAGAGCAAGAGCAAGAGGGGGGCCAAAAGTGTCAATAGTGCAAAGAAGGGCACTACCGGCGGGTTTTCTTATACGTGCTACAATTGTGGGCAACCGGGTCATATGGCTCGTGAGTGTCCGAAACCACGTTCCGGAAACAAAGTCACTTGTTTTAATTACGGCAAAGAAGGGCATAAGAAGCCGGAGTGTCCCGACTTGCGAAACGACAATGTGAAACGGTTAGAGAAGGCGGCGGGTACGGCTAGGGGTCGCAACTATTTGATGACCAATGATGAATCCAAACAATCAAACGAAGTTGTCTCAGGTACCTTCATGGTTAATTCTAATCCGGCGAGGATTCTTTTTGATAGCGGTGCAAATATGTCGTTTGTGTCTCCTAAATTTGTGCCTAAACTTGATAGACCATTAGCTAAGTTGAGTCGTCCGGTAGAAGTCGAAATAGCGAACGGCAAGACGGTGCTAGTGGTTGATGTGTGTGAAAATTGTGATGTTGTTTTTGGTGCCGAAACCTTTAAAATTAATCTTATTCCAATGACCTTGGGCGATTTTGATATTGTCGTTGGTATGGACTGGCTCGATCGTTATAGAGCCGATATTGAATGCCATGATAAGTTTATTCGAGTGAAGACCCCAAGTGGGGGAGAGTTGATTATTCATGGTGATAAGCGAAGGAGACCGGTACCGATATGCACTTTTGCACGGGCACGTCGTCTCGTTGTTACCGGTGGCATGGCTTTCCTTGCTCATGTTGTTGATACTCGTAATGAGCCACCACCCATTCATGAAATTCCGGTGGTTAGTGAATTTAAAGACGTTTTTCCGGATGAATTACCGGGTGTTCCGGCGAAAAGACAAGTTGAGTTTCGTATTGAGTTGGTTCCGGGAGCTACTCCCATTGCTAAAACTCCTTATCGTTTAGCACCAACGGAAATGAAAGAGTTGTTAAATCAAACCCAAGAGTTGCTCGAGAAGGGTTTTATTCGACCGAGTGCTTCGCCATGGGGCGCTCCGGTGTTATTTGTGAAGAAGAAAGATGGTAGTATGCGTATGTGCCTTGATTACCGTGAGTTGAATAAAGTGACGATCAAGGATCGTTATCCATTACCTAGGATTGACGATTTATTTGATCAACTTCAAGGTGCAACGTATTTCTCTAAGATCGACCTACGGTCCGGCTAACACCAAATGCGGGTCCGTGAGGAAGACATAGAGAAAACGGCTTTTCGAACGCGTTACGGGCATTATGAGTTTGTAGTTATGCCCTTCGGTCTTACGAATGCACCGGCGGCATTCATGGATCTTATGAACCGAGTGTGCCAACCTATGTTGGACAAGTCGGTAATAGTGTTCATTGACGACATACTAGTCTACTCGAAAAGTATGAACGAACATGAACATCATTTGCGTGAAGTATTGAAGACGCTACGAAAGGAGAAGTTGTATGTAAAGTTCTCCAAATGTGAATTTTGGCTATGGGAAGTTCAATTCCTTGGTCATATTGTGAATGAAAATGGTATTCAAGTAGATCCGGGGAAGATCGAGAACGTGAAGAGTTGGGGACGACCGACTACGCCTACGGAAATCTGAAGTTTTCTCGGATTGGCCGGTTATTATCGTCGGTTTATCCAAGATTTTTCTAAGATCGCTTCTCCATTGACGAAATTGACGAGAAAGAATGCTAGGTTTAATTGGGAGAACGAGCAAGAGATTGCTTTTCAATTGTTAAAAGAGAAGTTGTGTCAAGCTCCGGTGTTAGTGTTGCCGGAAGGGGTAGAAGATATGGTGGTTTATTGTGATGCTTCCTTAAATGGTCTCGGGTGTGTTCTAATGCAAAGAGGTAAACTCATCGCTTATGCCTCTCGACAATTAAAGGAACATGAAATGAGATATCCGACTCATGATCTTGAGTTGGCGGCGGTTGTGCATGCGTTGAAAATTTGGCGCCATTACTTGTATGGTGTCAAGTGTACGATTTATTCGGATCATAAGAGTTTGAAACATCTCTTTAATCAACGAGATTTGAATTATCGCCAACGTAGGTGGATGGATGTGGTGAAAGATTATGATTGTGAGATACTTTATCATCCGGGTAAGGCGAATGTTGTCGTGGATGCGTTGAGTCGAAAGAGTCAACATCCGGCGATAAAAGTGGGATCGTTACGTTTGATTATTTCCAACGATTTTCTTGAAAGGCTTGGCGAGATTCAAATAGAGGCTTACGTTCACAACAAGCATGCGGAACAAATCGTGGGCCAATCAGAGTTCATTACTATGGGCTTGCGTGGTTTGTTGTCCTTTCAAGGAAAGGTGTGGGTGCCTAATATGGGTGATTACCGACGGGTGCTACTTGATGAAGCACATAAGTCAAAATATTCCATTCATCCGGGCGCGACAAAAATGTATCATGACTTAAAGAAAGATTATTGGTGGCCGGGCATGAAACGTGATGTTGTGAAGTATGTTGAGCAATGTGTCACGTGTTTACAAGTAAAAGCCGAACACCAAAAGTCGTATGGTAAGTTGCAACCGTTAGAAATCCCAAAATGGAAATGGGAGCACATTACCATGGATTTCATTACAAAGTTACCTAAAACGGCGAGAACCCAATTCGATTCGATTTGGGTTATAGTTGACCGATTGACAAAAAGCGCTTTGTTTCTTCCCATTAAAGAAGCGATATCGTCAGAGACCTTGGCTAAGTTGTTTATCAAGGAAGTGGTCTCGCGACATGGGGTTCCTATATCTATTATTTCGGATCGAGATACCCGTTTTACATCTCGGTTTTGGGAAAAGTTTCATGAAGATATGGGTACACAATTGAAGTTGAGCACGGCGTATCATCCTCAAACGGACGGTCAAACTGAACGTACGAATCAAACTTTGGAGGATATGTTACGGGCGTGTATTATTGATTTTGGTGGTAGTTGGGACGAGCACTTACCTTTGGTGGAATTCTCGTACAATAATAGTTATCATACTAGTATCGGGATGCCTCCATATGAGATGCTTTATGGGCGTAGGTGTCGAACCCCAATTTGTTGGGGAGAAGTGGGTCAAAGAGAGATCGGGAGTACAGATTTGGTTTTAGACACAAATAGCAAGATCGATTTGATTCGGGAACATTTGAAGAAGGCTCAAGATAGGCAAAAGTCGTATGCCGATAGACGTAGGCGATTGATTGAGTTCCAAGAAGGCGATATGGTGATGTTTAAGGTTTCGCCATGGAAGGGTATTATTCGATTTCGAAAACGGGGAAAGTTAGCTCCTCGGTTTATTGGGCCGTTCAAGGTTTCAGCTCGTGTTGGTGAAGTTGCATATCGATTGGAATTACCCGAAGAGCTTGTGGGGATCCATAATACATTTCATGTTTCCCACCTCCGTAAGTGTCTTACGGACGATTCCTCATGGATGCATTTAGACGAGATCGAGCTAAACAACAAGTTAGAATATGTCGAGGAACCGATTGCTATCCTTGATGAGAAGGTGAAAATGTTGAGGAATAAAGAGGTGAGAACTTTCAAGGTTCAATGGAGGCGAAGTAAAGGTTCCGAGTTCACTTGGGAGCCCGAAGAGTTCGTGTTAGTTTATCTTCCCTCGTGTCATGCGGCTTGGATTGCGAGGTCGCAATCCGGTTCAAGTGGGGAAGAGTTGTAAGATCCTGTTTTCTTTTTGGGTTTGGACGCCATCCAAACATTTGGGACGCCGTCCCACATTGAAGACCTGGACGCCGTCCAGCATTTTGGGACGCCGTCCAGAATGGCTGGTAGGCATGTCTTTTTGCTATTAATTATTTTAGATGGGTATTTTGGTAATTTCACTTCTTGGACGAATTCTAAAGCCCTAGATCAGTTTTGGGAGTCTCATTACTCCATTCACAACCACCAAACATCATCTACTTTAATTCTAGAGAGAGAGTGCTCTTAAATGTGAGAAAGCTCAAATAGGAGAGGAAGAAGCTTGTTTCGGGTTCTAGCTCGAGCATTGAAGTTGTTCATCTCCTCGTTAGCTTCGTTTTGATTGTGGTGGTAAGCCCTAAAATTGATTTCTCTAGTAAATATGTTTAAGGGTTAGGGTTTGGGTTAATGTTGTACATAAAACCCATGTATGAGTGATTTGGGGGTTTTGGGTAAGTTTGGGTCATGAAGACCCAAATGGTGACTAACTTATGGTTTTGAAATGTTGAAATGTGTAAATGGGTCTTAAAGGCCTAATAGATCACTAGTACACCTATAGTTAGTGTTAGTGGGAGTCATTTGGGTTGTGGGTGACCTAAATGGGTATGTTGACCTTGAAATGGGTCAAATGGGTCTTTGATGACCTAGGTTGTCTTGCATGCGTGAAAATGAGTCAACTTGGTGTTTAAATGCGTGTTAAGACCTTAAATGGCTAGAACTAGGGTTTTTGGTAAAGTTAACCCATTATTAGGGTTAAAGGTGCAAAATGGGTCGGGATTGCACTTAGGGTCAAAAGACTCTAGATTGTTAAGTGAGTTGCTTGACCGACTTGAGTTGTGAATTGATTATGTGCTAAAATGTAATAGGTACGTTACATTGACGTTGCAAGTTCGGTTATCTTACACGAAGACTTTGAGGTGTGTGGAATAATTATATGCGTATGTATATAATGTATCTATTTGTTGTAGCGTGAAAGGTGTAGTGTCGAGGTGTTAAGACACCACGTTTCACGTGAAGAGTGTAGCATCGAGGTGTTAAGATGCCACTCGGGTGTAGCATCGAGGTGTTAAGATACCACCTAGGAGTGTAGTGTCGAGGTGTTAAGACACCACTCCGTAAAATAATGAGTGATGCATCGAGGTGTTAAGATGCCACTCGGGGTGATGTGCCGAGGTGTTAAGGTGCCACCCTAGGGGTTAGTGGTGCGAGGTGTTAAGTGCCCTAATGGATGTTACGAACACCGATGGCGTTTTCGCGAGTGCCGTTCCCTTGTACTATTGGTTAACCATGGTTATTTGTGTTGTAAGCATATTATATTATTCGAGTTATATTTATATGCGGATGTTATGCTAGCTTGGGGGTATTGGTGAAATATAGCTTGTTATTGCGACGATAAGCTAATGTTGTTTGCTAGCATGTTTGCGGTTGTGTAAGTGTATGCAAGTAGGTATAATTATATATGTATTCGTATAATTATTGCATTCACTAAGCTTTGCTTACCCTCTCGTTGTTTATTTTTTTATAGGCTCGGGCATTGACAAGGGTAAGAGCGTTCAATTGGATTAGTGATCTCCCGCTTGTTTTGTTAGGGGATGCTTTTGGGTGTTAGCTTTTGGAGTTCCACCGAGATTGGGTAGTTTAACCCCAAACACCATGCTCTAATGTCGTTTGGAACTTAAACTTATATTTGGTCGAAACTTTTATTTTTGAACGAAACTCGTAAAATGGGCGATGTGAGCCCGATGATGTAAAACTTGATTTGATGATGAAAATCTCTTAGTTTCACTTATATTGACTTGTGGTAAAAAGGTTTTCGTTTGAAAGTGTCGGGAAGCGGGTTTTCCGCTCGTGTGAGTTGGACCCGTGATCAGTAGTTGGAAGACCATTGGGACGCCGTCCCAATTGCTTGGACGCCGTCCCAGTTGTTTGAGCTGGACGCCGTCCCAAACGTTGGACGCCGTCCCACCTTTCCGAGCTGGACGCCGTCCAGGATTCTGGACGCCGTCCAGATGCACTGACATACAAATTTTTTTTTTTTGGTACGCGTTTTGAGTTTATGAAGTCGGATTGTTACATTACGCGTATGAATCTTGAATTTACGTGTGTTATCAGAAAGTTACAGAATACGAGTTCGTATGATGAAAACTTGGTACCATTAAGAAGTTTGCCTAAGAATGATTCAAGTATAATGCACAAGTAGTCAAGTAAGTGCTATCTATAGCAAATGTATGTCAGAATGCAATGGCTAACTATCCGGTTGTAGTCTAGATTCACTAATGCGTCCTAACGACTCTGTCAGACACACTAATGCACATCCTAGTTCCCTACAACCAACGCTCTGATACCATCTGTGGCGACCCGACCAAAATCGTCATTGACGGCGTCGCTAACTGAGGTCCCGAAACGTGGTCGTAGTCCCTATATGAGACTCGTTTGACCAAAATTATGTCGCATTCTTTTGAAACGTATCATGCTTGCAAAGTTTAGTTTACAAAACCGTTCGACAACAATTTTAAGTTTTCAAAAGTATAAATTATAAATGAGGTAACTTGCGACATATTTAGTTTAAAATCGCGGTTACTATAAATAGCGTAAGTATGTAAACAAATATGTTTGAATCCAAAGGTGCTATCACTAGCGTATGTATGTATGTATGCTTGACCCCAAGCAAGAAATCAGAGTGTATGCATGCATGCTTGACTCCAAGCAAGTATGAGTGTACGCGGAAGCATGTATCAAATAGCCAAGTATGAACCTGAGAAACATATAGAAAACTGTCAACGAAAAACGTTGGTGAAATCATAGGTGTTTTAGTAAACGTTGTATTTGAACCACAAGATTTAGTATAAGATGATTATCAAAATCATTTGCATTCCAAAGTTGTTGTTTGTATCCCGGGCACTCAATTATCAAACTTAACTATTTTGCACCCTTTGGGTAGTGTTAGAACATACACTAGACCCGAAAATATATTTCATCCGCTAACGGTAGCGAACCGTCCGAATGAGGCTCGTCAAGCCCATGTGATCACATAATATAAGTTCACGTTCACACCCTGCAAGTGTAACTAATGATAATTGAATTGAGGCTTTTTGTTCAAACCCGTACGTGGAATGTTTGTTTTCGTACTTGTGTTCAATGTATAAAAGTATGATACGTATATGTTTCTCATCCCATAGTTTAAAGCATAAAAGTTGTTTGAAAGATGGGACTATGATCTCACCTCGAGCGCACGAGTATAAAAGTACTTCACAAAGTAAACGTGTGCATGATAGTTGCTTAGCCTTGACCTAAACAAGTAAGTTGTATTAATTAACCGGTTACGTCACAAGGTCGGGCGAAATGTGTTCAATTAGTCCTATGGCTCGTTACGACTCGATTAAATATAGCATGTGAATCAATTTGTCAAGTTTCATGCAAGATACAAGTATAGAAACAAGTTAGGAAGATTGCACAATCATTTGGTTAAGTTTGACAAAAAGTCGAACTTCGGTCGGTCAAAGTCAACGAAAAGTCAACACGTTCGGGTCGGGTCCCGAACTATTTTTCTGAGGTTTTTAATCATATATGAGCATGTTAGAACAAGTTACATGTGAATCGGAGGTGCGTAGCATAGCAAACATTATTCAAAAATCGACAAAGTTGGACAGACCACTTTGACGCGCCGCGCGGGTATATGGCGCGCCGCGCCATTACCTGTGCAGAAAATTCTGGCAGTTTTTAAGTTTTATGCACGAACCTAACTTCAAATACCCATAAATCCTAAACCGTAAACATTCAAAACAAGTGTCTTATATCGTTGGAAAGGTATTTTGACAAGGAATACAACTAAACACATTTCATGAATCAATTCCATCATTAACAACAATGAAAACCTCAATAAATGATCGTTAAATATTCAAAATCGAAGTTTCAAGTTCATAAAACGCATTTCAAGATTCGGGAATGCAATTCACACATATGATATGCCGTTTTGAAGGTAATGAAACATACAATACAACTAATCACTAACTAATAACATTTCATGGCATTCAAATCATCAAAATTTCCTTTTAGAGTTCATCAAACCCTAATCAAGAATCACAAAACCAATAATCATGTAAATGATGTTTTCCAAATCAACCTACACATCAAATTGATGCTAAAGATGCTAGTAACACTTTTAAAACATAAACTTTAACAATTTAACAACATTAACTCATCCAAAATCAAAGATTAAGCACACCCATTTCAAATGTTCAAACTAGTTACTCAAAACAACGAATCGAGCAAACAAAACATATATTCATGTTATACGCGAGCCATAGACACTAACTAACACCATTTCAAGTCAAAAATACGAATTTAGAGAAATCTAGAGTTTTTAGAAACTTTACCCCAAGCTATGAAATTGGTACCAAATCGAAGAGGATGAAGAGAGGATCACGAAAATGTAATTTTTTTTGATATTTGCTTCTCCAATCGGATTTAGAAGATGAATTTGTGAGTTGGGTGTTTATGGTTCAAAAATGGAAGAGAGAAAGGAGGTAGAAGGAGAAGAGGAAAATGAATGGATGAGATGGGGAGGTGGTGACTAGTCACCAAACATTTGGCCAAATGCCAAGATTAGTCCCTCAAGTTTGTTGTCGGGTGCGGGAGTTAACCAAACGAATATTTCTTAAAATGCTCGAGTAAACGATTGATGTTATAATTAAATAACGGGAATATTAAGAACGTTAGTCATCGGAAAATACGAATTTAAATAACGAAAGATATTATAAAAAAACGGTGTTAAAATTAAATTTAACTGAAAAACGCGGGATGTTACATAATACTCCCCCTATTTGCTGCGATTTATACTCCAATTTCTGTTTCGGAGCTTTGTCCCTTCGTTTCTTCTTCTTGCGATTGAGCATCTCTTGTAATGGTACAGAATTCGTAGATATAAGTTTCAAAATGAACATTGTTAATGTTCTAAGAAAGAAACGGTAATAGCACAATTTGGCTTGTCAAATTACTAGAATTCAAGGAAAAGATGGGACTATCAAGAATATATTTTCTTGATATGTTCGGAAATTAATCAGAATGAAAGAGTTATGTAACATGACACATGTTGACGTTATAATCTGTGAATCATCATGTTCCATTTAGAAGCTCAGCATGACTTACTGTAATATAATCACGTTGATCAAGTGTCATTATATTATACTAACTCATGCTTCAGTTCTGAACATTACTTCAATAACATTCATATCTTAAGCTCGAAAGTTTACAGAATATAGAAACTAACGGTTTCTATATGATGTAATACAGATAGCACGAAGAGATTAATAATTTCAGATAAGTATAGTTATAAAAATATCTCCATAAATATGGAGGATATTTATAATGAAAGATACGATAATATCTCGGAATATCTAAGATCAGAGGATGATAGAAACTATTGTCTGCAAGGGTTTAGAGTAAGGAGCAAGATATTCACTAAAGACTTTAGCAGACATTGAATCATTTGGATTCTTTGAAGTCAAACTTATTCTTTGTGATTTGTCCACGGCTTTCTTCCTAGTTTCGCATAATCTGCTTTTCGGTACTAAATTTTCTATTGAATGTTTCCAATATAATGATACACAGGAAGCACGAAGAGGTATATAATTTCGGACGAGAATATTTTTGAAAATATCCTCAGAAATATCGAAGATATTGATGATGATATTTTGGAATTTCTAAGTTCGATGGTTGATGGAGAAAGATTTTCCGCAAGATTTTAACATGACTTCGGAGCAAGATATTCTCTAAAGATTTCATCGGATTCAGAATTACCTGAATCCTTTGAATATAGGGTTTGGTCCTTGTATTTGTCCTTGATCTCCTTCATGGGTAGCTCAATCTGTTTTTCAATACCCAATTTTCTATCGAGCGTTCCTAACACTCCTTTCTTTATCATCAAACTTTTGGCCGTTTAGACCATCTACCATTTTTTTTTCTGTTTCCTCTGCATTTAATGCTATGATATCTGAATCATCGGTTATTAATCCAAGGTGGTTTCAGGAGAATTGTATTTTTAGATGATTAAACGTTGATGGTAATATGGTGGAATATGAAAGGTTCCCTGGTAACAATAAAAGAGCACGCGTATATATCAACATTATAATAAGGTTGTTTCGTACGAAAAGTCGAAGTTGTCTTGCTAGAGCTGTGACAAAACTGGGTATCTCGATCAGCAGATGCAAAGTTATTTTTGGTAATAATAACGCTAAAGGAATTAGCACAGCTACGTGTTAAACGTTTACTCAGGTTTCGAGTGTTTTCAGGTGCATAACTATATGCATCACTCTTTTCTCCCGTAAATGAAGTGCGGTTGGTTCATCCTCTCGATTGAGTTGTTTTCAAGAATCATGAAAGGTTTGAACGCAGAATGTAATCGTGAAGATACAAATGATGTTTAAGACGAAATCAAGTGGCAAACTTGAAGAATTATTTAGATTCATATATTATAGTCAATATTTTAATTCATTTTAATTGTCCAATGTCATTAGTCCACAGTCGATAATCCACAGTTAATAGTCCAATAATTCATATATAGTTTAAGACAAATCGTCAAGTGACGGCGTCGTCTACGTAGGTCCCATTGCATGGTCATAAGTCTTTAAGACAAAGTTTGACCAAAATATGTCGCCTTCATTTCAAAATAAAGATTGTTCCCAAAGTTTACAAGAATTGTTCAACCAAAAGTTAAGTTACAAGGTTATAAGTACAAAGGAAATCTAGGCGACACGGTTTAAAGTAAAGTCATAAGACGCTCCATGAAAAACATGTATACTCGACATCCAATGCAAGTATCAAATAATGAGCGGAAGCATGTATCACATATCGTGCAAGACCTGAGAAAAACATAGAAATCTGTCAACGAAAACGTTGGTGAAATCATAGGTTTAGTAAGTATTAAACGTTGTTTTTGAACCACAAGATTTTGTATTTCCATAACGTAGATTATCCAAATCATTTGCATTCCAAAAGTGTTGTTATACGCGAGCACTCAATTATCAAAACTTAACCAACGTTACTCCATCACACAGTGCTAGAACCCGCACTAAAACACAAAAATATATTTCATCCGCATAACGGTAGCGAACCGTCCGAATGAGGGTTTGTTAAACCCGTATGGCCACACAATATAAGTTCTCGCTTACACCCTGCAAGTGTAACTAATGATAATCGAATTGAGGCATTTTTGTTCTAACTCGCACGTGGAATGTTTGTTTTCACACTTGTGTTCAAAACATAAAAGTAAGTAGTACAAGATGTAACAAAGTATATGTTTTCTCAGCCCACGATTTAAAAGTATAAAAGTTGTTGAAAAGGTGGGACTATGATCTCACCTTGAGCGCGAGAGTTAATAAAGTACTTCAACAAGTAGACGCGTGCAAAGACAAAGCTAGTCTTGACCTAAACATATAGGTTGTATCAATAACGGTAAACACAAACGGTCAAAGATGTTCAATTAGTCCTATAGCTCGTTACGACTCGATTATGTAGCTTGTGAATCAATTAGTCAAGTTTCATGCACGATACAAGTAACTAAGCATGTTAGAACGATCGTATAATTGTTTGGTTAAGTTTGACTAAAAGTCAAACTTGGTCAAAGTCAAGGTCAACGGGGTCGGGTCGGGTATCCGACAATTTTTCCATGATGAGAAATCATTTATGAGCAGAATGGCCAAGTTTCATGTTAATCGGAGTTACGGTTAAGCGGGAAACATTTTGTGAAAGGAAAAATAAAAACAAAAAAAATGAGCTGGGCATATGCGCGGCGCGCAATGGGTTGCGCGGCGCGCACCCAAGTGTAAATCCTGGTCAGAACTTAACCACGAAGGCAAACATCTGGGATTTCTAATTCTGCGCGGCGCGCGGGTATATGCGCGGCGCGCAATACCTGGGAAACATGCAGTTTGCAGAAAAATGGTCCAAGTCACGAACCAAAACATTTTCCAACCCAACTCTTGACCCGCAAACACTTATAATGCCTATCATATATCGTCGAAAAGGTATTTTGACGAGGAATACAACTAACTACCTTTCACAAGCAAAAACATCAATTACAATAATCGAAAACTCGTCAATTGATCAAGAAAGGTTTATTTTCAAAGTTTCAAGTTCGTAAAACGTATTTTATGATTCGGGAATCCAATTTACACATACGATATGCCATTTCGAAGGTAATTAAGCATACATTGCATCTAAACACTTACTAACAACATTAAAAAGCATTCAACGCATCAAAAGTTCATTTCAAAGTCTAACAAACCCTAACCAAAATTCACAAAAATCAATAATCGGGTTTTTTGAAGTTTTCTTAATCAACCTACGCATCAAAACGAATCTAGTGATACTAGTAACACAATTAAAACATGAACTTGAACAATCAAACAACATTTAATCTTCCAAAATGCAAGATTAAGCAAACCCATTTCAAATGTTCAAACTAGTTACTCAAAACAACAAATCGAGCAAGTAAATCATATATTCATGCTAGACACGAGCCATAGACACTAACTAACACCATTTCAAATCAAAAACACGAATTTAGAGAAATCTAGAGTTTTAGAAATGTTACCCAAACGAGATGAAGTTGGTATCAAATTGTAGAGGATGAAGAGAGGATTCCAAATATGTAATTTGTTTTGTTGTAAGCCTCCTAGATCGAATTTAGATGATGAATGATTGAATTGGGTGTTTGTGTGTGTGTTCTTGCTAGAGAGAAAGAGAGAGAGATGGAGGTGATTGAATGGTGGTGATTGGGGTGGACTAGTTGACCTAGTCAACTAGTTTGCCCCGTGTCAATTTTAGTCCCTCGAGTTTAGAAGCGGGTGCGGGATTTAACCGATCGAATATTTTAAATTTCACGGGAGTACGGGAGATATTAAAATCCGATAACGAGAATATTTAAAATGTTACTTAACAAAGGATACGAATCTAGATACGAAGGGTATTATTTAAAAAGAAAAAGACGGGCGTTAAAATAATTTAACGGAAAAATGCGGGATGTTACATTATCCACACCTCAAAAGAAATTTCGTCCCGAAATTCAGTTGGAAGTAATAATCGATGCCTCTCACTCGAGACCGGAGATGTCAATGCTATGAATAAGTGAAGGTACGTCCTTGAGTGTTCTCATGAATTTGGATTTTTTTTTTTTTTTTTTTTTTTTTTTACGATCCCCGGTTTCAACTGGTTTTCCTATGAAGAGAAGTTTGTCATCAATAGCTGGTGCATCTAGAAGGATTGCAAGTTCCTGTTCCGCAGGACACGTTTCTAAGTTTGTTACACGAAATGTAAGGTAAACGGAAACTTAATTGAGTCGGCAGTTCTAAATGGTAGGAAGCGGCTCCAATACGCCCCAAGGTTTCAAAAGGTTCAATATTGCGGATATAACCTTCCTCGATTTCCCGAAATGAATTACACCTTTCCAAAGTGCGGTTTCTCAATACTACGCGGTCACACACTGGGCTTGGTGGGGTTTTCATCTAAGTTCGGCATAACTCTTCTGGCGACAATGGGTTGTCTCGAGCCCTTCTCGGACTTGAACGATCTCAATTGTTGTTTCTTGATGGAGTTCAGATTTCGGTGGTTGATGCTTTGGTTAAATGAACAGGGGTATGACATTAGCGGTCATATAGGGTTTCGGAAAGTGCTGCGTTAATATACGAGTGATAGATGTCGTTGTAAGAGGAACTACTGAAGGTGACAATACCAGTCTGTAACATGTCTTTCCAAGATTGAATCGTACGTTTGCTCGGTTCGTCGGTTGTGGGAGATACGCGGTACATGTGTCTAAGCGGGTTCCCAAGGTTTCTTGTAACACTAGAAGTGAAACGAGTATTTCGATACAGGATAAATGACGAAGATACACCGTGTTGGTGTAGAATCTCTTAAGATATGTTTGAACAAGTCAGTTAGGGTTCGAAAAATGTTCGTTAGGACTATTCACCCTCGTGGCGAATACTAATGTAATATGAGGAATTTCTCTATCCATGGAGGAATGTTACAAGGAGTTTCTTTAAACGGAAATGCGAGCGATAAGATAGGAGTGAAATGAGGACTTAGAATAGGATGAGCTTGCATCTCGAGGTTGCCATAACGCGCCTCTAGTTGTCGAAAATTGAAGTCTGGAAGAGAAACAAGATAGTACACGTAATTGTATAGTTCGGGTTTGAATAATAGTTGGCCGATTATCAGAAACACAAGGACGTTAAGTCAAAGAAGAGTGAAGTATCGTTGGATTGTGTGTTATCTTAAATTCCAGTAATATCAGACGGTAACGGTGAAATAACATAGGTATGTAGTGTGGTACGGGATGACGAGAAAGTTGATCGGATCCACAATTTAGTATTCGAATTCTTCGCGCAAAATAACGAATTTTAGTTACGTTGATTTTGAGTCGAGAGAGTATGCCTTTCGGCGTTCAAGTAGAAATATTTCCATGTTTGAGTTCCATCTAGTGCTATACGAATTTAGCTAGGAAGGTTGGTGTGAAGAATCACGCTCAAGGTTCGAACACGGAGAGGTTTAAAGTTTTCCCTTAGTGAGTTAACGAGTTTAAAAGTTGTGTGACACGAGAAAAGTCAGAAATGAATCTTCGGTAACAACCGGTGAGATCTAAGATTTTTACGAATACAAGTCTGAGTTGGGAGAGTTTCCTGATTACATGTGGCTTGAGTTCGAGATTGATTGTAACGACCTGACCATAAACATCATGGTCTAGAAAATTGGACTTCGTTCAACAGAAATTCTCACTCAGAGACTTTGGTATAGAGTTGCTCTTTTCTCAAAAGTTCGAGCGTAAGATGGTGATGTTGTTCGTTTTCCTTCTTTACTTAAATAATTTAAGATGTCATCTATAAATACGATAACAGATTTGTCTAGATAAGTTGCATACGTGGTTTAGGAGGTTCATGAATACGGACGGAGTCCTAAATAAATCAAACGGTACTAAGAGAGATTTACAACTAACGTTGCGAGTTCGGAATTGGCTTAGGAGACATCGTCTCCCTTAACCCCCAATTGATGATAACCAGAACGGAGGTCGATTTGGAATACACGGGATCCACGCAAATAATCATGAGGTAATGGATACGAGGAAGAGAGTATTGGTTTCCAACCGAAAGTTACTTAGTTCACAATAATCTATACATAAATGTAGGGCAACAATTTCTCCTTAATGAATAGGTTTTGAGTTCCTTAGTTCTATAGGTGTCGAGTCCAATTTCTTAACGCATATCCTCCGATAAAATTTATAGGCACACAATATATTCCGTCGGTCACTTAAATCGTCTAAGTAGTATCTGGGGGAAAGAGGTGGAATCTAAAGAGCACGAGTCAAATCCTTGGTTATAAAACGTCTAACGGTACTCGAATCGAATAAGTATGAAATATACGGTTTGTTGTGAAGAAACGTACCCGTGACTAGTCCATCATCGTCTCGGGCATCCTAGGTGTCGATGTTGTAAGTTCAACGGCGCGCGTTGGTTTTTGCTTTATTCTTTGGGCATTCATTCCTAAAATGGCCCGATTGGCCACATTTGTAGCAAATACTCGGCTTCGGTGCGTCGGGCCCCTTTTGAGTGACGGGGGCAGTACTTCCACAATACTTGGCAATATGACCACTACCTTGGCACCGATGGCAAATTAGCTTGCCACATTCACCAAAATGATGCTTGTGGCATTTGTTGCAAAAAGGTCGTGTCCCGGCATAACTTTTCTTGCCGACGGGGGTGAGAGGTTCCTTGGAAAAGTTGTTGTTGTAGTTACTCGATTGGGGGGCTTCCCATTTTCTTTTGTTGTCACCCGACTCATCCTCGGCTTTAGGTGCCGGCACTTCAATCTCGTCTACCGTTTCGATCAATTGACGGGCCATATTCAGGGCCTCTTGGTGATTACTGGGTTTGGATGACATTACTCCTTGTTTGATGCTCTTGGGAAGACCATCCATGTAAAGTTCAACCCTTAGAGGTTCGGGGGTCACGAGGTTTGGGCACATCAAGGATAGCTCAGAAAATCGTTGATTATATGCCTTTAGGTCATTCCCGACCGCTTTTAAAGTTCTTAGTTCGTGTTCGAGCTTACGGGTCTCTTCGCGCGGGAAGTATTCGGTGATCATCTTTTTCTTTAAGCCGGCCCATGAGAGTGTGTGGGCTTCATCGATACCCACCGACAGCACATACGTATTCCACCATGTGAGGGCGATACCGGCAAAAGTGTGGGTGGAATATTTGACTTTGTCTTGGTCCCGACAACCGCTTATGCTAAAAACGGCTTCTGTTTGCTCAAACCATCGGGTGAGCACAACCGGTCCTCCGGTCCCATCGAAGGTGTGAGGTTTGCACCCCATGAAAGTTTTGTAGGAGCAACCCTCGTTTGAATTACCGGCTCCATGGTTGTTGTGGTTGTGGTTGTTATTGATGTCGGAGGAGATACTAGCCATAGCCGCACCTATGGCGGTGGCTATCATGCGTTGAAAAGCTTGTTCGGAAGTTTCATTACGTGGTCCGCGACGGGGAGGCATTGTTCCTTCAAGACACAAGAATATCGTTGATTAGTATTCTCAATAATACTAATCATGATAGGGAATGATGATGTAGAGAAAATTTTCCTTGACTCGCCTTAAATTCTTTATGTCATAATGTCGGAATGTCCATATGAATCACCGTAATATAATCCCGAAAATTATATTACCCTGATTCTCATGTGCATTTAACATTACCTCATAAAGTCAAGGTGGCGCGTCAACAAAATTTATCAACATAAGATCAAGATCGAATACGAGTTAGATATGATTGAAGAGTTTGAGTATAAATGCACAATTAGTCAAGTAATTCCTACTTCAGTCTATATGCCGGTTGTAGTCTAGATTCACCTATGTACCCTATGACTCGGGGTGGACACAAATGAACTCTAAATCCCTACAACCAAGGCTCTGATACCACTTGTAGCGACCCTGACAAATCGTCAAGTGACGGCGTCGTCTACGTAGGTCCCATTGCATGGTCATAAGTCTTTAAGACAAAGTTTGACCAAAATATGTCGCCTTCATTTCAAAATAAAGATTGTTCCCAAAGTTTACAAGAATTGTTCAACCAAAAGTTAAGTTACAAGGTTATAAGTACAAAGGAAATCTAGGCGACACGGTTTAAAGTAAAGTCATAAGACGCTCCATGAAAAACATGTATACTCGACATCCAATGCAAGTATCAAATAATGAGCGGAAGCATGTATCACATATCGTGCAAGACCTGAGAAAAACATAGAAATCTGTCAACGAAAACGTTGGTGAAATCATAGGTTTAGTAAGTATTAAACGTTGTTTTTGAACCACAAGATTTTGTATTTCCATAACGTAGATTATCCAAATCATTTGCATTCCAAAAGTGTTGTTATACGCGAGCACTCAATTATCAAAACTTAACCAACGTTACCCCATCACACAGTGCTAGAACCCGCACTAAAACACAAAAATATATTTCATCCGCATAACGGTAGCGAACCGTCCGAATGAGGGTTTGTTAAACCCGTATGGCCACACAATATAAGTTCTCGCTTACACCCTGCAAGTGTAACTAATGATAATCGAATTGAGGCATTTTTGTTCTAACTCGCACGTGGAATGTTTGTTTTCACACTTGTGTTCAAAACATAAAAGTAAGTAGTACAAGATGTAACAAAGTATATGTTTTCTCAGCCCACGATTTAAAAGTATAAAAGTTGTTGAAAAGGTGGGACTATGATCTCACCTTGAGCGCGAGAGTTAATAAAGTACTTCAACAAGTAGACGCGTGCAAAGACAAAGCTAGTCTTGACCTAAACATATAGGTTGTATCAATAACGGTAAACACAAACGGTCAAAGATGTTCAATTAGTCCTATGGCTCGTTACGACTCGATTATGTAGCATGTGAATCAATTAGTCAAGTTTCATGCACGATACAAGTAACTAAGCATGTTAGAACGATCGTATAATTGTTTGGTTAAGTTTGACTAAAAGTCAAACTTGGTCAAAGTCAAGGTCAACGGGGTCGGGTCGGGTATCCGACAATTTTCCCATGATGAGAAATCATTTATGAGCAGAATGGCCAAGTTTCATGTTAATCGGAGTTACGGTTAAGCGGGAAACATTTTGTGAAAGGAAAAATAAAAACAAAAAAAATGAGCTGGGCATATGCGCGGCGCGCGATGGGTTGCGCGGCGCGCACCCAAGTGTAAATCCTGGTCAGAACTTAACCACGAAGGCAAACATCTGGGATTTCTAATTCTGCGCGGCGCGCGGGTATATGCGCGGCGCGCAATACCTGGGAAACATGCAGTTTGCAGAAAAATGGTCCAAGTCACGAACCAAAACATTTTCCAACCCAACTCTTGACCCGCAAACACTTATAATGCCTATCATATATCGTCGAAAAGGTATTTTGACGAGGAATACAACTAACTACCTTTCACAAGCAAAAACATCAATTACAATAATCGAAAACTCGTCAATTGATCAAGAAAGGTTTATTTTCAAAGTTTCAAGTTCGTAAAACGTATTTTATGATTCGGGAATCCAATTTACACATACGATATGCCGTTTCGAAGGTAATTAAGTATACATTGCATCTAAACACTTACTAACAACATTAACAAGCATTCAACGCATCAAAAGTTCATTTCAAAGTCTAACAAACCCTAACCAAAATTCACAAAAATCAATAATCGGGTTTTTTGAAGTTTTCTTAATCAACCTACGCATCAAAACGAAGCTAGTGATACTAGTAACACAATTAAAACATGAACTTGAACAATCAAACAACATTTAATCTTCCAAAATGCAAGATTAAGCAAACCCATTTCAAATGTTCAAACTAGTTACTCAAAACAACAAATCGAGCAAGTAAATCATATATTCATGCTAGACACGAGCCATAGACACTAACTAACACCATTTCAAATCAAAAACACGAATTTAGAGAAATCTAGAGTTTTAGAAATGTTACTCAAACGAGATGAAGTTGGTATCAAATTGTAGAGGATGAAGAGAGGATTCCAAATATGTAATTTGTTTTGTTGTAAGCCTCCTAGATCGAATTTAGATGATGAATGATTGAATTGGGTGTTTGTGTGTGTGTTCTTGCTAGAGAGAAAGAGAGAGAGATGGAGGTGATTAAATGGTGGTGATTGGGGTGGACTAGTTGACCTAGTCAACTAGTTTGCCCCGTGTCAATTTTAGTCCCTCGAGTTTAGAAGCGGGTGCGGGATTTAACCGATCGAATATTTTAAATTTCACGGGAGTACGGGAGATATTAAAATCCGATAACGAGAATATTTAAAATGTTACTTAACAAAGGATACGAATCTAGATACGAAGGGTATTATTTAAAAAGAAAAAGACGGGCGTTAAAATAATTTAACGAAAAAATGCGGGATGTTACAATCACAACTCAAAGTATATATATTATTGTAGAATCAACCTCAACCCTGTATAGAGAACTCGATCATTACTGCATATAGAGTGTCTATGGTGATTCCAAATAATATATATAGATGCGTCGATATGATATGTCAAAACCTTGTATACGTGTCCCGATATTTAAAGTGCGTAAGATAAATAACAGAAATTAAATGACGATAAATAAAGTGCGTAAAGTAAATAACAGAAATTAAATGACGATAAATAAAATTGCGAGAATTAAAATTGCGATAATTAAATTGCGATAAATAAATTGTGATAATTAAAATGTAATACGGAATCAACAGTTAGCTAGGAACAGTTAGCTAGGATTTCGTTAGCGTGGATTCTTAACAAAATTTCTCATAGTTAATTTGTTTGTTTCTAACAAATTTTATCTTGTCCAATGTTTTCTTCATTATGCCACTTGTTGGATTCTGATAAATCAAAATCCAAATATGAAATTGAATGAAAATGGTTATTTCATGGTGAATGGATTTGTATATCGGTGGATGTAAGTAGGATAGTAAATGACTATTGAATCTGATTCGAAGAATGTACAGTGTAACTTATTAATGTCTAAATATTCTTTGGGTATTACCTACCTGTTAAAATATTTTCACCATTAACAGTTTGTACAAAAGAATTTTTAATTACAATCTTTATGAAAATATACTTGCATATATATTTTCTTCAGATGTAATTATGGATTTAATGAGTTAATATGATATTAATCTCATTCGATTTACCGTTAGAACAGGAATATATATAATCTCTAAAACATTAGAGATTACATAATCGCCATGTCGAACGAAGATAAATGATGTAGAATGTCATGTAGAACGATGATTATTCTCGAAGTACAGAATGAGATGTTGAGACATGTGATGTTGAGACTTGGGTTGTTGATGGTACTATTGATGCCGGTGATGTTGCTGAAGCTGGTAATTTTTGCACCATGTTTTCTAAATTGATTACTTGAGCGCGAAGCTCGTTGACTTCTTCTATTATTCCGAAATGATTGTCGGTCGGAATGAACGGATGAATAAGGTTTAGAATCTGAGATAGTATATGATTGTGATGAGATACTCTGGAAATGAGAGAGAAAATGGTGTCTCGAACAGGTTCGCCGGTAAACGCTTCAAGTTCATTGTCAAGAGGTGAAATCGGTTGGTGAAAAGGATCCCCTTCTTCGCGTCTCCACTTATTAAGTCGACTACGAACTCATCAGATGAATTGGGATGGATGATTGGTTGATTCATTTTGGTGACACTGCTTTCGGAGCTTAGGTGAAACTCCATATCGGAATAGCTGTCGGAATCCGAGGAATTTGAACTGGTTGAGGGATTCATCTCGTACAATCAGATGAAGGATTTTCGATAAGAAATAGATTATAGGATGTAGATTAGTACCCTGCAATACATAATTTACATATGCATATATAATACTAAAATCCAATAAGTTATGGAGGAATCTACGAAAGCTGTCAGGCAAAGTCTACAGTAACAGATATGCTAAGATATAAATTAGCAGATACGCTAAGATACGAATTTTTGTCTATACACTATTCATGAAATCATTGCAGTAAGATGTGTCTAGACTAGGAATGATAAGCAGGTAATTTCCTAAGGATGATAAGCAGATGATTTCCGACAAAAATGGTAAGCAAAACTTTTTGACATGCAGACACGGTCGAAGTCCAGACTCATTAAGGCATCCTAACAACTATCAGTTAGACATACCAATGCAAGACCTGGTTCGCTAAGACCTCTGCTCTGATACCAACTGTGAAGACCTGTCCTAATCCATCCGAACGAAGTCCATATCGATTATAAACGATTCACAATAGTTGATTACATCGTTAGTTACTTGACCTCTATATGATACATTTTACAAACATTGCATTCGTTTTGAAAAGACAATCTTTCATTACATCTAAAGTTGACAGAAATGCATACCATTTCATAATATATCCAACTATAATTGTCTTAATAATAATCTTTATGAACTCGACGACTCGAATGCAACGTCTTTTGAAATATGCCATGAATGACTCCAAGTAATATCTATAATGTGAGCAAATGCACAGCGGAAGATTTCTTTCATACCTGAGAATAAACATGCTTTCAAGTGTCAACCAAAAGGTTGGTGAGTTCATTAGTTTATCATAAACAATCCTTTCATAACTTTAATAGACCACAAGATTTCATATTTCCAATTCCCATAAATAAACGTCCCATGCATAGAGACAAAAATATCATTCATATGGATTGAACACCTGGTAACCGACATTAACAATATGCATATAAGAATATCCCCATCATTCCGGGATCCTCCTTCGGACATGATATAAATTTCGAAGTACTAAAGCATCCCGTACTTTGGATTAGGCTTGTTGGGCCCGATAGATCTATCTTTAGGATTCGCGTCAATTAGGGTGTCTGTTCCCTAATTCTTAGATTACCAGACTTAATAAAAAGGGGCATATTCGATTTCGATCATTCATCCATATAATGTAGTTTCAATTACTTGTGTCCATTTCGTAAAACATTTATAAAAATTGCGCATGTATTCTCAGCCCAAAAATATAAAGGGTAAAAAGGCAAATGAAACTCACCTAATGTATTTTGTAGTAAAAATACATATGACTATATTGAACAACGGAACAATGCAGGGTTGGCCTCGGATTCACGAACCTATATCATTTGTATATATATATATATATATATATATATATATATATATATATATATATATATATATATATATATATATATATATATATATATATATATATTAAAACGTATATTTGTAATCTAATAAATTTATATATTACTATTAGTGATGTAATTGTTATTTTTAATAATTTATACGTTTCATTATTTATCTTTATATCTTTATTTTATATATAGTAATATTAATATAATTAAGTTATGTATATTAAATATATCTTTTATATGAAGATCATTTGTTTGTGAAATTAATAATTATATTAATACTAGCATTAGTAATGATATTGATACTATATGATAATAATGATAAAAGTGATAATAATAATGTTAATGAAAATTTTGATATTAATAATGATAATAATACTAAGTTTTATAAAGATAATTATGATAACAATAATTATAAAACTTTTAATAACTCCTTTAAAACATACCTTAATTAAAATCTTAATAATTTTCATAATAATATTTATATCCACAATTTCTACGTTTATAATATTGACAATATTAATAAAACTTGTATATTCATATTCATAATAATTATAACCTTCGTTTTTAATTTACAAACTAATGACTATGGTTTCTTTTAACATTAATTTTGTAATCCTAATCCTAATTTTCATGTATTCATATAATTATTATATTAGTAATAATACTGATAATAATATTATTAATTACAAAATGATACAAGTGTTAATTAAATTTTTTTTAATGAAACAAATAATTAATTTTTATTGTTTTCATAGAAATAATAATAATCATATTCATAGTAACAATAATAATAATACTAACAACAATCAAATTCATAATGATAATAATTAATATCTATAATCAATAATAATAATAATAATAATAATAATAATAATAATAATAATAATAATAATAATAATAATAATAATAATAATAATAATAATAATAATAATAATAACCATAAAGAACTACCTCACAAGAAAAAGGTCTCAAAAACAATTAACAGCCCATGCTGGGGCTCGAACCCGCGACCTCCCGAATACCCATCATCACTTTAAACCAACTGAGCTGCTACATATTTTCTGATTTATTGTACCCCTAAAATATATTTAACCCATTTTGTCTATCCATCATCTTCCCCATCAATTCGGCCAACACCCAACCAAATTAATAACATCGAATACCATGCTTGATTTTTGAACTTACAAACTAATTAAAATCAGTCTATATCAACTCTTGAGTTAATTAAAAAAAATATATGTATATACAGCACACTATTGTCGTCGCTGTGTATATATAGAAAAAAAAAATTGATTTGATTTTTGAGGATGTTTTAGATCAAACTTATAACATAAAATTTGATTTGATTCACTCCTTGAAACTATTGGTATTGTTAGTTTCAGTCGATTCACAACAAAAAAACTCGAATTTTAATCAAGAACACAGAGTTGACTTTTAAGTCTTAAAACTTTGACTCAAAAATTGGGGCTCGATAGAACGAATTTGAACCTGAGATTTTGAGGAAACATTCATGACGTGATTTAAAACACTTCTGCACTTTTAGATTTTTAAAATGGATTCGTTTTCGAATTAAGAGGAAAAAAATTATACGAGCAGAGATATAAAAAAAAAAAAATAGATAGATAAATATGCTTCCTCGTCTGTATTATATGATA
This sequence comes from Rutidosis leptorrhynchoides, assembly GCF_046630445.1. Taxonomy (NCBI): domain Eukaryota; kingdom Viridiplantae; phylum Streptophyta; class Magnoliopsida; order Asterales; family Asteraceae; genus Rutidosis; species Rutidosis leptorrhynchoides. Next base: position 272,034,946 of record NC_092334.1, read on the forward strand.
TGTAAAGGATTTTGATGATGAATGATTGGTGTCGACGAAGAAAAAAAAATTAAAAAAAATAAAAAAAAGAAATCGAGAAGTAGTATGATCTGCATATATAACTTCTTTTATATTTATTTCTTTTTTTTAATATAAAAAAATTATTAAATATTAAGTATCTTAATAATAATTATACTTGTTAATATAACTAATAATAATTATCATAATAATACTAATAATTAATAGTACAAATAATAATATTATTAATAATAATATATTGTTGATAAAGATAATAATATAATAATATTAACAATATTAGTAATTTAATTTGATAATAATAATCTTATTAATGATACTTAATGGTGTATCCTATCGTATACACACATAAAAGGCATAATGGTTGCATAAAAATAGCATCAGGAAGGCTGGAAACAACAGTTTTGTGGAATTATCCATCCAACGTTCTCCGTTGTACAGGCTGCTCCGTCATGCGTAAGCCCTGAAGGCCGCCTAGCGCGTAAGACCTCGCCGAAGAACGGCACTTTCAGCATAAATTTCGAACCACGAGTAACAGAACGTATCATCATCTGACACGTGTCCCCGAGCAATCTGGTGGATCTAACACTATAAATAGACCCCTTGGGTCGTCATTCTACACAGTTCAGACATTCTGACAACTTTGAGAGCTGAGACTTCACCTCTCTCTTTCTCTCTCTACTTTCTCTCAGTAGAAGTCATCCGGCTAGCACTTATACACTCTGCGGACGACAGATTGATTAAGCCACCCCACAAGTTCTTACACTTGTGTACCGGGTCTGCAGGGATTATTTCCCGAGGGTAAAAATCAATCGGCAACACTCCGCCCTCCTGAAAGCTAGATCACTTCTGGTCTCTTGTTGACATACTAAGCCTTACCTCATAAGGAAATTGGTGTTAACAATGGCGCCATCTGTTATTAAGACGAATCATCTCACCAATACTGATAAAAACGGTGAGGATAACGAATTCTTACCCATAGAAGTGGGCATGATACATCCATGGAAAGCTGGACAACGAAGGAAGGCAGAAGTATTAGAAGATTGGGAAGAACAATTAATATCATTTCCTTCTATGTGTAACACAAACCCATCTGATGGTCCAGTAGTTATAGAAGCGCGAGTTGCAAATTGCTTAATACGCAACATTTACACTGACACAGGAGCTATAGCAGACATTATGTATGAACATTGTTTCATACAGCTACCCAAAGATGTGCAAGAGGGAATGAAGGAAACGTATGTGCCGTTGGCAAGTTTTACAAGTGAGCCATCGTGGTCTGAGGGAAGTATTTTGCTTGAAGTAACCTTGGGCAAGCCACCCCTAAGATGTACAGCCAACATTGAGTTCTTGGTAGTTAAAGCAAATTCACAGTACAACATAATTTTGGGAAGAACTGCTTTAATGACGTTTGGAGCTGTAACGTCAACTGTACATGGTATGATGAAGTTTCCAACACCAGGCGGAGTGGCAATGTTATATGCAGAACGGCAGAACTCAATTGAGTGTGCCCAAGTAACAAAGGCAGTAATTAAGCCAATCATACACGACGATGGGTCAATTTCACCAAATCTTAAATTTCCAGATCAGAAAATCATAATTGGGCATACGTTGTCCACTGAATGTAGAGAAAAATTATACAATATTTTGACAATAAATTTAGACGTTTTTGCATGGCAGCCGTCTGATATGACCGGTGTTCCAAGGGAAATTGCAGAGAATAGGCTAAATGTGAACCCCAATGTACATCCTGTTTGTCAGAAAAAGCGTGGCATGGCGCCAGAAAGAAGTAAGTTCCTTCGTGATGAGGTACGAAGTTTGGTAGATGCTGGGATCTTGCGAGAGGTCAAATATCAGACATGGGTAGCCAATCTGGTCATGGTTAGGAAACCGGATAATTCATGGCGAATGTGTGTGGATTTCACGTATATCAATAAAGCATGTCCAAAGGACAATTATCCTTTACCTGAAATTGATTGGAAGGTTGAATCATTAGCAGGATATCGATTCAAATGTTTCCTAGATGCAGCTAAGGGATATCATCAAATCCCGATGGCTTTAAAGGATGAAGACAAAACGGCTTTTCACACGACGGAAGGCATATTCTCTTATATGAAAATGCCTTTTGGTTTGAAGAATGCAGGAGCAACATATCAACGACTTATTGATAGGGCGTTTAAGGATCAAATTGGGCGAAACTTAGAAGCTTACGTTGATGACATTGTCATCAAAAGTCATACTGAAGAAAAGATGTTACGAGATATACAGGAAACTTTTGCATCTCTACGAAAAATTAACATGAAATTAAATCCCAAGAAGTGCACGTTTGGTGTGGAAGAGGGAAAATTCTTAGGTCATGTTGTCACAGAACGTGGAATTAAAGCTAATCCTAAGAAAATTCAAGCAATTGAAGATATGAAGTCACCAACTAGCAAGAAGGATGTTCAACGGTTACATGGATGTCTAGCAGCATTAACAAGATTCTTGTCCAGAGCAGCTGAAAAGTCACTTCCATTCATGAAGGTGTTAAAAGACTGTCTGAATAAAAAAAGATTTTATGTGGACGGCGGAAGCCGAAAATGCATTCCAAGAGATCAAGTAGTTGTTAAAAACATTACCTACGTTAACAGCACCAAAAGAGGGGGGAACCCTAATTTTATACTTAGCTGTCTCAAAGGAAGCAATAAGTTCTGTTCTAATCGCAGAACGGAGCGGCGTGCAAATGCCCATATATTTTGTTAGCAAGGTGTTACAGCTTAGCGAAACAAATTATCCACCACTTCACTGAATGGTTTATGCCCTTGTGCATACTGCACGACGTCTACGAAGATATTTTCAAGGTCATCCCATCTTAGTGTTGACAGATCAACCATTGAAGCAAATACTCCGGCGCCCAGAATCATCTGGCCGTTTAGCAAAATGGGCCATCGAGTTGGGGATGTATGAAATCAATTTTGCTCCTCGAAATGCAGTTAAAGGGAAAATTTTGGCAGATTTCCTCTTGGAGACAAATGAAAAAGTAGAGTATGACAACAAAATGGCACCATCACAGCATGAGTGGGAGTTACACACTGATGGGGCATCCAGTGAAGAGGGAACAGGTGCAGGGCTAGTTTTAACAAGTCCATACGGTGAAGAATATACTTATGCACTGAAATTCTGTTTTTATGCATCAAACAATGAAGCAAAGTATGAGGCGTTACTCTCCGGCCTCCGCATAGCGGTAGAAATGGGCATAACAAATTTACGAGCGTATGTTGATTCTCAAATTGTTGCCCAGCAGGTTAATGGAACATTCGATGCAAGGGATGCATCCATGAGGCAATATGTAAAGTTGGTGGAAGCAATTTCAAAGAAATTTGATAACCTTGAAGTCGTGTAAATCCCTCGAAATAAGAACAAAAAGCTGATGTTTTGAGCAAGTTAGCCACGTTAACATTTGATCATTTGCACAAACGAGTGTTGGTTGAAGAACTTAAGGAGAAATCAATACATGGAAAACCAATTATTGCAATAGTTGAAGAAGCTAAGGAAACTTGGATGACTTCGTATTTGAGATATTTGCATGATGGATGGTTACCTGTTGATAAGGCGGAAGCAAGAAGAATAAGAGTGACTGCACCAATGTATGAAATAGTTAGTGGCGTCCTTTATCGAAAATCATACAATGGTCCGTTGTTAAGGTGTCTAACCGATGATGAAGCGTTAAAGGTGGTCAAAGAAATGCATGAAGGAGTCTGTTCGCAACATTCCAGTTTCCGTACTGTGGCGTCACGGATCATGCGACAAGGGTATTTTTGGCCTTCACTTTATCGGGATGTTGCAGAAATCATCAAAACATGTGAGAATTATCAGATGCATGGAACAATTCAGCGTCTTCCAAAGTATGACTTGATACCGGTATCATCCGCTTGGCTGTTCTGTAAATGGGCTATTGACATTGTGGGGCCATTCAATAGGAGCACTGGTAATGCTAAGTTCTTGGTGGTAGCAATCGCTTTTTTCACGAAATGGGTTGAAGCAAAGGCTTTAGCAAAAATCACAGGAGAAAATGTCAAGAAATTTGTTTGGCATGATATTATATGCCGTTATGGGGTGCCAAATGAAATAGTTAGCGATAACGGCAAGCAATTTGCAGAAAATCCATTTCGGAGTTGGTGTGAAGAGCTGGGCATCAAACAAAATTTTACATCTGTTGCTCATCCTCAAGCGAACGGACAAGTGGAGGTTACCAACAAGGAAATTGTTGCTGGCATTAAGGCACGATTAGGTCTAAGTCAAACTGGATGGGTGGATGAATTGCCAAATGTATTGTGGGCACACCGGACGACGCCAAAGCAGAGCACGGGGGAAACACCTTTCAGTCTGGTGTATGGAACAGAGGCAGTGATACCGGCTGAGATATGTGTACCAACGCAACGCATTATGGCATTTGATTTTGAGGTTAATTCTGAGGCGTTAAGAGAGAATCTCAATTTATTGGAGGAAAGAAGGTTGATGGCCGCCATCCGGCAAGCGGATCACAAACATAAAATGGCAAAATATTATAACAAGAAAGTGCAGCGTGTGCAATTTGAAGTAGGTGATTTAGTGCTACGTGATAATGAAGCAAGCAGGCAAATCAAATTTGGAAAGCTAGCCCCAAAATGGGAAGGACCTTATAAGGTCACGAAAGTAAATCAGAACGGATCCTACATGATTGCTGCGCCTTCCGGCGAGCAATATGAAAGAGCTTGGAATGCAATGAATTTAAAGAAATTTTATGCGTAGCACTATATGCATGGACAGCTTGATCAACTGTCAAATGCATAAGATATAGTCATAAATGTAAAAATTTCCTTAAAGAATATAAATAATAGCAATTATTCTTATGGCAATATTTTTCAAATTTTATCCGGCCAATGATTTTTTTAGCCCAGGTGTCACATAGCTGTGTGTCATCCCTACCTACAGAAAGAAAGAGAGCTTTTCGGTGGTAGAAGTACAATCATACTCAAAATGGTTGTATCGATAGTGAGACATGTAGAACTCACTAAAACATCGAAGCGATGAAACGAATCTACAAAAAATGTCATGACACATATACACAAAATACAAAACAAAACAGAAAACGGATCATAGTGTCCAGCAAAACATCTAAAGGCGAAAATAATTCATAACTTTTCCTCATGAATTTCATGACGGAAGGCGTATGGTGGAGAATATGTTTTTAATATTCATAACTATAATGATTGCAACGTACAATCTCAGTATCTTGAACATTGTTCAGTACAATAATCTTACTAAGTTACATCATATCTTTCTAATATACATAACTAAATGCAATATTAAGCGTTATGTAAAAGCAGATGTATAAAAACATAATGTTTTATTCATTCTGTGGAGTGTAATTCAATACATCATCTATTGTTACATCCGGCCTTTTACACAGATTTTCAAGATCAGAAAACTTTATATTTTCTATTGAGGCACCGGCTTCATCAGCTTCTAAAATAGCATTTTCATTAATTTTTGATGTGATTACCTCAGGAAGAGGATTTGGAAGTTCTGGTAGTTTTTTCTTCATAAAGTTGAAAAAATTTAACCGTTCAGCAGATTTTGCAAGGCGGACAAACTCACGGATTCTGTGAGATAGTGCCTGACAGTTAAAGACACGCTCTACAAGTGCAGGAATGCCATTTATCATTCGTTTTTCGTTCTCCTCTTTGGCTTTAAGCTGTTCCTTCAATATGTTATTTTCCTCAACTAATTTTTCTTTCTCCTTCATTAGTTCATCAATTTTGCTCAGATGCCGTGTTTCTCTGAAAGATAGTACTCTAACTTGCTCCTTATATTCCGCCCTCTGACTGTTGCAATTTTCATAATGCCTCTTCATTGTCTCGTATTCCCTCTTCATCTCTATGGCTATTCATTCAGCCTTGGTTACTTTCTCTTTTTCAGCAGATAGCTCCTTATTTGTAGTGACTTCACTGTTCTGCAAATCAGATAGGCGTTGAAGGTCATTCAAACCAGAAGCAATGTTCAGAATAATGGTTTGTGCCTTAACTTTCTTGGCATCTGCATCAGATAAGTTGCTAAAAAATTCCGCTAGTGAAGGACACACCATGGCATTCAGAAAAGTCATGAAATCTTCATATGAATGTGGTGGTCCTTTTAAAAGAGAAGAGAGCATGTTTGTGTCAAGATTGGGAAGCGTAATTTGTTGTTGAGAAGAACTAGGGCCAGCTCCCTGTTGAGCAGATGACGAAGGAATTTGACCAGTTCTTCTCCTCTTGGCGGAAGGCGGAAGAGTTGCTAAGATAGTGTCTTGATGTGATGCACTAGCTGTTGGAGATAAAGGAAAATTGTTACTTATAAAAGAGTTCCAATATGCTTCACAACATTTCAAAGGTGGCATAAAATATAAGGAAGGGTTTGGATTATAAAATCCACCAGTACTGGGTATGTAAGAAAACAAGTACAGGTTTTGGTATGGAATTTTGCATAATTCAGTGTTGTCATTTTCATTACCCGAGGTACGACGTTCTCTAGAGGCAATCCGATTCATGCCTATGTCTTCTTCTTCTTCTTCTTCTTCTTCTTCATCTTCCTCCTCCCTCACTTCATCTGTTTTGGGGGTATCATCAATAATTTTCTCAGTGCTAAAAGTAAGCTGTGAATAACATGATGATCGCATAGCGGTAAGCGGAGTAATTTCTGCAAAAAATTAAAGCGTCACAGTGATTAAATGGATAGATACAGAAGAACATTTTATTTAAGCATATATAGCAAAAGTAAATGCTTACTCTTTTTCCCAGCAAGAATACAAGCATAACCTTGAGAGATATCCCAATCTTGGCTCATGGATGTCAGCGAAAGCATGTGTTCCCCATATTTAATATCATTAATTTGTTCAGCTTTAATCTTCTTAAACAAAAGATTTTCTTTGGTGACGATTTTTGGAAAGGTAACAGAAATGTTATGCGAATATTTGCGCCATACTCGAGTAGCTGAGTATTGTTTATCAATTACATCTTTATGAAAATAAATGAAGCATACCAGTTATCGCCAGGATGATCAACTGCAGGTTTCAGAAACCCATGAATTTTATTGAATGTAAACCAACCATTTTCATGGCGTGCTATGCGTACCCGATGACAAAATATTCGAATTGATGGCTCAATTTTCCTTGCGTGACTATACATTTCAAAAATCAAGATCTTTCGAATTGATGCTGGTTCGAATTGACCAACAGCAACACCGAAAAATCTGCAAACTTCTAAGAAGAAGGGTGTAAATGGTAAACGTAAGCAAAATCTGAAGATTGAATGGCCATAAATGGCAACTTTGCCAGGGGGCGGTGAACAGGCTCTGGCATTAATTGCAGGAATCACTGGTTCAACACCAGCTAATCAAGGGAAATGTTGCAGTAGCTCGCTTAAATATCTCTCATTTACTCTGCTAGGAATAGCTGCAACATCCTTTATGGCTGCCATTAATGTTCTAATGAAACAGAAAATAAAGAAGGTATTAATGGAAGAAGATGAATACTGTAGAAGGAAGTTGTAAAAGTGAATTATCGGCTAGGGTTTATGATGGTTAAAAGTAAGAAGATATAACAGCTGTAGTTAGTGGTGAATTGGAGGTTTTGTTTTCAGCCACACGCGTGTAAGGACAAGATAAAAAGGTAGGTACATCGAAGAGTCCTTTTACAGCTAAGAGGCACGTGCGATATTTTAGCAATCATCATGTTGTCAGTAAAATTCGCCTTTCATTTAATACCTGTGGTGTGATTCCCAATGCGAAAGGAAAAGGTGAAATGTGAAGATTTTGGTTGGCATGCGTTATCAAAAGTTTAACAACTTAATCATTTTTCAAATGCTTAAGTCCTTAAACTGGGGGGACTTAATGGTGTATCATATCGTATACACACATAAAAGGCATAATGGTTGCATAAAAATAGCATTAGGAAGGCTGGAAACAACAGTTTTGTGGAATTATCCGTCCAGCGTTCTCCGTTGTACAGGCTGCTCCGTCATGCGTAAGCCCTGAAGGCCGCCTAGCGCGTAAGCCCTCGCCGAAGAACGGCACTTTCAGCATAAATTTCGGACCACGAGTAACAGAACGTATCATCATCTGACACATGTACCCGAGCAATCTGGTGGATCTAACACTATAAATAGACCCCTTGGGTCATCATTCTACACAGTTCAGACATTCTGACAACTTTGAGAGCTGAGACTTCACCTCTCTCTTTCTCTCTCTACTTTCTCTCACTAGAAGTCATCCGGCTAGCACTTATACGCTCTGCGGATGACAGATTGATTAAGCCACCCCACAAGTTCTTACACTTGTGTACCGGGTCTGCAGGGATTATTTCCCGAGGGTAAAAATCAATCGGCAACACTCCGCCCTCCTGAAAGCTAGATCACTTCTGGTCTCTTGTTGACAAACTAAGCCTTACCTCATAAGGAAATAGGTGTTAACAATACTAAAATAATATTAGTTATAATGATATTAATGATAATGATAATAGTAATAACATAATAACTTATACTTTTCTATAATAATAGTAATAATAAAATTATTAATATTACATTTATAATGAAAGTAAGGATATTAGTATAACTTTTATAATTTAATTTATAATTAGATTTAATATGTAGAATTTATATCTTATTAACGATCTATTATTTAATAAGTACATTATATATCCTATGACAACATTTATTAGATATTGACTATTTATATAATTTATAAAAATATAATATCATTTATTAATAAGAATCATATACATGTTTATATATATTTATTTTAATTGTACTCAATTATTCTGTTTATAATTTTTACATTTTTAATTCTAATTTAAATAAAGTATATTTTTATTTATGCAAAGTATTATATATATACTTTTATTTATATCAATATATATACATTTTTATTTACAGACAATAATTCGTGAATCGTCGGGAATAGTCAAGGGTCAATTGAATATGAAAATAGTTCAAAAATTTGTAGACTCAGTTTAACAGACTTTGCTTATCGTGTCGAATTCATTTAAAGATTAAGTTTGAATTTACACTGAAGGTGGCGTTCTCCAGCCAGGGCTTACGCGCTAGGCGTCCTTCAGGGCTTACGCATGACGAAGCAGCCTGTACGGTGGAGAACGCTGGACGGATAACTCCACAAAACTGTTGTTTCCAGCCTTCCTGATGCTACTTTTATGCAACCATTATGTCTTTTATGTGTGTATACGATATGATACACCATTAAGTCCCCCCAGTTTAATGACTTAAGCATTTGAAGAATGATTAAGTCGTTAAACTTTTGAAAACGCATGCCAAACCAGCCTGCTCATTGCCCACTTGCATCGGGGAAAACATTTTAGGCATTAAATGCAGACAAATTTTACTGACGCTGTTGTGATTAATTTTTTACGGCTGAGAACATCCACGCGCCTCCAGCTGTAAAAAGTGTTATGTCGTACCCTTCGTTTAAACTCACCCATACACGTGTCTCAATCATGGCCATAAAAATTGCACGGATGAACCCCTATAAAAACCTTCATAACCCTGTTACCATCACTTTTTTACTTTTACCAAGATCTAAAAAGCATATTTCTCCCCCAAATCTTCATCGCCTTCTTCAATCTTCAACTTTTTAAGGTTTACCGTCTTCCAAGGTCAGTACACTTCATCTTACTGCTATTTTCTTCTTGTTGATATCTGTTACTGTATTATCATGGCTTCTACACAGAGTACTGGCCAAGAGCACGCTAAGCCTTCTTCGTCAAATACTGCTGACATTCCAGAAGTTAGCACGATGGCTTCATCATTGACAAGTGAATATTTAGATGGCTTAAAGATTGCCTTCCGCCATCTCAATCAATACAACCCTGTTCTTCCCACCAATAGACAAACTGCTGACAACCCTCCTGAGGGGAAAATTACTTTATACGCTTTACAAATTACCCACGGCAACCTCTGTGTTCCCCTTACTAACTTTCTTCTTCCCCTTCTTAGATATTATAGGGCCTGTCTTAGTCAGATGCATCCCCATGGCCTTCAAAAAATCATCCTTTTTGAAATGTACTGCAATGCTATTAATATAAAGCCTCGCATTAAAGTTTTTATCTCTTTGTTTAGAATTCGCACAATAGTGATTGCTGGCTTACTATTGATAGTAAGAAAAATACTCATTTTATTGGTACGAATAGAGTTTCAAATTTGAAGGACTGGAAAAGTCCATTTTTCTTTGTTGATGAAACTGTTATTCTGGAGGAATACTCCGTTGTCCGGGAATGGGGTGCTATTGATGCTGGCATAGGAAAGGGTGTTAAGATTTCTTCCGCAGAGCAGCGGATAGTAAATAGCTTGAAAGAGCTCCGCCTTCCGCCCAGATCATACGAAAGGTATGAGGGAATTCTTGTGATGTGCAAAGTGAGTCAAGAATGGCCAAGCAATTCTGTGCCAGTACTTCGTGAGAAAAACCAGGGTAGGATGTGATATGATCATCCTATTATATATATAGATTTGTGTCTATTGTTTGTCATGTTTACTTATATTGCTGTTCATGTGTTATTTTTGCAGCCAACGCCGTGATGCAGGTTCGTTCTGCTCTTTCATCCGTTAATCTTGATGATGATGAAGAGATCACTGCTCGTGACAAAACTGCTGAAGAGCTACAGGCAGAGAGAGTTGCGGCTGAAGCTAAAGCTGCTGCTGATGCTGCTGCTACTGAAAAGGGAGAAGAAATTGCTGTGAGCAGCTCAGACAGTGAATTCGGGTCTGAACATACAGACACTGAGCGGACAGCGGATGATACCACCACCGCCGATCAACAAACATCAGGGTCAGTTGACATCACGGGTGAAACTAACCCCACTCCTCCTCTAACCCAAAAGACAAGAAAGAAGAGCATAGGCTCTAAAAGGGCGAAGAGTACAGAGGAGGGCAAAAATCAGAAACGCAGAAGAAGTATGCCCATTCTGCTTACACAATTTTTTTTTATAACTGTTATATTTATTCATAATGCTAATTTGTTTTTATTAGTAATTTTAGCAGAGTCGGATGATAGCCAAGGGAAGGCCGCGGAGGGCGGTGAACGGAGGTCGAAGGAGAATCTTGAAAGTGAAGGAGAGAAGGGCCTGAAAACGCCTGACCCAAACTTTACTCCATTCGATGAATCTGAATTTCATGAAGATAGGCCGGAAGGCAACTCTGCTTATCATTCTCCTCCTCCTAATATCACTAACCCAGCTATCACATCCTCCAATGTTCAAGAGCCAACTCTTCCTGCTCATGTGGGGGCATTGCAGGCCATCATTGCAAACCCTGCCACTAAGGGATAAATAATTTGCAACTCTTCTTCAGGTATGAATGATAAGACCTTCTGCATGTATATGTTTGTAATTTATTGATGCGAGTTGCCTGAAATTACTCATAAATTTTTTTCTTGTACAGGGTTGTGTTATCCCTGAGCTGAAACCCCAATTCACTGCTCTCCGCTGTAATCAACTCAGGGAATCAACTATGGCAGCTCATGTACTGCTAACCAATCATCTGGACTCTGAGCTGTAACTGCAGAAGCATCAGGAGTCTATTCTTGCTATAGCCCGTAAAGACATAACTGAAAGTGCAAATGCTCGTAAAAGAGCTGCTGATGCTGAGCGTGCCTTAAGTGATGGGCAGAAAATAATAAAGGCTAGAGAAGTTGAGCTAAAAAGTGCTCAAGATGTCGCTGTTTTTCTGCAAGGGGAATGTGATGACCCGGAAATTTTCGATCAAATTTAAACTTTAATCTTTATATGTTTTCGACACGATAAGCAAAATCTGTAATGTTGAGTCTCGAAAGTTTTGAAATCTATATTCATGTAATCAAATAGCCTTTGACTATTCCCGACGATTCACGAACAGTTGGGTGTAAATAAATATATAAATATATATACATATATTAATATAAGTATATATAATATTTTGAATTAATAAAATATACACTTTAATTAAATTGAAATTTAAAAATGTAAAAAGGTTATTATTAAAAAGAATCTATATATATAAACATATATGATTACTATATGAAAGATATAAACATTATGTGTTAAATATCTATTTCTCTTATGAAATAATATAATGTAATAAATAGATATATAATAATATATATATATAAAAACATTTTTTTTACATGTAAACATATATATATATATATATATATATATATATATATATATATATATATATATATATATATATATATATATATATGTATATATATATATATAATGTGTGAGTATTAAATATATAATGAATGTAATTATTATTATTAATAGTATTAGTAATATTATTATCATTATTATTTTTTTATTTTTATTAGTATTTATATTATTATTAATATTAATAATATATTTACTAAATTATACTAAATATATACGTATTTATACAATGCAGGAATCAATATCTATTACAAGTACCAATCATACTATGTTAAACTTTGTTTGCTACCTCCTAAATTATTATACCATTGAATCAATCGTACCAATCAGTTATGATCTTATTTGATTTTATATTTTTTTTATTTGAGTTTCTGTCCTTGTTTTTGTCCGATTGAGAAAGTGTTACCCACTAACTTGATACATGCATATATCCCTTATTCATATCTATTACATGATATTTGATATCATCTTTATTAAACGAATCAAGAATTTCAATACTACTGCTCGACAACCATCAACAACTAATCAATTGATCACCAACACATACCACCTTTTCTATCTCCTTATTTCTCTATCTCTCTTTCATATTACTACCGTAAAACCACATGCGTGTTACCTTGATGATGTCTAAGAACCATTGATCACAAACCGCCATTTAAACCCACTTAATTTTTGTTAAGAGGATCGACCATCACCTCCCTTCTACTACTTCTGTTCTCTATTATTTATCGGTGAACACCATAACCAAACCAAACTCCAACACCTGTCGTGGCTATGATTTTAGCTATTAACCGAGATCAAGAACACACCATCGATCAAACTCGATCACCACAAACTAACACCCTCATTATTTAATCAAACCTGCTACTTATTTTTGGGTTATGTTTGAACTATACCAAGTGAAACCCACGATCATACCTACTGTTACATTAAGCTTTCTGTTTCAATCTTCAACCCAAACAACTCCTTCTTGACAGCCGCCACTATCCTTTTATATTTATGTGTTGTTCGAACCATGATCACCCTTTCTTCTCTCTCATTCTCTCTCTTTCCTCTTCATCTTCATGAGCAACAATCAACCTCCTATTTTAATTCGAAGCTAAACACAACCGTTACTGATGCATTCACCTTCTGTTTTGTTCTATCTCCTGTTCGACTAAACCATAAAGGAGACAGAAAAAATAGTAAAGAATTAATGATGGTTGTGATGTAAATAGCCGTAAATGGCTGCTATCACTTACCTTTTCCTGTTATCTTTCTATATATCGAACCCCACATGTTTACTAATGAAAGGAAGGAAGAAACCAATTATTGATGCTACAATAATATTGTTTGCTACACGTTCTGTTATGTCCCACTAAACTATATTTAAATGCGCTAGTGGACTAGTACATGGGTTACTTTATTGATCTACTTCCCTTATTTATTAATCGAATGACAAGGCAAACAATTACAGCTCCTTCGTTTCGTTTATTGCTGAACCGAAAACCAGATTCACCCATTAAGTTATCATGGGCCGAATAATTAATTAGTTGGGCTGTTAAGTCACTTGGGCTTGTTCTAGTGTTCTTTTCTATTGAATCAATGAAGTTATCGGGATAAATAATACTAGCGACAAACATCCACAAAGGATAACAAGTATTGATGATGAGATATTGATGATGATACAAATAATGGTATTTGATCTTGATGATGACGATTTACTGCTGCAGTTTTTCTGTTATTGGAAAAACCCCTCAACAAAAACCCACAAAACACCATTCGAAACCCCCATAATAATACCTACAACTTACTGCCATTTCTTTTCCGTTTTGCTGTTACAGACCAAACAATACCATCATCATCTCGACTACTACTACTGTTTTATTTTTGTTGTTATTGTGTTCAAGCAAAAAAAAAATCAAAACCCGAACCCTTCTTGTGTTTGATACTGTTTCTGTTCGAATACAACAATAATCGAAATTTAAGAAAGCTGTTGTTAGTCTGATTACTCAATTACTGCTTGTTGGTTTTAGTCGAAATCCACAAACACATAAACCCTTTTAATTTGTTACAACGAGGGTCATTTAAACTGATTTGGATTGGTTTCTATTAGGCCATTTATGTTCTAAGTGGACTAAGATAATTTATCTTTTGGGCCGTGTTCTTATTTATGTTGTTGGGCCGAGACCCGGTTTGTGTTTTGTTGACTGGACTGAGATGACGAATGAGGATGATAACGTATGATCTATGATGAAGATGCTGCACAGTTTGGTATTTGTTAAATAATCACGCGATGTATTAACAAAACAAATAGACGGATCATTGGTTAGTTGCATGTTAGGGGGACGAGAGGTCATGGTTTCGAGCTCTGTCATGGGCGATTCTTTTTTTTTTAAACAAGGCTTATATAGTAGTTCTTTTTATTATTTTTATTATTATTATTATTATTATTATTATTATTATTATTATTATTATTATTATTATTATTATTATTATTATTATTATTATTATTATCATTATTATTATTATTATTATTATTATTATCATTATTATTATTATTATTATTATTATTATTATTATTATTATTATTATTATTATTATTATTATTATTATTATTATTATTATTGTTGATTGGTTATTGTTATTGTTATTATTATTATTGTTATTATTTTCATTAGTACTAATTATTATTGTTATAATTGTTAATATAACTAAAGTTATCATAATTACTTAGTATTATTATTATTATTATTATTATTATTATTATTATTATTATTATTATTATTATTATTATTATTATTATTAAGTATTAGGATTATTTTTATTAATATTATTATCATTATTTGGAACATAATAAAATTATCATTATAAACATTATAATTAGTGACAAAATAATGCAACTTATTATTATTTTTGAAAATATTAGTAATTGTACCATTTTTAGTACTATTATTATTATTATGAATATGTTTAGGATTATTATTAGTGTTATTATAAAACAATACAAATTATTATTACTCTCACTAACATTGGTATAAATATCATTATCGTAATTATTAGTTTTAATATTATTATTATTAACATAAGTATCAATTTTAACAATATCGTTATTAACAGTAGTATTGTCAATATTAAGAAAATTATTATTATTATTAGTAAATTATTATTATCAAAACTATCATTTTTGTTACAAATAAATATTTTGTACCTAAAAATATACTTAATACATATATTATAAACATATTAAAAGTTTATATATCACATATCAAATATAATAACATTATTTATATAAATACTTATATATAACGAATTAAGAATAGTTCATTTACTACTAACCATATATATATATAGAGATAAATTAATATAACCAAATATGTAGATATTAAACATTTTAAATATATACACAAACTAAATAAGTATAATATACAATTCAAGTTATACTATATAAATTTGTTCGAATACGATTATATGTATTAATATACATATGAATGATATAGGTTCGTGAATCCGAGGCCAACCCTGCATTGTTCAGTATCGTCGTATGAATATTTTTACTACAAAATATCGTATTGTGAGTTCATTTGATTCCCTTTTACTCTTTATATTTTTGGGTCTGAAAATACATGCGCTGTTTTTACAACTGCTTTATTAAATGCTTTTGAAATATATTTTGAACTGCGAATACATGAAATGCTTTTATAAATGTTTGATGAGATAGACACAAGCAAAAACATTCCTCGAATGAATTATTATGCAGACAGAAGTTCTGCGAATTATTATTAAATTATGTGGACATGATAATTGCCACCATTGAATTATGTGGACATGATAATTGCCACCATTGAATTATGTGGACATGATAATTGCCACCAGTTGATGTGAATGTTATATATCGAGAGAATGATTTTATACACAGGTTATGTGTATGTTATTTTTTTGCACAAGATATGTGTACGGTTACTATGATTTATGAAAATGGTTTCGTACACGAGAAAGATGTACTGTATTTAAAAGATATAGCATGTACATTACATGTGGGTATAGGATTTGGGCCCATTTGTACCATGCAGGATTTAAATATTGTGGTCTATCAAAATGATGAATTTTATTGTTTTACGATAAACCTATGAACTCACCAACCTTTTGGTTAACACTTGAAAGCATGTTTATTCTCAGGTATGAAAGAAACCTTCCGCTATGCATTTACTCATTCTAAAGACATTACATGGAGTCGTTCAAGGCATATAGAGGTCCGTTCATCGTGATGGTACCATATGTTATTGTATTCGTTCGAAATATTTTGGACGGGGTATGACATGTGGTATCAGAGCGGTGGTCTTAGCGAACCAGGTCAACATTAGTGTGTCTAACAGGTAGTTGTTAGGATGCATTGGTGAAGTCTGGACTTTGACCTAGTAGTTGTTAGGTTATATTAATGAGTCTTGACTTGAACCTGGTCTGCATGTCAAAAGTTTTGCTTATCATTCTTGTCGAAAATTACCTGCTTATTATTCTTTGTCTAGACACATCTTACTGCATTGATTGCATGAATAGTGTATAGACAAAATTCATATCTTAGCATATCTGCTAATCCATATCTTAGCGTATCTGTTACCATAAACTTTTCCTGATATATTTCGTAAATTCCTCCGTAATTTACAAAATCTTTTGTTCTATATATCTATGTAATTCGAATACCATTCGATAGTCGAAAATCATTCATATCGAAAAATTCTTTATTCAATCGTACGCAATGGAACTCACCACTAGTTCAAGTCCCTCGGATTCTGTTATGGAGTCCCACTCCAGCTCCGAAAGCAGCATCACCAGAATGAATCAATCAATCAGCCATCCCCAATTCATCTGATGAGTTCGTAGCCTACTTAATCAATGGAGACAAGAAGAAGGAGATTTTTTCCATCAACCAAATTTCCCTCTTGGCAAAGAACCTGAAGCACTTACTAGTGAACCTATTAGAAACACCATTTTCATACTCATTTCCCAAATACCTCGCCACGATTAGATTCTATTTAAAATTATAAACCTTATTCATCCGCTCGTTCCGACCGACAATCATCCCGGAGTAATAGAAAAAGTCAACGAGCTTCGCAACCGAGTTGTAGCCGTGAAAAGTATGGTGCAAAATGTACCAGCTTCAGCAACATTACCGGCACCAACAGTATCACCAACAACCACATCCACATCCCACACCTCAACATCACAATCTGTTCCACGAACATCAACATCATACGCACCATGGATACCAAGAAGTACCAACAATAATTAACGATGAAGTATTGAACCATAACTTCATTAATATTCTGTGAAGAATATGTGGTTCATAATAGTTTTAGAGATTACTTATTCTAGCTCAAATCGAAAATCAAATGAGTCTAATATTATATTGACGCATTAAATCCATAATTATATCTGAAGAAAATATATATGTACATATATTTTCATAAAGATTGTGATTAAAAATTCTTTCGTACAAACTGTTAATGATGAAAATATTTTAACGGGTAGGTAATACCCGAGGAATATTTCAGATTTCACATTAATATGTTACATGGTATATTCTTCAAATTTGACTCAATAATCATTTCCTATCATAATTGCATCCACAGATATATGAATCCGTTCACCACAGAATAATCATTTCCATTCAAATTTCATATTTGGATTTTGACCTATCAGAATCCAACAAATGGCATAATGAAGAAAACATTTGACAGAATAAAATTTGTTAGAAACAAACAAATTAACTATGAGAAATTTTGTTAAGAATCAACGCTAACAAAATCCTAGCTAACTGTTCCTTGCTAACTGTAGACTAATCAATTGAGGACTATCAACAGTGGACAATTAAAATGAATTAAAATATTAATTATAACATATGAAACTAATTATTCTTCAAACTTGCCACTTGATTTCATCTTAAACCTCATTTGTATTTTGACGATTATAATCTGCGTTCAAGCCTTTCGTGATTCTTGAAAAACACTTCAATCGGGAGGATGAATCAACAGCACTTCATCTATGGAAGAAAGATTTACGCATATAGTTATGCACCTGGAAAATTCTCGAAACCTGTATAAACGTTTAACACGTAGCTGTGCTAATTCCTTTAGTGTTATTATTATCAAAAATAACCTTGCAACTCCTATTCGAGATAGCCAGTTTTGTCACAACTCCAGCAAGTCAACTTCGACTTTTCGTTCAAAACAACCATATTATAATCTTGTTATAACTGCGTGCTCTTTTATTGTTACCGGGGAACCTTTTATATTCCACCATATTACCATCAACGTTTAATCATCTAAAAACACAATTCTCCTGAAACCACCTCGGATTGATAATCAACGATTCAACTATGGCTGCATTAGATGCAGAGGAAACAGTAAAATTGTAGATGGCCTAAATGGCCAAGAGTTTGATGATAAATAATGGAGTGTTGGGAACGCTCGATAGAAAAAAATTTGGTATTGAAAAACGGATTGAGCTAATCGTGAAGGAGACCAAGGACAAATACAAGGACCAAACCCTATATTCAAATAATCCAGGTAATTCTGGATCTGATGAAATCTTTAGAGAATATCTTGCTCCGAGGTCATGTTAAAATCTTGCGGAAAATTTTTCTTCATCAACCTTCGAACTAAGAAATTCCAAAATATCATCATAAATACCTTCGATATTTCTGAAGATATTTTCATAGCTATTCTTATCTAAAATCATTTATCTCGCCATAATATCTGCAACATAAAAGAAACTGTGTTAGTTTCTAAATTCCGAAAAATTCGAATATGAATGTTTTTGAAGTAGTGTTGGGAACAGATGCATGAGTTAGTATAATATAATGATACTTGATCAACGTGATTATATTACAGTAATTCATGCTGAGTTTCTAATGGAACGTGATGATTCACAGAACATACCGTCATCATATGCCATTTACACGACTCTTACATTTTATCTAATCTATAAATATATCAAAAGCATATCTCATTGATAGTTCTATCTTTTCGGATATTCTGGTAATTTGACAAATCAAGATCGTGTCATTACAAATTCCTTCTTAGAACAATAACTATGTTCATTTCAAAATCCATACCTATGAATTCCGGACCATTATTCGTTTGACTGGAAGTCGGGAAGAGGAGACAAAAGTATAGAACCCTTGAATATAAAAGAAAATATAAAGCTCGACAACAACACATAAATTACAAACCGTGCATATCAATACGTAATGCAACGTAAAGACACGGGAGAATTAAAAGCACTATAACCCCAAGGTAATAGTAGAAGTGAATAGATTCTTCTGACGGTAGATGAAAGAGAAGAATGACAGATATAAAAGTTAGAAGTATATCAAGGATCAACATGGGATGGAGCATATTAACAAACGTCATAAAATATGAATTGAGAAGAAATAATAGAAGGTGTGAGTTGTAAGGAAATGACGGAGGTGGATTTATAGTAAAATATCCGACAGAGCAATCAAAATAGATGATCGCCTTTAAAGCGGATCCTAATTCTCTTGATTACTGAAGAATCAAATCTTATTACGAAGATTTTCTCCAAATCTCTTGAACTTGGAAATCAATTCTATCTACTTCAAAAGATATGATGAATCTATACCTACTCATTTCACTCTTTGGTGATAGCTTCACTCGTACTCTTCACAAAATCAAATGGTTTTATCCATATTACTCAATGATGATAAAACTCTATTTATCAACTCATATTCGTCATGAAAACATTTTTATTGTTAGCCATGACGACCTTACTCAAATTTCGGGACGAAATTTCTTTTAACGGGTAGGTACAGTGATGACCCGGAAATTTTTGATCAAATTTAAACTTTAATCTTTATATGTTTTCGACACGATAAGCAAAATCTGTAATGTTGAGTCTCGAAAGTTTTGAAATCTATATTCATGTAATCAAATATCCTTTGACTATTCCCGACGATTCATGAACAGTTGGGTGTAAATAAATATATAAATATATATACATATATTAATATAAGTATATATAATATTTTGAATTAATAAAATATACACTTTAATTAAATTGAAATTTAAAAATGTAAAAAGGTTATTATTAAAAAGAATCTATATATATAAACATATATGATTACTATATGAAAGATATAAACATTATGTGTTAAATATCTATTTCTCTTATGAAATAATATAATGTAATAAATAGATATATAATACTATATATATAAAAACATTTTTTTTACATGTAAACACAATGATATAACAATATATATATATATATATATATATATATATATATATATATAATGTGTGAGTATTAAATATTCAATGAATGTAATTATTATTATTATTAGTATTAGTAATATTATTATCATTATTATTTTTTTTATTTTTATTAGTATTTATATTATTATTAATATTAATAATATATTTACTAAATTATACTAAATATATACGTATTTATACAATGCAGGAATCAATATCTATTACAAGTACCAATCATACTATGTTAAACTTTGTTTGCTACCTCCTAAATTATTATACCATTGAATCAATCGTACCAATCAGTTATGATCTTATTTGATTTTATATTTTTTTTATTTGAGTTTCTGTCCTTGTTTTTGTCTGATTGAGAAAGTGTTACCCACTAACTTGATACATGCATATATCCCTTATTCATATCTATTACATGATATTTGATATCATCTTTATTAAACGAATCAAGAATTTCAATACTACTGCTCGACAACCATCAACAACTAGTCAATTGATCACCAACACATACCACCTTTTCTATCTCCTTATCTCTCTATCTCTCTTTCATATTACTACCGTAAAACCACATACGTGTTACCTTGATGATGTCTAAGAACCATTGATCACAAACCGCAATTTAAACCCACTTAATTTTTGTTAAGAGGATCGACCATCACCTCCCTTCTACTACTTCTGTTCTCTATTATTTATCGGTGAACACCATAACCAAACCAAACTCCAACACCTGTCGTGGCTATGATTTTAGCTAATAACCGAGATCAAGAACACACCATCGATCAAACTCGGTCACCACAAACCAACACCCACATTATTTAATCAAACCTGTTACTTATTTTTGGGTTATGTTTGAACTATACCAAGTGAAACCCACGATCATACCTACTGTTACATTAAGCTTTCTGTTTCAATCTTCAACCCAAACAACTCCTTCTCGACAGCCGCCACTATCCTTTTATATTTATGTGTTGTTCAAACCATGAACACCCTTTCTTCTCTCTCATTCTCTCTCTCTCCTCTTCATCTTCATGAGCAACAATCAACCTCCTATTTTAATTCGAAGCTAAACACAACCGTTACTGATGCATTCACCTTCTGTTTTGTTCTATCTCCTGTTCGACTAAACCATAAAGGAGACAGAAAAAATAGTAAAGAATTAATGATGGTTGTGATGTAAATAGCCGTAAATGGCTGCTATCACTTACCTTTTCCTGTTATCTTTCTATATATCGAACCCCACATGTTTACCAATGAAAGGAAGGAAGAAACCAATTATTGATGCTACAATAATATTGTTTGCTACACGTTCTGTTATGTCCCACTAAACTATATTTAAATGTGCTAGTGGACTAGTACATGGGTTACTTTATTGATCTACTTCCCTTATTTATTAATCGAATGACAAGGCAAACAATTACAGCTCCTTCATTTCGTTTATTGCTGAACCGAAAACCAGATTCACCCATTAAGTTATCATGGGCCGAATAATTTATTAGTTGGGCTGTTAAGTCACTTGGGCTTGTTCTAGTGTTCTTTTCTATTGAATCAATGAAGTTATCGGGATAAATAATACTAGCGACAAACATCCGCAAAGGATAACAAGTATTGATGATGAGATATTGATGATGATACAAATAACGGTATTTGATCTTGATGATGACGATTTACTGCTGCAGTTTTTCTGTTATTGGAAAAACCCCTCAACAAAAACCCACAAAACACCATTCGAAACCCCCATAATAATACCTACAACTTACTGCCATTTCTTTTCCATTTTACTGTTACAGACCAAACAATACCATCATCATCTCGACTACTAATACTGTTTTATTTTTGTTGTTATTGTGTTCAAGCAAAAAAATAAAAATAAAACCCGAACCCTTCTTGTGTTTGATACTGTTTCTGTTCGAATACAACAACAATCGAAATTTAAGAAAGCTGTTATTAGTCTGATTACTCAATTACTGCTTGTTGGTTTTAGTCGAAATCCACAAACACATAAACCCTTTTAATTTGTTACAACGAGGGTCATTTAAACTGATTTGGATTGGGTTTCTATTAGGCCATTTATGTTCTAAGTGGACTAAGATAATTTATCTTTTAGGCCGTGTTCTTATTTATGTTGTTAGGCCGAGACCCGGTTTGTGTTTTTTTTATTGGACTGAGATGACGAATGAGGATGATAACGTATGATCTATGATGAAGATGCTGCACAATTTGGTATTTGTTAAATAATCACGCGATGTATTAATAAAACAAATAGACGGATCATTGGTTAGTTGCATGTTAGGGGGACGAGAGGTCATGGTTTCGAGCCCTGTCATGGGCGATTCTTTTTTTTTAAAACAAGGCTTATAAGGTAGTTCTTTTTATTATTTTTATTATTATTATTATTATTATTATTATTATTATTATTATTATTGATTTGTTATTGTTATTATTATTATTGTTATTATTATCATTAGTACTAATTATTATTGTTATAATTGTTAATATAACTAAAGTTATTATAATTACTTAGTATTATTATTATTATTATTATTATTAAGTATTAGGATTATTTTTATTAATATTATTATCATTATTTGGAACATAATAAAATTATCACTATAAACATTATAATTAGTGACAAAATAATGCAACTTATTATTATTTTTGAAAATATTAGTAATTATACCATTTTTAGTACTATTATTATTATTATGAATATGTTTAGGATTATTATTAGTGTTATTATAAAACAATACAAATTATTATTACTCTCACTAATATTGGTATAAATATCATTATCGTAATTATTATTTTTAATATTATTATTATTAACATAAGTATCAATTTTAACAATATCGTTATTAATAGTAGTATTGTCAATATTAAGAAAATTATTATTATTATTAGTAAATTATTATTATCAAAACTATCATTTTTGTTACAAATAAATATTTTGTACCTAAAAATATACTTAATACATATATTATAAACATATTAAAAGTTTATATATCACATATCAAATATAATAACATTATTTATATAAATACTTATATATAACGAATTAAGAATAGTTCATTTACTACTAACCATATACATATATAGAGATATATTAATATAACCAAATATGTAGATATTAAACATTTTAAATATATACACAAACTAAATAAGTATAATATACAATTCAAGTTATACTATATAAATTTGTTCGAATACGATTATATGTATTAATATACATATGAATGATATAGGTTCGTGAATCCGAGGCCAACCCTGCATTATTCAGTATCGTCGTATGAATATTTTTACTACAAAATATCGTATTGTGAGTTCATTTGATTCCCTTTTACTCTTTATATTTTTGGGTCTGAAAATACATGCGCTGTTTTTACAACTGCTTTATTAAATGCTTTTGAAATATATTTTGAACTGCGAATACATGAAATGCTTTTATAAATGTTTGACGAGATAGACACAAGCAAAAACATTCCTCGAATGAATTATTATGCAGACAGAAGTTCTGCGAATTATTATTGAATTATGTGGACATGATAATTGCCACCATTGAATTATGTGGACATGATAATTGCCACCATTGAATTATGTGGACATGATAATTGCCACCAGTTGATGTGAATGTTATATATCGAGAGAATGATTTTATACACAGGTTATGTGTATGTTATTTTTGTGCACAAGATATGTGTACGGTTACTATGATTTATGAAAATGGTTTCGTACACGAGAAAGATGTACTGTATTTAAAAGATATAGCATGTACATTACATGTGGGTATAGGATTTGGGCCCATTTGTACCATG
Source organism: Rutidosis leptorrhynchoides (assembly GCF_046630445.1). NCBI lineage: Eukaryota > Viridiplantae > Streptophyta > Magnoliopsida > Asterales > Asteraceae > Rutidosis > Rutidosis leptorrhynchoides. The sequence goes on from NC_092334.1 coordinate 272,059,221, forward strand.
CAGGATTTAAATATTGTGGTCTATCAAAATGATGAATTTTATTGTTTTACGATAAACCTATGAACTCACCAACCTTTTGGTTAACACTTGAAAGCATGTTTATTCTCAGGTATGAAAGAAACCTTCCGCTGTGCATTTACTCATTCTAAAGACATTACATGGAGTCGTTCAAGGCATATAGAGGTCCGTTCATCGTGATGGTACCATATGTTATTGTATTCGTTCGGAAGATTTTGGACGGGGTATGACAGGGAAAGGGATTCTGAGAAGAAAAGACTTGAAGAGGTGGGTGAGCTGGAGAAGCAGCTTAATGCAGAGAGGGAAAAGTCTGCTGAGCTTCTCCGGAGGGCGGAGAAAGTCGAAGGTAATTTTGCTGAGCTTAAGAAGGGTATACCAGGTCTAATAGCTAAGGTGCTTGGATCCAGTCTTGTGGCGAATCCCTACAACGATTATGTTGATGCTGTCCGCACCCATGCTATTGCTGATGTGACCGGCAAGCTGTTTAAACGCCTTGCTCCCAACCAAACCCCTTCGGCTGCTATTACTAAACTTATGCCCCCTGGTACTCAGGAAAAGGTTGATGAGACTAAAGACAAATTGATAAATTTGAAGATAAACGTTTATGATGAAGCATGCAGCAAAGAAGATTCATCTGCTCAAGATGTGCTTAGTGTGAAATTTGATTGATTTTTGTAAAAATGTCAAACAATGTTTTGTAATAAATTTCCTTCTGACCTTGACATTATATACATACTGACTTTATTGTGATGACTATGTGTGTTTACATGCTTGTTGCAAATATTTTGATGCTTAATGCTTTAAAACCAATCGATTATGCACCCGAGCATAAAATTTCTATACACAATTGGGCAGTGTATAATTGAGCAAATCATTTTGAAAAGTGTATAAGGTAATTCATATGTAGACGCCTTGTAGTATTAAGTTTTGCTAAATTAATATGATGTCTGAATTCTGTTACACGCTTTCCGTCATAAAATTAATGAGGAAGAATTATGAAGTGTTTTAGAAGAATGATTACAAATCAATAGACTCTCTGTCTTATGCCTTCTGTCATAAAGTATATGAGGAAGAATTGCTAATTATTTTACCTTCATAGAATATATAAACTTCTTTTCGTTCTGTGAAATAAGTTTTTTAATGTTTGTCATGACAAGTATCTGAGTTTTGTATCATGCCTCGGTGCATTCTAGTAAAACTTTAAACATTTTCTAGCCGATCCCTTGTGCCTTTTGCTGGCCGGCACAAAAGCTTCCGCCATCGGAGGTATTTTAAAAATACACTCCTTCTGTGGGCAGGTTATAAATGTAATGTTTTACATTTGTCACGGGCAGCACTTTGTTTAAGAAAAATATAAAATTTATTGTTCGGTACTGTGCAGTACATAAACGATTGATGACGAATTTAGGTGGATCAAGCCTAATTAGTACGCCATGAATGTTTAATGTATGCAATTGCTAACATATGCACTGTAAAATAACCACAATGGTTCACAGTAAATTGATAAACGTTGCTCTGCATATAATGGGAAAATATGTTCTTCAAATGCCAAACATGTGTATTTTGGCATGAATACAATGATTGTAAAAGACAATGTCTTCATAAAAATGCTAAAAGCCTGCTCTGATAATAAACTTTTGTTCTTGATAACATACTGAGATTTGCTTCTTCATACGTGTAGTGACCCGAACTTTTCCGAACCTTTCTATGATTATATGTTTAATGAAAACTATATTTACATGATTAAATGTTTCCAACATGTTAAGCAATCAAACTTGTTAAGACTTGGTTAATTGAAACGGAAATTTTGTAAACGTCTAATTACCCAGTTTGACCAATGATTCATGAATGCTATAAGTTGTATATGACATGATGATACATAAATGAATAAATATATATGTTTAACATGATATAATGATCATCAAGTATCTCATTAAAAATAGTAACAATAAGTTATATACTTAAAAAGGAGACTATTGACGTATGAAACTAGAAACGATACATATAACGATTATCGTTATAACCACATCTTACTAAATATATAAGAAGCATATTAATACATTGTTATATTATATATAACATGATAATATGATAATTAAATATATCATTAAGTGTATTAACAATGAACTGCATAAGTAAAAACAAGACTACTAACTTAAGGATTTCGAAACGAGACATATATGTAACGATTATCGTTGTAACGACATTTAAATGTATATATCATATTAAGATATATTAATATATCATAATATCATGATAATATAATAATTTAAAATCTCATTTGATATTATAAACTTTGGGTTAACAACATTTAACAAGATCGTTAACCTAAAGGTCTCAAAACAACACTTACATGTAACGACTAACGATGACTTAACGACTCAGTTAAAATGTATATACATGTAGTGTTTTAATATGTATTCATACACTTTTGAAAGACTTCAAGACACTTATCAAAATACTTCTACTTAACAAAAATGCTTACAATTACATCCTCGTTCAGTTTCATCAACAATTCTACTCGTATGCACCCGTATTCGTACTCTTACAATACACAGCTTTTAGATGTATGTACTATTGGTATATACACTCCAATGATCAGCTCTTAGCAGCCCATGTGAGTCACCTAACACATGTGGGAACCATCATTTGGCAACTAGCATAAAATATCTCATAAAATTACAAAAATATGAGTAATCATTCATGACTTATTTACATGAAAACAAAATTACATATCCTTTATATCTAATCCATACACCAACAACCAAAAACACCTACAAACACTTTCATTCTTCAATTTTATTCATCTAATTGATCTCTCTCAAGTTCTATCTTCAAGTTCTAAGTGCTCTTCATAAATTCCAAAAGTTCTAGTTTCATAAAATCAAGAATACTTCCAAGATTGCAAGTTTACTTCCAAGTTTTCTAAATCCATTCCAAGTAATCATCCAAGATCAAGAAACCTGTGTTACTTACAGTAGGTTATCTTTCTAATAAAAGGTAATAATCATATTCAAACTTTAATTCAATTTCTATAACTATAACAATCTTATTTCGAGTGGAAATCTTACTTGAAATTGTTTTCGTGTCATGATTCTGCTTCAAGAACTTTCAAGCCATCCAAGGATCCTTTGAAGCTAGATCCATTTTTCGCATTTCCAGTAGGTTTATACAAGGAACTTGAGGTATTAATGATGTTCATAACATCATTCGATTCATACATAAAAAGCTGTCTTATTCAACGTTATAAACTTGTAATCACTAGAACATAGTTTAGTTAATTCTAAACTTGTTCGCAAATAAAGTTAATCCTTCTAAATAGACTTTTAAAATCAAGTAAACACATGTTATATATCTATATGATATGCTAACTTAATGATTTAAAACCCGGAAACACGATAAACACCATAAAACTGGATATACGCCGTCGTAGTAAAACCGGGGGCTGTTTTGGTTGGGATAATTAAAAGCTAAGAAGAACTTTGATTTAAAAGCTATACTTCTGGAAAAATGATTTTTCTTATGAACATGAAACTATATCCAAAAATCATGGTTAAACTCAAAGTGAAAGTATGTTTTTCAAAATGGTCATCAAGATGTCGTTCTTTCGACGGAAATGACTACCTCTTTCAAAAATGACTTGTAACTTGTATTTCTGACTATAAAGTTATACTTTTTCTATTTAGATTCATAAAGTTAAGTTCAATACAAAACCGTGGCCACTGGAATCACTCAAAACGGATTAGAAACGAAGAAATGGCGAGTAAAACAAGATTGAAAAAAACTACTCATTTTACCTACGTGAAAGTTAGTAATAAATCTATTCCAACCATAACCTAATCAACTTATATTGTATATTATGTAATCTTGAGATACCATAGACACGTATACAATGTTTCGACCTATCATGTCAACCCATCTATATGTATATATATATATATATATATATATATATATATATATATATATATATTGCGGAACAACCATAGACACTCTATATGTGAATGTTGGAGTTAGCTATACAGGGTTGAGGTTGATTCCAAAATATATATATAGTTTGAGTTGTGATCAATACTGAGATACGTATACACTGGGTCGTGGATTGATTCAAGATAATATATATCGATTTATTTCTGTACATCTAACTGTGGACAACTAGTTGTAGGTTACTAACGAGGACAACTGACTTAATAAACTTAAAACATCAAAATGTATTAAAAGTGTTGTAAATATATTTTGAACATACTTTGATATATATGTACATATTTGTTTTAGGTTCGTGAATCGACCAGTGGCCAAGTCTTACTTCCCGACGAAGTAAAAAAATCTGTAAAAGTGAGTTATAGTCCCACTTTTAAAATCTAATATTTTTGGGATGAGAATATGTAACAACCCGAGTTTTTCCGTTAAAACTTCCGTTAAATACTTGACGATCGTTAGTTAAATCATACAATTTTCATACGCCAATTTTTTTTTCATAATAGTTAACAGTGGCTACGTGAAAGTTTTTCGTATTTAAAGTAATTAAATGCGTACTTGATCCTTAGTGGATTACTTGAATTAATATGTTATATTAATTAGTGAACTTAATTCGGTTGACGAATTAAACTAGAAACGATACGATTAAAGTTAATCGCCTAAAAAACTTTTCAGTTAACGGAACTCCGAAAAATGATAGAATAATTATTCTTAATAATTATTGAACTTATGAAAGAAATTTAATTTATTATTTACTTAATGAATTAAACACGGTGATTTTGTTTCAACGACTAGTTAACGTTCCGGAGATTCGGTACGGTTAATGGCACTCGAAACGAACCACGCGCGAACGAGCTTTTACACAAAACGAGCCCGAGACCCGAGCCCGGGGCCACATGGCCATGACCTCATACCTCATCATCCTTGGTCCCATGAGTAGCCAATGCATGTTGACTATTAGTTTAGGCACATGTTTGATGACTTTTAGTTTTTAGGCAACTAACTACATTCCCTTAAATTCTAAATAATTAAAGAACATGTTCCATTTTTTTTTCCCTCTCATTCAGCCCCATCTTCATCATATAATCACCATTTTCAATCCCAAATTAAACATCACACAATTGCTTGATCGTTAAATCACTTGCGGATTCGTGTTCCTCTCGTTCTCCTCTACGCGTAGATACAAGTAATTGCTTGATTAGTGGTAAAATCTCTCAAACCCAAATTATTAAAAATCTGATTTTATTGATGTTTCATAGTTTATGTTGTCAATTGCTCAAGTGTATACGCGTTATTGTTGATTGGTGTCTTTAATTTGATCAATTGATGTTGTTTACATGAAAAACGAATTTTATTCTCTAGGATCTGATAAGAGTTGACTTTTGATCTGATCTTATAACATGTTTAGATGATTAGCTTTCGAAAAACTATTAACTTTAGGCTTTGGAATCACTTGATTTCGTTTCCGGATGATCAAGTTATGACCAATTGAAATTAACGTTGTGTTTTTGTGATTGATCGGAAATTATGGGTTTGATAGACCACGAATTGGATTGTGAAATTAATACCATTGGATAGATAATTTAAAAACACTCAGGTTACACTAGGATATCATGTTGTTTGCTTATGTATAACTTAAGATATGCATGATTTAGTGAAAAAGTGGATTTATACAGCACTTGCATGAAAACAGCCTTGTATGATAAAATATATTAACTTCTGAGATTAAAGCTTTACATATTTGAAATTTACATAAAAAGTAATTCACTTTTCATGTAGATATCATAGTCAAAATGTATCTAGATCTTCGGATAATTGCGTACGAATGTGACTAACTAAACTAGAATCGAAACAGCAACTTGATCCCTGTTTTATACTATGTGGTTTGTGTTTATTGAATTAGCATGTATACTTCTGGAAAATGAATCTTAACATAATATGTGACATATGGTTAGTTATTGTCAATCTCTGAAACCTTATACATTGGGCACAATAGGGCCACACATTATGTAAATTCTGAATTGAGCTGAAAACTGAACATTCAAATTGCATGAATAAACTGTACAAATTGGCTAAACAAAAATTGCTCAACTTTTGATATGTGTTATTTTTATTTGTCCTTGAACCATGGCCACTGGTCTTGTATCAATTTCATGTCCCTAGCTCCAGTTATAGCCAAAATGAAATCAGTGCGCGATCAGAAACTGACTTGGCAAACCATAAATGTATCCCTTCTGATTCGTGACTTTTAATTATCGTATGAGACCCTGGTCGGGCTTTTTAGAATTGATTTTGAGTATACTTGTGATCTGGAGTTTTCCATGTTTACTTGAATTTTGTACTATGAAATAATATGCTAAGTTTGCTACATGTACATGAACTTTGTGCACAACGATAAACTGAAATTGTGAAATTGACCAATTATGATCTAAAACGTGTTGTTTGACTTAGGTTTGATATGTTGACCAAAATTTGACATGAACCTACTGATGTTGACTTTAGTTGACTACTTTGACCAAGTTTGACTTTCGGTTTTACTTCGGTTGACTTTGTTTGACTTGCATGAATTAGTTGACTGTATGTTGACTTCTACTTTGAAACGCGTCGATTCGAGCAATAAGACAACTTATACTATGAAACCACATGTATATGATACATTTTACAAACATTGCATTCGTTTTTAAAAGACAAACTTTCTTTACATCGAAAATTGACAGGCATGCATACCATTTCATAATATCCACTATCCAACTATAAATTGATTTAATAATAATCTTTGATGAACTCAATGACTCGAATGCAACGTTCTTCGAAATATGCTATGAAAGACTCCATGTAATATCTTTAAAATGAGCAAATGCACAGCAGAAGATTTCTTTAACACCTGAGAATAAACATGCTTTAAAGTGTCAACCAAAAGGTTGGTGAGTTCATTAGTTTATCATAATCATTTATTTCCATCATTTTAATAGACCACAAGAATTTCATTTCCAGTTCTCATAAATATACGTCCCATGCATAGAGACAAAAATAATCATTCATATTGTGAACACCTAGTAACCGAAATTAACTAGATAGATATAAGAATATCCCCTATCATTCCGGGATCCTCCTTCGGACATGATATAAATTTCGAAGTACTAAAGCATCCGGTACTTTGGATGGGGTTTGTTAGGCCCAATAGATCTATCTTTAGGATTCGCGTCAATTAGTAGATCGGTTTACTAATTCTTAGATTACCAGACTTTAATAAAAAGGGGCATATTCGATTTCGATAATTCAACCATAGAATGTAGTTTCAATTACTTGTGTCTATTTCGTCAAACATTTATAAAAGCGCATGTATTCTCAGTCCCAAAAATATAAAGGGTAAAAAGGCAAATGAAACTCACCATACTGTATTTCGTAGTAAAAATACATATAACGTCATTGAACAAGTGCAAGGTTGGCCTCGGATTCACGAACCTAAATTAATTATATATATTTATGTGTTGGTCAATATTTGTCTAACAAATTAGGTCAAGTCATAGTGTACCACAATCCTAATGCTCGAGACTAATATGCAAAGTCAACAAAAGTAAATTTGACTCAAAATAATTTCTGAAAATCTATACATGATTAATATATAGTTTAAATATCGTCGTTTTATATTTTTAAATATTTTTAAAAGATTTATTAAAGTAAATAATATAATTTATTTATTAATAAATAAAATTTTATATTAAATTTATATAATAAAATATACTTTTATATATATTAAGTAATAAAATTTATAGGGTTCATTTAATATTTTAAAGATAATATGATAGGTTTTATTAAAGTAAGTTATTACACGCAGTAAAATATGTTTATATCACATATTTATTTGATAAAATAATATCTATAATGATAGTAAGTAAAAGTTATATTTTTTGTAATAATAATTATTATTATTAATGGTGTATCCTATCGTATACACGCATAAAAGGCATAATGGTTGCAAAAAAGTAGCATCAAGAAGGCTGGAAACAACAGTTTTGTGGAGTTATACGTCTAGCGTTCTCCGCTGTACAGGCTGCTCCGTCATGCGTAAGCCCTGAAGGCCGCCTAGCGTGTAAGCCCTGGCCGGAGAGCGCCACCTTCAGCATAAATTTCGGATCACAAATAACAGAACGTATCATCATCTGACACGTGTCCCCAAGCAATCTGGTGGATCTCACACTATAAATAGACCCCTTGGGTCGTCATTTTACACAGTTCAGACATTCTGACAAAAGTGGTTCTAGATATTTATAAAAGTTATATACGTTTTAATAATAAAGTTCTTTTTAAACTGAAAACGTTTTTGTACGTTTGAAACTAAATAGATCAATCGAGTCTTTATGAGATTCAATCTTCCACTATCCTTTGTCTAGTTCTCAATGATTGACAATTTGTTCTTATTTATAAATCACTTTACCATTTTTCGAATATTGTGAAAATGGAAAGATTTCTCAAATCAACGTGGGCCTTTCAACAGAGACTTGTAATCATAATTCAATATATCTGATAATTCAATCATTTGATCTTATCTTCTAATTCCATTGATAAACATTTTGAAACTGATACAATCATATAAAGTATTTAATCTAATATTTTGTTTACGTTTCAAGTTATAATATATATACACATATACATATATAATCATATTCATTTAATGGTTCGTGAATCATTGGAACTTGGTAGAGGTTGAATGAATGTATGAACATAGTTTTAATTCTTGAAATTTAACTTAAAAATATTGCTTATCGTGTCGAAAACATATAAAGATTAAAGTTTAAATTTGGTTTGAAATTTCTGGGTTGTCACACCAGGTACGAAAGATGATTCACAGAATTGTGCCTATTGTGTTCGAGAGCGTTCGAAGATGAGGAAGAGAAGATCGACGCATTTGTGAAAGGATTACCGGAAAGAATCCAAGAAGATATAAGTTCACACGAGCCCGCCTCCATACAACAGGCATGTAGAATGGCTCACAAACTAGTGAACCAGATTGAGGAAAGAATTAAAGAACAGGCGGCTGAAGAGGCCAATGTGAAGAAAGTCAAAAGAAAGTGGGAGGAAAACGGTGATAAGAATCACCAATACAACAACAACAGCAATTACAACAATAATCGCAACAACTATCCCAACAATCACAACATCAATCGCAACTACAACAAATGGCCCAACAACAACAACAACAAAAACAACAACAACAACAACAACAGCAACTACAACAATCATCCCAACAACAATAACAACCGCAACAACAACAACAACAACAATCAGAAGCAGCTATGCCAAAGGTGTGAAAAGTATCACTCGGGATTCTGCACCAAATTTTGCAACAAGTGTAAAAGAAATGGTCATAGCGCGATGAAGTGTGAGATCTACAGACCAGGGGTTAACAGAATGAAAGGAACAAATGGTGTCGGAACGAGTAATGGCGGAGCAAGTAGTGTCGGAGCAAGTTATGCCAATGTAGTTTGTTATAAATGTGAAAAATCGGGCCACATTATTAGAAATTGCCCGAACCATGAGAACACGAATGGACAAGGCCGTGGAAGAGTTTTCAATATTAATGCGGCAGAGACACAGGAAGACCCGGAGCTTGTTACGGTTACGTTTCTTATTGACAATAAATCTACTTACGTTTTATTTAATTCGGGCGCGGATAGAAGCTATATGAGTAGAGATTTTTGTGCTAAATTAAGTTTTCCATTGACGCCGTTGGATAGTAAATTTTTACTCGAATTAGCAAACGGTAAATTAATTTCAGCAGATTATATATGCCGGAATCGAGAAATTAAACTGGGTAGCGAAATATTTAAGATTGATTTGATACCCGTAGAGTTAGGGAGTTTTGATGTAATAGTTGGCATGGACTGGCTGAAGAAGGTGAAAGCAGAGATCGTATGTTATAAAAATGCACTTCGCATTGTACGAGAAGAAGGAGAACCTTAATGGTGTACGAAGAAAAGGGAAACACGAAGCTACATCTTATTATTAATTTGAAGGCACAAAAACTAATAAAAAAAGGTTGCTATGCTGTTCTAGCACACGTCGAGAAAGTACAAACTGAAGAAAAGAGCATCAATGATGTTCCCGTCGCAAAAGAATTTCCCGATGTATTTCCGAAAGAATTACCGGGACTACCTCCACATCTATCTGTTGCATTTCAAATAGATCTTGTACCAGGAGCTGCACCAATAGCTCGTGCTCCTTATAGACTCGCACCCACCGAGATGAAAGAACTGCAAAGCCAACTGCAAGAACTAATAGAACGTGGTTTCATTCGACCAAGCACATCACCATGGGGAGCTCCTGTTTTGTTTGTCAAGAAGAAGGATGGTACATTTAGGTTGTGTATTGACTACAGAGAGTTGAACAAACTTACCATCAAAAACCGTTATCCACTGCCGAGAATTGACGACTTATTTGATCAACTACAAGGCTTGTCAGTTTATTCAAAGATCGATTTACGTTCTGGATATCATCAAATGGGAGTAAGGGAGGATGATATTCCAAAAACTGCTTTTAGGACGCGTTATGGTCATTACGAGTTTATGGTTATGCCGTTTGGATTGACTAAAGCACCAGCTGTGTTCATGGACCTTATGAACCGAGTGTGTGGGCCATATCTTGACAAGTTTGTCATTGTTTTCATCGATGACATACTTATTTACTCAAAGAATGATCAAGAGCATGAAGAACATTTGAGAAAAGTGCTAGAAGTATTGAGGAAAGAAAAACTGTACGCTAAGTTTTCAAAGTGTGCATTTTGGTTGGAAGAAGTTCAATTCCTCAGTCACATAGTGAACAAAGAAGGTATCCAGGTGGACCCGGCAAAGATCGAAACCGTTGAAAAGTGGGTAACCCCAAAAACTCCGAAGCATATACGTCAATTTTTAGGATTGGCTGGTTACTACAGAAGGTTCATCCAAGATTTCTCCAAAATAGCAAAACCCTTGATTGCATTAACGCATAAAGGGAAGAAATTTGAATGGAAGGATGAACAAGAGAAGGCGTTTCAATTATTGAAGAAAAAGCTAACTACGACACCTATATTGTCATTGCCTGAAGGGAATGATGATTTTGTGATTTATTGTGACGCATCAAAGCAAGGTCTCGGTTGTGTATTAATGCAACGGACGAAGGTGATTGCTTATGCGTCTAGAGAATTGAAGATTCACGAGAAAAATTATAGGACGCATGATTTGGAATTAGGCGTGGTTGTTTTTGCATTAAAGACTTGAAGGCACTACTTATATGGGGTCAAAAGTATTATATATACCGACCACAAAAGTCTTCAACACATATTTAATCAGAAACAACTGAATATGAGGCAGCGTAGATGGATTGAATTGTTGAATGATTACGACTTTGAGATTCGTTACCACCCGGGGAAGGCAAATGTGGTAGCTGACGCCTTGAGCAGAAAGGATAGAGAACCCATTCGAGTAAAATCTATGAATATAATGATTCACACTAACCTTACTACTCAAATAAAGGAGGCGAAACAAGGAGTTTTAAAAGAGGGAAATTTAAAGGATAAAATACCCAAAGCATCGGAGAAGCATCTTAATATTCGGGAAGACGGAACCCGGTATAGGGATGAAAGAATTTGGGTACCAAAATTTGAAGATATGAGAGAAATGGTACTTAGAGAAGCTCATAAAACCAGATACTCAATACATCCTGGAACGGGGAAGATGTACAAGGATCTTAAGAAACATTTTTGGTGGCCAGGTATGAAAGCCAATACTACTAAATATGTAGGTGAATGTTTGACGTGTTCTAAGGTCAAAGCTGAACATCAGAAACCATCAGGTCTACTACAACAACCTGAAATCCCGGAATGGAAATGGGAAAACATTACCATGGATTTCATTACTAAATTGCCAAGGACTGCAAGTGGTTATGATACTATTTGGGTAATAGTTGATCGTCTCACCAAGTCAGCACACTTTCTGCCAATAAGAGAATATGACAAGATGGAGAAGTTAGCACGACTGTATTTGAAGGAAGTCATCTACAGACATGGAATACGAATCTCTATTATCTCTGATAGAGATGGCAGATTTATTTAACGATTCTGGCAGACATTACAGCAAGCATTAGGAACTCGTCTAGACATGAGTAGTGCCTATCATCCACAAACTAATGGGCAGAGCGAAAGGACGATACAAACGCTTGAAGACATGCTACGAGCATGTGTTATTGATTTCGGAAACAGTTAGGATCAACATCTACCGTTAGCAGAATTTTCCTACAACAATAGCTATATTTTCAAGCATTGAGATGGCGCCGTTTGAAGCACTTTATGGTAGAAAGTGCAGGTCTCCTATTTGTTGGAGTGAAGTGGGGGATAGACAGATTACGAGTCCGGAGATAATACAAGAAATTACCAAGAAGATCATCCAAATTCAACAACGGTTGAAAACCGCTCAAAGTCGACAAAAGAGCTACACCGACATTAAAAGAAAAGACATAGAATTTGAAATAGGAGAAATGGTCATGCTTAAGGTTGTACCTTGGAAAGGTGTTGTTCGATTTGGTAAACGGGAGAAATTAAATCCAAGGTATATTGGACCATTCAAGATTATTGATCGTGTCGGACCAGTAGCTTACCGACTTGAGTTACGTCAACAACTTGCGAATGTACATAACACTTTCCACGTCTCGAACTTGAAGAAATGTTCTTCTAAAGAAGATCTCACTATTTCGTTGGACGAAATCCAAATCAATGAAAAACTTCAATTCATTGAAGAACCCGTCGAAATAATGGATCGTGAGGTTAAGAGACTTAAACAAAACAAGATACCGATTGTTAAGGTTCGATGAAATACTCGTAGAGGACCCGAGTTCACCTGGGAATGTGAAGATCAGATGAAGAAGAAATACCCTCATCTATTTCCAGAAGATTCGTCAACACCTTCAACAGCTTAAAATTTCGGGACGAAATTTATTTAACGGGTAGGTACTGTAGTGACCCGAACTTTTCCATGTTTTTATATATTAAATGAAATTGATATTTACATGATTAAATTTTTCTAACATGTTAAGCAATCAAACTTGTTAAGACTTGATTAATTGAAATAGGTTTCATATAGACAATTGACCACCCAAGTTGACCGGCGATTCACGAACGTTAAATCTTGTAAAAACTATATGATGACATATATGGATATATATATATATATATATATAGTTAACAATGAACTACATATGTAAAAACATATCATTAAGTAAACATATCATTAAGTATATTAACAATGAACTACATATGTAAAAACAAGACTACTAACTTAATGATTTTGAAACGAGACATATATGTAACGATTATCGTTGTAACAACATTTAATGTATATATATCATATTAAGATATATTAATACATCATGATATCATGATAATATAATAATTTAACATCTCATTTGATTTAATAAACAATGGTTTAACAACATTTAACAAGATCGTTAACCTAAAGGTTTCAAAACAACACTTACATGTAACGACTAACGATGACTTAACGACTCAGTTAAAATGTATATACATGTAGTGTTTTAATATATATTCATACACTTTTTAAAGACTTCAAGACACTTATCAACATACTTCTACTTAACAAAATGCTTACAATTACATCCTCGTTCAGTTTCATCAACAATTCTACTCGTATGCACCCGTATTCGTACTCGTACAGTACACAGCTTTTAGATGTATGTACTATTGGTATATACACTCCAATGATCAGCTCTTAGCAGCCCATGTGAGTCACCTAACACATGTGGGAACCATCATTTGGCGACTAGTATGAAATATCTCATAAAATTACAAAAATATGAGTAATCATTCATGACTTATTTACATGTAAACAAAATTACACATCCTTTATATCTAATCCATATACCAACGACCAAAAACACATACAAACACTTTCATTCTTCAATTTTCTTCATCTAATTAATCTCTCTCAAGTTCTATCTTCAAGCTCTAAGTGTCCTTCATAAATTCTACAAGTTCTATTTTCATAAAATCAAGAATACTTCCAAGTTTGCTAGCTTACTTCCAATCTTGTAGAGTGATCATCCAACCTCAAGAAATCTTTATTATTTACAGTATGATATATTTCTAATACAATGTAATACTCATATTTAAACTTTGATTCAATTTCTATAACTATAACAATCTTATTTCAAGTGAAAATCTTACTTGAACTTGTTTTCGTGTCATGATTCTGCTTCAAGAACTTTCAAGCCATCCAAGGATCCTTTGAAGCTAGATCCATTTTTCTCATTTCCAGTAGCTTTATCCAAAAAACTTGAGGTAGTAATGATGTTCATAACATCATTCGATTCATACATATAAAGCTATCTTATTCGAAGGTTTAAACTTGTAATCACTAGAACATAGTTTAGTTAATTCTAAACTTGTTCGCAAACAAAAGTTAATCCTTCTAACTTGACTTTTAAAATCAACTAAACACATGTTCTATATCTATATGATATGCTAACTTAATGATTTAAAACCTGGAAACACGAAGAACACTGTAAAACCGGACATACGCCGTTGTAGTAACACCGCGGGCTGTTTTGGGTTAGTTAATTAAAAACTATGATAAACTTTGATTTAAAAGTTGTTTTTCTGGGAAAATGATTTTTCTTATGAACATGAAACTATATCCAAAAATCATGGTTAAACTCAAAGTGGAAGTATGTTTTCTAAAATGGTCATCTAGACGTCGTTCTTTCGACTGAAATGACTACCTTTACAAAAACAACTTGTAACTTATATTTCCGACTATAAACCTATACTTTTTCTGTTTTTATTCATAGAATAGAGTTCAATATGAAACCATAGAAATTTGATTCACTCAAAACGGATTTAAAATGAATAAGTTATGGGTAAAACAAGATTGGATAATTTTTCTTGTTGTAGCAACGTGAAAATTGGTAACAAGTCTATATTAATCATATCCTAGCTAACTTATATTATATTATAAATGTATTCTAATATATTATGTAATCTTGGGATACCATAGACACGTATGCAAATGTTTTGACATATCTTATTGACCCATGTGTATATATTATTTGGAACAACCATAGACACTCTATATGCAGTAATGTAAGAGTTAGCTATACAGGGTTGAGGTTGATTCCAAAAATATATATACTTTGAGTTGTGATCTAGCCTGAGACGTGTATACACTGGGTCGTGGATTGATTCAAGATAATATATATCATTTTTTTCTGTACATCTAATGTTGGACAACTAGTTGTAGGTTACTAACGAGGACAGCTGACTTAATAAACTTAAAACATCAAAATGTATTAAAAGTGTTGTAAATATATTTTGAATATACTTTGATATATATGTACATATTTGTTATAGGTTCGTGAATCGACCAGTGGCCAAGTCTTACTTCCCGACGAAGTAAAAATCTGTGAAAGTGAGTTATAGTCCCACTTTTAAAATCTAATATTTTTGGGATGAGAATACATGCAGGTTTTATAAATGATTTACAAAATAGATACAAGTACGTGAAACTACATTCTATAGTTGAATTATCAAAATCGAATATGCCCCTTTTTTATTAAGTCTGGTAATCTAAGAATTAGGGAACAGACACCCTAATTGACGCGAATCCTAAAGATAGATCTATTGGGCCTAACAAACCCCATCCAAAGTACCGGATGCTTTAGTACTTCGAAATTTATATCATATCCGAAGGGTGTCCCGGAATGATGGGGATATTCTTATATATGCATCTTGTTAATGTCGGTTACCAGGTGTTCACCATATGAAAGATTTTTATCTCTATGTATGGGATGTATATTGAAATATGAAATCTTGTGGTCTATTGTTATGATTTGATATATATAGGTTAAACCTATAACTCACCAACATTTTTGTTGACGTTTAAAGCATGTTTATTATCAGGTGAATATTAAGAGCTTCCGCTGTTGCATACTAAAATAAGGACAAGATTTGGAGTCCATGTTTGTATGATATTATGTAAAAACTGCATTCAAGAAACATATGTCGATGTAATATATTTCTATTGTAAACCATTATGTAATGGTCGTGTGTAAACAATATATTTTATATTATCATTATTTGATAATCTACGTAATGCTTTTGAAACCTTTATTGATAAAATAAAGGTTATGGTTGTTTTAAAAATGAATGCAGTCTTTGAAAAACGTCTCATATAGAGGTCAAAACCTCGCAACGAAATCAATTAATATGGAACGTTTATAATCAATATGAACGGGACATTTCATTATAGTCATTACGAGTTTATGGTTATGCCGTTTGGATTGACTAACGCACCAGCTGTGTTCATGGACCTTATGAACCGAGTGTGTGGGCCATATCTTGACAAGTTTGTCATTGTTTTCATCGATGACATACTTATTTACTCAAAGAATGATCAAGAGCACGAAGAACATTTGAGAAAAGTGCTAGAAGTATTGAGGAAAGAAAAACTGTACGCTAAGTTTTCAAAGTGTGCATTTTGGTTGAAAGAAGTTCAATTCCTCGGTCACATAGTGAACAAAGAAGGTACTCAGGTAGACCCGGCAAAGATTGAAACCGTTGAAAAGTGGGAAACCCCAAAAACTCCGAAGCATATACGTCAATTTTTAGAATTGGCTGGTTACTACAGAAGATTCATCCAAGATTTCTCCAAAATAGCAAAATCCTTGACTGCATTAACGCATAAAGGGAAGAAATTTGAATGGAAGGATGAACAAGAGAAGGCGTTTCAGTTATTGAAGAAAAATCTAACTACGGCACCTATATTGTCATTTCCTGAAAGGAATGATGATTTTGTGATTTATTGTGACGCATCAAAGCAAGGTCTCGGTTGTGTATTAATGCAACGAACGAAGGTGATTGCTTATTCATCTAGACAATTGAAGATTCACGAGCAAAATTATACAACTCACGATTTGGAATTGGGTGCTGTTGTTTTTACATTAAAGACTTGGAGGCATTATTTATATGGGGTCAAAAGTATTATATATACCGACTACAAAAGTCTCCAACATATATTTAATCAGAAGCAACTGAATATGAGACAGCGCAGGTGGATTGAATTGTTGAATGATTACGACTTTGAGATTCGTTACCACCCGGGGAAGGCGAATTTAGTAGCCGACGCTTTGAGTAGAAAGGACAGAGAACCCATTCGAGTAAAATCTATGAATATAATTGATCATATACATGGCATTGTATATGTATATTTTATTTGCTAAAAGCCAAAGGCAGAACTACGCGAATTATAAGGCAAAGCTATACAATATTCGCTGAAAATAAGTACAGCGGTTATGTTTTCGCATTAATGCAAGACCGCGGTTTAATCCGCTGAGTTTCCGCGGATAGTTAAGTAACTCGTAGACCGCGGATATTTCGATTCCCATAAATAGGGAGCTTGGCCTCTCATTTATAGGTTGTTGATTCTCTGCCATTTTACCGAAGCCTTTGTAATTTCCACTTGTGATCTTGCCCAAGGGATATTTACACCGCGCAAAGGTGAATTAAGCTAATTAACAATCAAGACCGGGTCGGGGTGGTTGATCACTTGATAGTTAAAGTGAAAGATGATCATCGGGGCCCAAAATAATCATCAAACATTCCATCCTCCATTACAATCTTATTGCACTCAATCCGTAATTAAATAACATCATTAATGAAGGATTGATCAATTGGCGCCATCCGTAGGACACGTTTTACAAATTAACCTGAAAATTTTTTGTTTCGTGCCGTTAAACAATTAATTTGACGGTTTAATTGCAATCGTGTTTTTGTTGTGATGATTTGCAGGTGCTTTTACAATACGCAATCAGTCGATCTGCTCGACAATCATGATGACAAATGGAAAGCAAACTGGTGGTTCTGCGAATGCTGATTCACTGCCTGGTGATTCGCAAAATGTTGTGATATTTCCATTACAAACAAATGCTAGTATAACCGCGGGAAAATCGGTTCAAGAGCTGATCGCTAAACCATCTGCTGAAAACAATGCTAGTGACTCGCAGCCAAAAGTTGCTGCTGAAAAAATGATTGCGCGAAGAAATTTGCTACAAAATCGCAATGAAATAACCGCTGATGGGAAGCGACCAAAAGCTTTGGCTGGAAAATCTAGTTTGCGAACTGACAAGATTGTTGGTACTGCAATCGAGCAAGCTAAGAGAGATGCTAAGCGTAATTGTGAATCTCGCATACCGCGTACTTACTTATGGCCATTGAATGATTCAGGATCACAAGTTGATCGTTTAGTTATTGAGCATAATGATAGCAATAGTGATAATGCAGAAGATCGCATTCATTTGAACTCAGTGTATAAATCAAAAATGGCCAAAACGCCAAGAGAAGAGTGCGAATTTTCTGATGATTCGGACAGCGTAGAAGAGTTTGTTAAAAATCCACAAATTAAGCAAAAGCGACCACCAACACCGTTCCCTCGCTATAGGGAAGAGGGCGATGCATCTGACGCTGCTCGCAGAGAAAATGCCCAGAATTTTTTGGCGGATGCTTTCAGAAGCATTGCGCCAAAGTCAATGCAACATAAGTTTGATCAGCCAAACTTTTTGAAAGACATGCTTACCAAGTTTTGTGTGGAGAATGCAGATACTCGCAAAAAGAAGGAAACAGAAATCACTACTGCTGCGGACAAGTTTGCCCAGCATATTTCTGACTATCCAATTGTTTCTTCGCCGATCGTGCCGGCAACTCTGGGAGTCTATTCAGGTCTAACTGATCCTTTGGATTTTCTACAACGCTTCGAAGGCGTTGTGAGCACTTATAACTGGGATGAACCAGTTGCGTGTAGAGTATTCCCCATGGCCTTGCAAGGGTCAGCAAGGGAATGGTTCCATAGTTTGCAATCTCGCAGTATCATTGGCTTCGTAGATTTGCGCGAAAATTTTTTGCTGCAGTTTCAAAATCTATTACCGCATAAAAAGACGCACATAGAATGTCACGATATTAAGCAAGGCAACAAGGAGACTTTAAAAGCATTACTTACGCGGTACATCTACGAATGTCAAAAGATTCCAAGCCTGCATGAAGATCAAAAAATCTCTGGATTTTTGCTTGCTATTAATCCGCAGAGACATCCAACTCTGGTGCGAAGGCTGCGAAGAGATGTTCCGCACACTTTTGCTAAAGTTCAACAGGAAACATATGATTACCTCCGTGGTGGAGAGGATAACACTATAACCCCTGCGTGTGGGTAGGGTAGAGACAAAAGTTGGCGAGATGATAATGACTCTTTTCACGATGGTAACAGTGATAATTACCGCGGATCAGGTTTTCCGCGAAGAAATGGCGGCGGTGGATACCTGCGAAATGACAGGTTTCAAAGCCAAAATGATAACCATGGATATGGACGCCGTGATCGCTATTCTACGCGAAAGTGGAGCAATGAATCATTCAACATCATTCAGACGCTAACAAAAACGCCCAAGGAAATTTTGTTGCAAGAAAGAGTTGCTAAGTATTTCCCTGATCCGCAGCCTTTGGGAGAAAATAGCAGGCGCGATAGATCAAAATTTTGTGTTTTCCATGATGATTACGGTCATGACACCAATCGTTGTAGAGATTTGGTGGAATTCATTGCAGAAGCATACGAGCAAGGCAAGCTGGACCATTTAATCGCACAAAACACCACTAATGCGATTATAATGCCTACAGAAGCTAATACCTCGAATGCGTCAAACGCGGTTGAGCGAAAGGCTCCCGCAGTAAAAAATTTGGGAGTGAAAATGGTGAGTAAAAAAGAAAACAGCGCGGAATTTAGGTAATCAACGTGGTAGAAGTGCAGGGCGACACGTCAATAATGCAAATTTCAGAACAGACTGTCAGTTGGAAATGTCCTTCTATTGCGTTTCCTCTTGCAAGTTTGACCGTGGATGATAATAAGCCTGTAGTGGTTTCATGTCGCATTGCAAACACTGGAATAATGATAATGAAGGTACATGTGGACACTGGTAGCAGTGTCGACGTCATGTATGAACAATGCTTTAGCAAGTTACCCACGAACATTCAAGCTTTGATGAAACCTACTGCGGTTTCACTTGTCGGGTTCTCAGGAGAGTCATCCTGGCCCGTTGGTCAGTTGGAATTACAGATGGAGTTAGTTGATGACAGCGATGAGTCGCTAAGGCGCCAAGCTTTATTGAATCTGTAAATAATGAGAAATCAATCGCAGTTCAATATGATACTTGGGCGCACAGCTTTGCGCATGTTTGGCGCTATACCATCTACCATGCATGGTATGCTAAAATTTTCTGCCAACAAGGGCATTGGTACGCTGATTTCTGCGGAAGTGGAGCCTTTCTTCGCTTTGGTTATGGCAAGTGCAAATATGGGTATTGAGGGGCATTCAATTCACCCTGCATAGTGCGAAAATTTGCAGTAAAAAGTTGTAATAAGATACTATGGAAAATTTCATTAATGCGTGATATGTTGTGTTTATGTTTCGAATCTTGTAATGCGAAATAATAATGAATAAAGCAAAGTTAATTTCAGTGTTAGTAATTGTTTCTTTACAAAGCGAAAACACTGCGTGTGGCCACGCGTAGTGCTTATTTCACATAATGCAATTACTTGCCTTTTACAACACTAAGTTAATGTTTGTTCTGCGGATATTTTAAGTAAGGTCGCATGATTTTTGAAATGCCCCGACCTAATCCATCTGGACGAAGTCTTCAACAGTTGGTCCCTTTGCGAGGTTCTAATCTTTATATGCCATGAACAACTCCATTTAATATAAGCAAATGCACAGCGGAAGATTTCTTTCATACCTGAGAATAAACATGCTTTAAAGTGTCAACCAAAAGGTTGGTGAGTTCATAGGTTTATCATAAAACAATAAAATTCATCATTTTGATAGACCACAAGATTTAAATGCTGCATGGTAAAAATGGGCCCGAATCCTATACCCACATGTAATGTACATGCTATATCTTTTAAATACAGTACACCTTTCTCGTGTACGAAATCCTTTTTCATAAATCTTAGTAACCGTACACATATATCGTGTACAAAATATAATACACATAACCTGTGTATAAAAATCATTCTCTCGATACATAACATTCACATCAATTGGTGGCAATTATCATGTCCACATAATTCAATGGTGGCAATTATCATGTCCACATAATTCAATGGTGGCAATTATCATGTCCACATAATTCAATGGTGGCAATTATCATGTCCACATAAATCAATAATAATCCGCAGAACTTCTGTCTGCATAATAATTCATTCGAGTAATGTTTTGCTTGTGTCTATCTCGTCAAACATTTATAAAAGCATTTCATGTATTCGCAGTTCAAAATATATTTCAAAAGCATTTAATAAAGCAGTTGTAAAAACAGCGCATGTATTCTCAGTCCCAAAAATGTAAAGAGTAAAAGGGAGCAAATGAAACTCACGCATATAAATATTGTAAAACGGTTAATAAAGCATTTGTATGTATTCTCAGCCAAAAATGTAAAGTGTAAAAGGGAGCAAATGAAACTCACGCATATAAATATTGTAAAACAGTTAATAAAGCATTTGCATGTATTCTCAGCCCAAAAATGTAAAGTGTAAAAGGGAGCAAATGAACTCACCTAATGTATTTTGTAGTAAAAATACATATGACTATATTGAACAATATGACTATATTGAACAATGCATGGTTGGCCTCGGATTCACGAACCTATATCATTTGTGTACTTATTAATATACATAATTGTAATCGAATAAGTTTATATATATATATATATATATATATATATATATATATATATATATATATATATATATATATATATATATATATATATATATATATATATATATATATATATATATATATATATATATATATGTATATATATATATGTATATATATATATATGTATATATATATATATCTAATTTTATTTGTTATATCCTTTTATATATCTTGTAGTTATTTAGGATTTATTCTTCTAAACTTCATAAAAAACATATTCTTTATTTATGTAAATCATATCTTAACTTACATGTTATATATTTATTTTTTATTTATATCATTACAATAATTAATAACTATACTTTTAGTTATATATATATATATATATATATTTATACACATGTGTTTAGTTTTATATTTAAAAATCAATATTGTATAAGTATTTTAAATGTTAGCCTATTTGATATATAGTTATATGGAATATTATCTTAATTATAGTGAATGTAATAAATATCTTTTATGAAACTAATATTTATTTGTTAAAATGATAGTTTTTATAATGATAAGTTAATAATAATAATAATAATAATTACTATAACACTAAATAATAATAATACTTGATATCTAAAAGATTTGATTCTTCGGCGAGTAAGGAAATTAAGATCTCTATAATTAAATACGATGATCTGCCTCGATTACTCTGTCTGATATTTCCATTATAAATTAAACTCTTCCGTTCCATTATTCTCACCATTCATATACTTTCTTTCTTAGTTCATACCTTCAAAAGATTGTGAAAATACTTAATCCAGTTCTAATCCTTGTCCTTATCCTTACTATCGTAACAATCATTCTCCTTTTCCAACTTCCACCCGAGGAATCTGCTTACTTCTACTTTGCTATTGGGGTTATAGTGCTTTTAATTCTCCCGTGTCTTTATGTTGCGATAAACATTGATATACACGGTTTGTAATTTATGCGTTCTTATCGGGATTTATATCTCCCCCTTATATTTCAATGTCCCCATTTCTGTTTCCTATAATCATTGTCATCCACAGTTAATACTCCCTCCTATTTGCTGCGATTTATA
This sequence comes from Rutidosis leptorrhynchoides, assembly GCF_046630445.1. NCBI lineage: Eukaryota > Viridiplantae > Streptophyta > Magnoliopsida > Asterales > Asteraceae > Rutidosis > Rutidosis leptorrhynchoides. Next base: position 272,082,045 of record NC_092334.1, read on the forward strand.
CTCCAATTTCTATTTCAGAGCTTTATCCCTTCGTTTCTTCTTCTGGCGATTTGGCATCTCTTGTAATGGTCCAAAATTCGTAGATATAAGTTTCAGAATGAACATTGTTAATGTTCTAAATAAGAAGGAATGTAATAGCACGATTTGATTTGTCAAATTACCAGATTCACTGAGAATAGAACTATCAAGAATATACTTTCTTGATATGTTCAGAAGTTAAGCAGAATGACAGAGTTATGTAACATGGCACATGATGCCGTTATGATCTGTGAATCATCACGTCCCATTAAAACTCAGCACGACTTAGTGTAATATAATCACGTTGATCAAGTGTCATTATATTATACTAACTCATGCATCAATTCCCAACATTACTTCAATAACAATCATATTTTAAGCTCGAAAGTTTACAGAATATAGAAACTAACAGTTTCTATATGATATAACACTGATAGCACGAAGAGATTAATGATTTCAAATAAGAATAGTTATAAAAATATCTTCAGAAATATGGAGGATATTTATAATGAAAGATACGATGATATCTTGGAATATCTATGATCGGAGGATGATGAAGAATATCGTCCACAAGGCTTTAGAGTAAGGAGCAAGACATTTGCTAAAGGCTTCAGCAGGCATTGAATCATTTGGATTCTTTGAAGTCAAACTTATTCTTTGTGATTTGTCCACGGTTTCCTTCATAGTTTCGCATAATCCGCTTTTCGGTGCTAAATTTTCTATTGAATGTTTCCAATATCATGATACACAGAAAGCACGAAGAGGTATATAATTTTCGGACGAGAATATTTATGAAAGTATCCTCAGAAATATTGAAGATATTGATGATGATATTTTGGAATTTCTAGGTTCGATGGTTGATGAAGAAAGATTTTTCGCAAGATTTTAACTTGACTTTTGAGTAGGATATTCTCTAAAGATTTCATCGGATACAGAATCATCTGGATCCTTTGAATATAGGGTATGGTCCTTGTATTTGTCCTTGGTCTCCTTCGTGGTTAGCTCAATCCGTTTTTCAGTTCCAATTTTTTTTCTGAGCTTTTCCAACATACTATTCTTTATCATTAAACTTCCGACGATTAAGGTCGTTTACGGTTGTCTACAGTTTTTGTTGCTTCATTCAGCTTTTTCAACATTCAGAATATTGATTTGTAGACTGAGTGCTGTTCAGAATTTCAGAATGAAAGACCATAATTCTAAAAGATAAATGTTATACATATAACTGTTGATGTAGATATGCTGTGAGTTTTCAAAATACTGATTGCTGATTCTCGGTATTTGGTACGGCAATTCTCGTTATCAGATGCAGATGTGTAGATGATAGGATTTCAATGAATATAATAACTTTTCATAAGATCAAAGATCAATGATGTTGTTGATAAATTTACCGCTAATGTAGTGAGATATAAACGGTTTTTCGGTATTGATGACGAAAGGCAACTTTTATATCAGGGTTATAATAAGCTAATCCGAGTGAAAAGTCGAAGTTGACTTGTTGGAGCTGTGACAAAATTTACTAACTTGAAAATGGATTGTAAAGTTATTTTGGGTAATAATAATGCTAAGGGATCTAACACCGATACATGTTAAATGTTTACTCAGGTTCCGAGTGTTTTCAGGTGCATAGCTATATGCATCACTCTTTCCTTCCGTAAATGATGTGCGGTTAGTTCATCCTCTCGATTGAGATGTTTTCAAGAATCATGAAAGGTTTGAACGCAGATTCTAATCGTCAAGATACAAATGAAGTTTAGGATGAAATCAAGTGGCAACTTGAAGAAATGTTTAGTTTCATATGTTATAATCAGTATTTTAATTCATTTTAATTGTCCAATGTTGATAGTCCTCAGTTGATAGTCCACAGTTAGCAATTCAATAATTCATATATAGTTTAATTTATAATATTCGAATTAATTAATACATATCGTGACCCGTGTACATGTCTCAGACTCTATCACAATTCAAAGTATATATATTATTTGAGAATCAACCTCAACCCTGTATAGAGAACTCGATCATTACTGCATATAGAGTGTTTATGGTGATTCCAAATAATATATATAGATGTGTCGACATGATATGTCAAAACCTTGTATACGTGTCCCGACATTTAAAGTGCGTAAAATAAATAACAGAACTTAAATGACGATAAATAAAGTGCGTAAAGTAAATAACAGAAATTAAATGTCGATAAATAAAATTGCGAGAATTAAAATTACGATAAATAAAATGCAATAAATAAATTGCGATAAATAAAAGGTAATCAGTTAGCTAGGAACAATTAGCGTGGATTCTTAACAAAATTTCTCATAGTTAATTTGTTTGTTCCTAACAAATTTTATTTTATCAAATGTTTTCTTCATTATGCCACTTGTCGGATTCGGATAGGTCAAAATCCAAATATGAAATTGAATGAAAATGGTTATTCTGTGATGAACGGATTCGTATAGCTGTGGTTACAAGTAGGATAGTAAATGACTGTTGAATTAGATTCGAAGAATGTACAGTGTAACTTATTAATGCGAAATCTTAATATTCCTCTGGTATTACCTACCCGTTAAAATATTTTCCCCATTAACAGTTTGTACAATAAAAATTTTAATTACAATCTTTATGAAAACATATATACTTATATATTTTTTTCAGACGTAATTATGGATTTAATGAGTCAATGTAATATTAAACTCATCAGATTTATGGCTAGAACCAGGGTATATAATCTTTAAAACATTAGAGATTACATAATCACCATGAAGGACGAATATAGGTTATGTAGAACGATTCGTAAAACGATTCGTAGACGATGATTATGCTTGAGGTATAGATTGCGAGGTTGAGACGTGTGATAATGTTGTTGTTGTTGGTACTCCTTGGTATCCATGGTGCGTATGACGTTGATGTTCGAGGTATAGATTAAGATGTTGAGGTGTGGGATGCGGATGTTGATGTTGGTGGTGGTGATGGTATTGTTGACATTGGTGGTGGTACTGGTTATGCTGCTGATGCTGCTGCTAGTGTTTGTAACCTTCGCACCATATTCTCTAAAGCCACTACCCGAGCTCGAAGCTCGTTGACTTCTACTATTACACCGGGGTGATTTTCGGTTCGGACTAGCGGATAAATATAATCTAGAATTTGGTATAGTATATAATCGTGGCGAGATACTCTGGAAATGAGAGAAAAGATGGTGTTTCGAACAGGTTCACCGGTAAGTACTTCAGGTTCTTCGCCAATAGGGCAATGTGGCGGATGGAAAGGATCACCTTCTTCTTGTCTCCAACGATTAAGGAGACTACAAACCCATCCCCAATTCATCCAGAATAGATGATGACTGATTGGTTGATCCATTCCGGTCACACTGCTTTCGGAGCTTGAGTGGGATTCCATGTCGGAATCCGAGTGACTTGAACTAATGACGAATTCCATTTCGTATGATTAAATAAAGAATTTTTTAGATATGAACTGATTTTCTGGCTAACGGATGGTATTCTTAATTACATAGAATATCCATATATATAGAACAAAAGGTTTCGTAGATTACGGAGGAATTTACGGGATAAGCTAGGTAAGGTTTACAGTAACAGATACGCAAAGATATGAATCTTGTCTATACACTATTCATGCAATCAATGCAGCAAGACGTGTCTAGACTAAGAATGATAAGCAGATAATTTTCGACACAAAATGATAAGCAAAACTTTTTGACATGCAGACCAGGTCGAAGTCCAGACTCACTAATGCATCCTAACGACTACTAGTTAGACACACTAATGCAAGACCTGGTTCGCTACGACCACCGCTCTGATACCAACTGTGAAGACCCGTCCTAATCTATCCGGACGAAGTCCATATCGATTATAAACGATTCACAACAGTTGATTACATCGCGAGGTACTTGACCTCTCTATGATACATTTTACAAACATTGCATTCGTTTTTGAAAAGACAATCTTTCATTACATCGAAAGTTGACAACATGCATACCACTTCGTAATATATATTACTATAATTGACTTAATAATAATCTTGATGAACTCAATGACTCGAATGCAACGTCTTTTGAAATATGTCATGAATGACTCCATGTAATATCTCTAATTTGAGCAAAAGCACAGCGAAAGATTTCTTTCGTACCTGAGAATAAACATGCTTTAAAGTGTCAACCAAAAGGTTGGTGAGTTCATTAGTTTAACATAAATAATCATTTCATAATTTTAATAGACCACAAGATTTCATATTTCGATTTCTCATAAACATACGTCCCATGCATAGAGACAAAAATATCATTCATATGGATTGAAAACCTGGTAACCGACATTCACAATATACATATAAGAATATCCCAATCATTCCGGGATCCTCCTTCGGACATGATATAAATTTCGAAATACTAAAGCATCCGGTACTTTGGATGGGGCTTGTTGGGCCCGATAGATCTATCTTTAGGATTCGCGTCAATTAGGGTGTATGTTCCCTAATTCTTAGATTATCAGACTTAATAAAAAGGGGCATATTCGATTTCGATAATTCAACCATATAATGTAGTTTCAATTACTTGTGTCTATTTCGTAAAACAGTTATAAAAACAGCTCATGTATTCTCAGTCCCAAAAATATATATTGCAAAAGCATTTAAAAAGGGATTAATGAAACTCACCTAATGTATTTTGTAGTAAAAATACATATGACATTATTGAACAATGCAGGGTTGGCCTCGGATTCACGAACCTATATCATTTGTTTATTCATTAATACATGTAATCGTAATCAATCAATTTCATATATTATAACTTTATATATTATTTATTTAATTTGTATATATATTTAAAAATGATAATTATTTATATAGTTATACAAATCTATATTTATGAAGAATACTTAATTTGTTTTATATGAATATTTATATAAAAATTGTTAATATAATTAATATATACTTATGATCTTAATAATATCCTTAACTTTTATTTTCAATAAAATCTTAATATTAGTTATAATAATTGATGATTTTATTAATCATTTTGATGCTAATAATAATAATGGTAATACTAATAATAATGATAGTGATAGTAAATATAATAATATTAATAATGATAATATTTATAATAACACTTAGGTTACTAATGATAATAATAATGCTTATACTAGTAGTAAAATGATACTTTGATAATTTTTAAATATAATGATACTTTATTTTAATTATGTAAGGATAATAATAATAACAGTGTTAGTAATAATAAATTTTAGCATAAACTTCGTGATAAATTTGTAACCTATATCTATATTTCCTATCACTTAAAATTATAACTATTTTTATAATTATAATAACAATAGTAGTAACATTAATAATAATACTTTATACTTGATAATATTAATTATAACAATTTTATTATTAATGGTAATCTTAATAATAATACTTTTATTAATAATAATTCCTAATTGTTTCTAATACTAATATTAATGATAATAATAGTAATTCTAAGAGTAACACCTTTATTACTAAAGCGAATAATGATAATAATTATAATACTAGTAAAAATGATGATAATAATAATACTAAAAATAATAATATTAGTAATGACAATACTAATCAGTTTTGAATTCTAATTATAATACTTTTAGTAATTTTGATAATAACATTCACATTATTGATATTAGTGATAACAAATTAAAATGATAATAATAACATAACTCATAATAATAATAATAATAATAATAATAATAATAATAATAATAATAATAATAATAATAATAATAATAATAATAATAATAATAATAATAATAATAATAATAATAATAATAATAATAATAATAATAACAATAACAATAATAATAAAAATGATATATAAACTACCTTAAAATCTTTCCCAAAAAAAATGCCTCGCACCGGACTTGAACCCGTGACCTCTCGTTTATCCCAAACACACACGACCACACCTCCAATCCAGTTTTTCTGATTAAACCTCTCACCATATATATATAACCCGAAAACAGTTTTTATGCTCACTTCATCTTCTTCAATTAGCATTCAATCGACTCAGTTCATATGATCATAACAACAATGTTTTATATTCTCCAAATAATTAAAAAATCATTAATCTTAAATGGTTGTATTAACAGAAAAACGAAAACGAAATAAAAAAAATATATATACCTGCTGTGCAGTTGCGAATAAGAAAAAAAAATTAATTTCGTAATCGAGAACGTTTTTTACAAATTTTATAACACGAAGTAGGTTTCAAATCACCTCTGGAATCTTTCTCAACCCTCAATTGAATCAGAAACATCAAATACAACTCGAATTTAATCGAAGAACACAGTTTGACTTTTTGAGTTTAAAAGTTTGACTTCAAAATTCTCAAACAATAAAAGGAATTGGATTGTGAAACTTTGCAGTTAGATTAGATATAAGATTCCTAACTAGATTGCATTATTACATTTTGCAAATTGATTCGAGTTTTAGCTGTTGAATAAATGAACTTGAGCAGGGACACCGACGGGTTTAAAAAAAAAAAAATTAATAATCTGCTTCTTTGATTTGGATTTACAGAAGGCGAAAGATATGTATGTGACTAAAGGGATTTGTGTAGTGATAAGATTGGATTGACTCTTGTTTGTATCAAGATTTATTCTAATCGAATGTCACGAGTATACAGAAAAGAAAAGGAGCAGGTAAGACTAATAAGGATTTATATCCTTGACACGTAATTACATATATATCTGCTTTTATTTGCATTATATATCTGTATTTTTTATACATCTGGCTTTATATATATATATATATATATATATATATATATATATATATATATATATATATATATATATATATATATATAAATCTTAATATTTAATAAATATTAATAATATTAATACCCTTAATATTATGTATTATAAATATCGAAAATAAAATAATACAATAACATAAAAATAACAATGGTATACTATTAATAATAATAACATAAAATAATAATAATAGTAATAATAAGTAATCATAATAATTATTATGTATATGATAACAATAATATTATTATTGGTAATAATAATAATAATAATACTAATCTTAATAATACCATAAAATCATAATCTTAACTACTAATTATAATAATATTGATATTAAAAATAATATTAGCAATTAAATGTATCAAATATCATATATAGATTTTATGTATCTAAAAATAATATTGATAATATTAATAATAATAATAATAATGAAGATAATAACATTGATAAAACAATTTATGCTTGTCAAATCTCATATATATATATATCATATGTATATATATACTATATATTAAATTAATAATACTAGTATCAAAAGTAATATAATAACTATATTTTAACTTGTAATTAAGTTTAATATAAAAATTTACATTTTATTAATTATGTACTATATAACAACATATTTAAATATTTAATGTTTATGTATTATATTTATATTACTATATTCATATAATATTAATTGTGTACCGAATTATATATATATATATATATATATATATATATATATATATATATATATATATATATATATATATATATATATATATATATATATATATATATATATATCTATATATATTTATCTTGATATCATTTTAATTCTTTTATATATTGATTTACGTATTTAATTCAAATGATTAAATGGTGTTATATTAATTCCAATTTATATATACACTTGTATTTATATTTACATATATATATTTATTTACATATTTATTATCACATAATTGTTCGTGAATCGTCGAGCATAGTCAAAGGGTAATTGCATATATGAACATAGTTCAAAATTTTTGAGACTCAACATTATAGACTTTGCTTATCGTGTCAGATAGTAAGATTAAGTTTAAATTTGGTCGGAAATTCCCGGGTCATCACAGTACCTACCCGTTAAAGAAATTTCGTCCCGAAATTTGAGTGAGGTCGTCATGGCTAACAATAAAAATGTTTCCCTGACGAGTATCAGCTGATAAATAGAGTTTTATCATTATTGAATAATACAGATAAAATAATTCGATTATTCGAAGAGAACGAATGAAGCTATAATAAAAGATTGAAATGAGAGAAATAAATTTTCGTCATATCTTTTGACGTAGTCGCAATTGAATTCCGGAATTCAAGGGATTTAAAGAAAATCTTCGAAATCTAAAAGATTTGATTTTTCGGCGAGTAAGGAAATTAAGATCTCTATAATTAAATACGATGATCTGTCTCGATTACTCTGTCTGATATTTCCATTATAAATTAAACTCTTCCGTTCCATTATTCTCACCATTCATATACTTTCTTTCTTAGTTCATACCTTCAAAAGATTGTGAAAATGCTTAATCCAGTTCTAATCCTTGTCCTTATCCTTACTATCGTAACAATCATTCTCCTTTTCCAACTTCCACCCGAGGAATCTGCTTACTTCTACTTTGCTATTGGGGTTATAGTGCTTTTAATTCTCCCGTGTCTTTATGTTGCGATAAACATTGATATACACGATTTGTAATTTATGCGTTGTTATCGGGATTTATATCTCCCCCTTATATTTCAATGTCCCCATTTCTGTTTCCTATAATCATTGTCATCCACAGTTAATACTCCCTCCTATTTGCTGCGATTTATACTCCAATTTCTATTTCAGAGCTTTGTCCCTTCGTTTCTTCTTCTGGCGATTTGGCATCTCTTGTAATGGTCCAAAATTCGCAGATATAAGTTTCAGAATGAACATTGTTAATGTTCTAAATAAGAAGGAATGTAATAGCACGATTTGATTTGTCAAATTACCAGATTCACTGAGAATAGAACTATCAAGAATATACTTTCTTGATATGTTCAGAAGTTAAGCAGAATGACAGAGTTATGTAACATGGCACATGATGTCGTTATGATCTGTGAATCATCACGTCCCATTAAAACTCAGCATGACTTAGTGTAATATAATCACGTTGATCAAGTGTCATTATATTATACTAACTCATGCATCAATTCCCAACATTACTTCAATAACATTCATATTTTAAGCTCGAAAGTTTACAGAATATAGAAACTAACAGTTTCTATATGATATAACACTGATAGCACGAAGAGATTAATGATTTCAAATAAGAATAGTTATAAAAATATCTTCAGAAATATGGAGGATATTTATAATGAAAGATACGATGATATCTTAGAATATCTATGATCGGAGGATGATGAAGAATATCGTCCACAAGGCTTTAGAGTAAGGAGCAAGACATTTGCTAAAGGCTTCAGCACGCATTGAATCATTTGGATTCTTTAAAGTCAAACTTATTCTTTGTGATTTGTCCACGGTTTCCTTCATAGTTTCGCATAATCCGCTTTTCAGTGCTAAATTTTCTATTGAATGTTTCCAATATCATGATACACAGAAAGCACGAAGAGGTATATAATTTTCGGACGAGAATATTTATGAAAGTATCCTCAGAAATATCGAAGATATTGATGATGATATTTTGGAATTTCTAGGTTCGATGGTTGATGAAGAAAGATTTTTCGTAAGATTTTAACATGACTTTTGAGTAGGATATTCTCTAAAGATTTCATCGGATACAGAATCATCTGGATCCTTTGAATATAGGGTATGGTCCTTGTATTTGTCCTTGGTCTCCTTCGTGGTTAGCTCAATCCGTTTTTCAGTTCCAATTTTTTTTCTGAGCTTTTCCAACATACTATTCTTTATCATTAAACTTCCGACGATTAAGGTCGTTTACGGTTGTCTACAGTTTTTGTTGCTTCATTCAGCTTTTTCAACATTCAGAATATTGATTTGTAGATTGAGTGCTGTTCAGAATTTCAGAATGAAAGACCATAATTCTAAAAGATAAATGTTATACATATAACTGTTGATGTAGATATGCTGTGAGTTTTCAAAATACTGATTGCTGATTCTCGGTATTTGGTACGGCAATTCTCGTTATCAGATGCAGATGTGTAGATGATAGGATTTCAATGAATATAATAACTTTTCATAAGATCAAAGATCAATGATGTTGTTGATAAATTTACCGCTAATGTAGTGAGATATAAACCGTTTTTCGGTATTGATGACGAAAGGCAACTTTTATATCAGGGTTATAATAAGCTAATCCGAGTGAAGAGTCGAAGTTGACTTGTTGGAGCTGTGACAAAATTTACTAACTTGAAAATGGATTGTAAAGTTATTTTGGGTAATAATAATGCTAAGGGATCTAACACCGATACATGTTAAATGTTTACTCAGGTTCCGAGTGTTTTCAGGTGCATAGCTATATGCATCACTCTTTCCTTCTGTAAATGATGTGTGGTTAGTTCATCCTCTCGATTGAGATGTTTTCAAGAATCATGAAAGGTTTGAACGCAGATTGTAATCGTCAAGATACAAATGAAGTTTAGGATGAAATCAAGTGGCAACTTGAAGAAATGTTTAGTTTCATATGTTATAATCAGTATTTTAATTCATTTTAATTGTCCAATGTTGATAGTCCTCAGTTGATAGTCCACAGTTAGCAATTCAATAATTCATATATAGTTTAATTTATAATATTCAAATTAATTAATACATATCGTGACCCGTGTACATGTCTCATACTCTATCACAACTCAAAGTATATATATTATTTGAGAATCAACCTCAACCCTGTATAGAGAACTCGATCATTACTGCATATAGAGTGTTTATGATGATTCCAAATAATATATATAGATGTGTCGACATGATATGTCAAAACCTTGTATACGTGTGCCGACATTTAAAGTGCGTAAAATAAATAACAGAACTTAAATGACGATAAATAAAGTGCGTAAAGTAAATAACAGAAATTAAATGTCGATAAATAAAATTGCGAGAATTAAAATTACGATAAATAAAATGCAATAAATAAATTGCGATAAATAAAAGGTAATCAGTTAGCTAGGAACAATTAGCGTGGATTCTTAACAAAATTTCTCATAGTTAATTTGTTTGTTCCTAAAAAATTTTATTTTATCAAATGTTTTCTTCATTATGCCACTTGTCGGATTCTGATAGGTCAAAATCCAAATATGAAATTGAATGAAAATGGTTATTCTGTGATGAACGGATTCGTATAGTTGTGGTTACAAGTAGGATAGTAAATGACTGTTGAATTAGATTCGAAGAATGTACAGTGTAACTTATTAATGCGAAATCTAAATATTCCTCTGGTATTACCTACCCGTTAAAATATTTTCACCATTAACAGTTTGTACAATAAAAATTTTAATTACAATCTTTATGAAAACATATATACTTATATATTTTTTTCAGACGTAATTATGGATTTAATGAGTCAATGTAATATTAAACTCATCAGATTTATGGCTAGAACCAGGGTACATAATCTTTAAAACATTAGAGATTACATAATCACCATGAAGGACGAATATAGTTTATGTAGAACGATTCGTAAAATGATTCGTAGAACGATGATTATGCTTGAGGTATAGATTGCGAGGTTGAGACGTGTGATAATGTTGTTGTTGTTGGTACTCCTTGGTATCCATGGTGCGTATGACGTTGATGTTCGAGGTATAGATTAAGATGTTGAGGTGTGGGATGCGGATGTTGATGTTGGTGGTGGTGATGGTACTGTTGACATTGGTGGTGGTACTGGTTATGCTGCTGATGCTGCTGCTAGTGTTTGTAACCTTCGTACCATATTCTCTAAAGCCACTACCCGAGCTCGAAGCTCGTTGACTTCTACTATTACACCGGGGTGATTTTCGGTACGGACTAGCGGATAAATATAATCTAGAATTTGGTATAGTATATAATCGTGGCGAGATACTCTGGAAATGAGAGAAAAGATGGTGTTTCGAACAGGTTCACCGGTAAGTGCTTCAGGTTCTTCGCCAATAGGGCAATGTGGCGGATGGAAACGATCACCTTCTTCTTGTCTCCAACGATTGAGGAGGCTACGAACCCATCCCCAATTTATCCAGAATAAATGATGACTGATTGGTTGATCCATTCCGGTCACACTGCTTTCGGAGCTTGAGTGGGATTCCATGTCGGAATCCGAGTGACTTGAACTAATGACGAATTCCATTTTGTACGATTAAATAAAGAATTTTTTAGATATGAATTGATTTTCTGGCTAACTGATGGTATTCTTAATTACATAGAATATCCATATATATAGAACAAAAGGTTTCGTAGATTACGGAGGAATTTACGGGATACGCCAGGTAAGGTTTACAGTAACAGATACGCTAAGATATGAATCTTGTCTATACACTATTCATGCAATCAATGCAGCAAGACGTGTCTAGACTAAGAATGATAAGCAGATAATTTTCGACACAAAATGATAAGCAAAACTTTTTGACATGCAGACCAGATCGAAGTCCAGACTCACTAATGCATCCTAACGACTACTAGTTAGACACACTAATGCAAGACCTGGTTCGCTATGACCACCGCTCTGATACCAACTGTGAAGACCCGTCCTAATCTATTCGGACGAAGTCCATATCGATTATAAATGATTCACAACAGTTGATTACATCGCGAGGTACTTGACCTCTCTATGATACAACAGTTGATTACATCGCGAGGTACTTGACCTCTCTATGATACATTTTACAAACATTGCATTCGTTTTTGAAAAGACAATCTTTCATTACATCGAAAGTTGACAACATGCATACCACTTCGTAATATATATTACTATAATTGACTTAATAATAATCTTGATGAACTCAATGACTCGAATGCAACGTCTTTTGAAATATGTCATGAATGACTCCAAGTAATATCTCTAATATGAGCAAAAGCACAGCGGAAGATTTCTTTCGTACTTGAGAATAAACATGCTTTAAAGTGTCAACCAAAAGGTTGGTGAGTTCATTAGTTTAACATAAATAATCATTTCATAATTTTAATAGACCACAAGATTTCATATTTCCATTTCTCATAAACATACGTCCCATGCATAGAGACAAAAATATCATTCATATGGATTGAACACCTGGTAACCGACATTCACAATATACATATACGAATATCCCAATCATTCCGGGATCCTCCTTCGGACATGATATAAATTTTGAAGTACTAAAGCATCCGGTACTTTGGATGGGGCTTGTTGGGCCCGATAGATCTATCTTTAGGATTCGCGTCAATTAGGGTGTCTGTTCCCTAATTCTTAGATTACCAGACTTAATAAAAAGGGGCATATTCGATTTCGATAATTCAACCATATAATGTAGTTTCAATTACTTGTGTCTATTTCGTAAAACAGTTTTAAAAACAGCGCATGTATTCTCTGTGCCAAAAATATATATTGCAAAAGCATTTAAAAAGGGATTAATGAAACTCACCTAATGTATTTTGTAGTAAAAATACATATGACATTATTGAACAATGCAGGGTTGGCCTCGGATTCACGAACCTATATCATTTGTTTATTCATTAATACATGTAATCGTAATCAATCAATTTCATATATTATAACTTTATATATTATTTATTTAATTTGTATATATATTTAAAAATGATTATTATTTATATAGTTATACAAATCTATATTTATGAAGAATACTTAATTTGTTTTATATGAATATTTATATAAAAATTGTTAATATAATTAATATATACTTATGATCTTAATAATATCCCTAACTTTTATTTTCAATAAAATCTTAATATTAGTTATAATAATTGATGATTTTATTAATCATTTTGATGGTAATAATAATAATGGTAATACTAATAATAATGATAGTGATAGTAATAATAATAATATTAATAATGATAATATTTATAATAACACTTAGGTTACTAATGATAATAATAATGCTTATACTAGTAGTAAAATGATACTTTGATAATTTTTAAATATAATGAAACTTTATTTTAATTATGTAAGGATAATAATAATAAAGTGTTAGTAATAATAAATTTTAGCATAAACTTCATGATAAATTTGTAACCTATATCTATAGTTCCTATCACTTAAAATTATAACTATTTTTATAATTATAATAACAATAGTAGTAACATTAATAATAATACTTTATACTTGATAATATTAATTATAACAATTTTATTATTAATGGTAATCTTAATAATAATACTTTTATTAATAATAATTTCTAATTGTTTCTAATACTAATATTAATGATAATAATAGTAATTCTAAGAGTTACACCTTTATTACTAAAGCGAATAATGATAATAATTATAATACTAGTAAAAATGATGATAATAATAATACTAAAAATAATAATATTAGTAATGACAATACTAATAAGGTTTGAATTCTAATTATAATACTTTTAGTAATTTTGATAATAACATTCACATTATTGATATTAGTGATAACAAATTAAAATGATAATAATAACATAACTCATAATAATAATAATAATAATAATAATAATAATAATAATAATAATAATAATAATAATAATAATAATAATAATAATAACAATAACGATAATAATAAAAATGATATATAAACTACCTTAAAAGCTTTCCAAAAAAAAATGCCTCGCACCGGACTTGAACTCGTGACCTCTCGTTTATCCCAAACACACACGACCACACCTCCAATCCAGTTTTTCTGATTAAACCTCTCACCATATATATATAACCCGAAAACAGTTTTTATGCTCACTTCATCTTCTTCAATTAGCATTCAATCGACTCAGTTCATATGATCATAACAACAATGTTTTATATTCTCCAAATAATTAAAAAATCATCAATCTTAAATGGTTGTATTAACAGAAAAACGAAAACGAAATAAAAAAAATATATATACCTGCTGTGCAGTCGCGAATAAGAAAAAAAAATTAATTTCGTAATCGAGAATGTTTTGGACAAATTTTATAACACGAAGTAGGTTTCAAATCACCCCTGGAATCTTTCTCAACCCTCAATTGAATCAGAAACATCAAATACAACTCGAATTTAATCGAAGAACACAGTTTGACTTTTTGAGTTTAAAAGTTTGACTTCAAAATTCTCAAACAATAAAAGGAATTGGATTGTGAAACTTTGCAGTTAGATTAGATATAAGATTCCTAACGTGATTGCATTATTACATTTTGCAAATTGATTCGAGTTTTAGCTGTTGAATAAATGAACTTGAGCAGGGACACCGACGGGTTTTAAAAAAAAAAATAATAATCTGCTTCTTTGATTTGGATTTACAGAAGGCGAAAGATATGTATGTGACTAAAGGGATTTGTGTAGTGATAAGATTGGATTGACTCTTGTTTGTATCAAGATTTATTCTAATCGAATGTCACGAGTATACAGAAAAGAAAAGGAGCAGGTAAGACTAATAAGGATTTATATCCTTGACACGTAATTACATATATATCTGCTTTTATTTGCATTATATATCTGTATTTTTTTATACATCTGGCTTTATATATATATATATATATATATATATATATATATATATATATATATATATATATATATATATATATATATATATATATATATATATATATATATATATATATATATATATAAATCTTAATATTTAATAAATATTAATAATATTAATACCCTTAATATTATGTATTATAAATATCGAAAATAAAATAATACAATAACATAAAAATAACAATGGTATACTATTAATAATAATAACATAAAATCATAATCTTAACTACTAATTATAATAATATTGATATTAAAAATAATATTAGCAATTAAATGTATCAAATATCATATATAGATTTTATGTATCTAATAATAATATTGATAATATTAATAATAATAATAATGAAGATAATAACATTGATAAAACAATTTATGCTTGTCAAATCTCATATATATATCATATGCATATATATACTATATATTAAATTAATAATACTAGTATCAAAACTAATATAATAACTATATTTTAACTTGTAATTAAGTTTAATATAAAAATTTACATTTTATTAATTATGTACTATATAACAACATATTTAAATATTTAATGTTTATGTATTATATTTATATTACTATATTCATATAATATTAATTGTGTACCGAATTATATATATATATATATATATATATATATATATATATATATATATATATATATATATATATATATATATATATATATATATATATATATATATATCTATATATATCTTGATATCATTTTAATTCTTTTATATATTGATTTACGTATTTAATTCAAATGATTAAATGGTGTTATATTAATTCCAATTTATATATACACTTATATTTATATTTACATATATATATTTATTTACATATTTACATATATATATTTATTTACATATTTATTATTTACATATTTATTAATTCAAAGGGTAATTGCATATATGAACATAGTTCAAAATTTTCGAGGCTCAACATTATAGACTTTGCTTATCGTGTCAGAATCATAGTAAGATTAAGTTTAAATTTGGTCGGAAATTCCCGGTTCATCACAAATAATAATAGAAAATTTATATAAGAATGATAATGATAATAAAAATACTAAGGAATTTAAATGGCTACCTCCAAAGAAGCTTTTAACAAAAATATTGTCACGAACCGGACTCGAACCCCCGACCTCTCGAATACAAAAAACACTCCTAACCACTGAACCATTAGCGTCTTTCTGTTTATAACCCGGTTTGTCTGTTTATAATCCGTTTTAAAAACCATCATCTTCATGCGAAATCTTTCATCATTGAAGCATCATCGAAGCTTTCGTATATCCACATCATCATCATAACTCATCGTATCCTAATTTTAATCAACATATAATCCTAATCATAATCATTATTCCTCATCGATAAATATTATGGCTTCTCCCTTTTTAGTCCCATTCGAAAAAGAAAAAAATATATGGTCGTGATGTATACCGAAACAAAGATGCGTCGCCCTTTTCTTTTCTTTTTGAACTGAAACAACACAAGTGGGGATTTAAAAGCAAAAAAAAATAAAAATAAAAAAATAAATAATATAGAACACTAAACAATTTCGGCTCCTCAACAACTCACCTAGGATTCATTTTAACTTCCATACCCCACTATATCATTATCATTCCATTTCCTCTTATGCACCACTTGCATATCCCTTTTGTTGTATATAAAATTCCTAATATAGATATAGATTGATACGTAAACTAAATGGGACAACTTGGTCCACATGAATCTTTAACTGCAAGTGGAAACGTGAATGAAATATTCGATGGTGATGATTTGATTTTAAACAATTTGCACAGCCTTACCCTCATAGAATAACTTTAATAATAAGTGGGGTTTAATTTGATTGAGGGTATCGGCCAATAGCATATAAAGTGGCAACTTTAATCACATGCTTTAGTTTATTAATAAATCGCATAGCTTAAAACATAAAGAATAACGAGTGGTAGTAGAAGTACATTTAATAGCTCAGCGAAGATGAGGGACAATATTTGCAGAATTAAATCGATAGGGTCTGTTAGGACAGAAGTAAACATAAAATATATATATGAGAGAGAGAGGGAAACTGTGAGAGGAAGAGAAGATGAGGGAAAAGAAAGGTGGTGGTTTTGTAATTATTGGTCGATGTTGGATAAAAACATATCGATAAGTTTCTTGGTGATAGTTTCTAATGGTTTTAATCGAATGACATTGTAGCTGCAGTAGTGGTGATTCGTTTGGTGATAATGTGAAGGTGGTGGGGATGGTGAGATCATGGTGTCATTGTGGTGGTTATCAAGAGTTGAAGAAGCATGTGGTTGATCATCATCAATTAGCAACTAATATTGTGTTTGTTTCGATTTAGTGCAACAACAGGCCATCACAGCAGTAGCCTTTACGGGGTTAATGTGGGTGTTCCAGTTATGACATAAATCGATATAAAGTAGCGGCAGTAAAGGAATGAAAGCAAGCAAGGCGGTGTTTGTGTTGATGGTTCGGTTGTAATGGGTTAAGGTAATCTGATGGCAGTCCTTTGTTGTAATGTTAAAGAAAACAAAAGTGTTTATGGTGGTGAAAGTGGCTCAACAATATGACGAGTTGTGGTGGTGTTTTTGTGTGATTTCATGGTGATTGATGGTTGCACGTCCCAACACATGAATTTAAAATAATTCAAGTAGTAGCAGTGGTAGTTCTCGTTTGAAGATGGTGGCTCTCGGTGAATGAAGATTGTGATGTGTGAGTTCATATATGAAATTATATAACTATATTTATTCAATGTAAGTTATAATTGACATAGTACATTTGATATGATCGATTCTCATTATTGTTGTGTAGTGACTAGTGGAATCGACAAGAACAAAAATTGGAGCAGAAGAATAAAGAAAAAGCAGAATATAATCGATACTGAATCGTACGAATAAGATTTTTAATATCTCAGCAATTTGTTTTATCCTGTAATGGATTTAGTAGGTATAATAATTAGTTAATCAAATGGAGCAGAGGAGATAGTGATGGAAACTGATTTTGTAAATATCTGTGTTTGTATTTATATAAATCTGAGTTTATATAATTGTTATATTAAACTCTGTAATACTAATTAATCTTATAAATTTATTAATAGACTACATTATATTATTAATTTTAATAAGAATACTAATAATAATAGAAATTACAATAATAATAATAATTTTATTAATAATAATTTTATCAAAATTTATACTAGGAGAAATAAAATAAAAGTAATGAATATATTATCAATGGTAATTACAAAATTACAAAAAATAATACTAATTGAATTAATATTTGTAATAATAATATTTATATATATATCAATTTCATAGTTACGTATTATCTATTGATATTAATAATATACCTATCATTGACTTTAATAAAAATATATATTTTTTATTTCTACTACTTACATTTTATCTATACATTAAAGGTTCGTGAATCGTCGAAAATAGACAAGGGTTAAATGAATCCTTAAAAATAGTTCACAACTTTCGAGATTCATCAATATCGACTTTGCTTATCGTGTCGAAATCATATTAAGTTTAAGTTTAAATTTGGTCGGAAATTACCGGGTCGTCACAGTACCTACCTGTTAAAGAAATTTCGTCCCGAAATTTGGGTGAGGTGGTCATGGTTAACAATAAAAATGTTTTCATGACGAATAAGAGTTGATAAATAAAGTTTTATCACAATTGATTAATATAGACGAAACGATTCGATTATGTGAAGCGTACAAGTGAAGCTGTCACAAAAGAGTGATATGAAGAAATAAGGATTCGTCTTAACTTTTGACGAAGTCACGGTGGATTTCCGAAATTCAAAGGATTTAAAGAAAATCTTAGGAACCTGAATAAGATCTGGTCCTTCGGGATTTAAAGAAATTAGGATCTCTTTAATTAAATGAGGTGATCTGTCACGATTGTTTTGTCTGATATTCCACTATAAATGAACTTCTTTTGTTCCATTATTTTCATCACTCCTATACTTTTCTTTCCTCAGTTTTAAGTACAGCAAGTAATGATCCAGAATTCGTAGATATGAGCTTTGGAATGAACATGACTAATAATCTAAGAAGGTTATTGTAATGGCACGATCTTGATTTGTTAAATTACCAGTATTACTGAGGATAGAATTATCAAGAATATATATTTTCTTGATATGTTTAGAGGTTAATTAGAATGATAGAGTTATGTAACATGGCACATGATGAGGGTATGATCTGTGAATCATCATCACGTTCCATTAGAAATTCAGCATGACTTACTATAATATAATCACGTTGGCCAAGCGTCATTATATTATACTAACTCATGCTTCAATTCCCAACACTTCTCCAGAAATCATTCATAATTCAAACTCAAATTTTATAGAAGTTTAGAAACTAATATAGCTTCTTTTATGATGTAACACAGATAGCACGGAGAGATAAATAATTTTGGACAAGAATATTTATGAAAATATCCTCAGAAGTATCGAAGATATTTATGATGATATTTTCAGAATTTCTATGATCGAAGGTTGATGAAAAAAGACTTTCCACAAGATTTAACATGGGTACTGAGCAAGATATTCTCTAAAGATTTCATCAGATCCAGAATTACCTGGATTCTTTAAATATAGGGTTTGGTCCTTGTATTTATCCTTGGTTTCCTTCATGGTTTGCTCAGTCCATTTTTCAGTACTAAAGTTTCTATCGAGCGTTTCTAATATTCCATTCTTTATCCTCAAATTCTTGGCCATTTAGGCCATCTACAATTTTACTATTTCATTTGCATTTAATGCAGCATATCTGAATCGTCGGTTATCAATCCGAGGTGGTTTCAAGAGAATTGTGTTTTTAGATGATTAAACGTTGAGGGTAATTTTGTGAAATATAAAAGGTTCTCCAGTAACAATAAAAGAGCACACATATATATCAAGGTTATAATAAGATTGTTTCGAACGAAAAGTCGAAGTTGACTTGTTGGAGCTGTGATAAAACTGACTATTGTGTAAAAGAATTGCAATGTTATTTTCTATAATAACAATGCCAAAGGAGCTAGCACATATACGTGTTAAACCTTTACTCAGGTTCTAAGAGTTTTTCAGGTGCATAACTATATGTATAAATCTTTTCTCCCGTAGATGAGATGCAGTTGGTTCATCCTCTCGATTGAGGTGTTTTCAAGAATCATGAAAGGTTTAAACGCAGATTGAAATCGTCAAGATACAAATGAGATTTAAGATGAAATCAAGTGGCAAACTTGAAGAAATGTTTAACTGTAGTATATGTAATTTATTTACGATCTTTTAAATCAAAATGTGTTGTATTTATTATTTCCTACTCTTTTAATACTTTTTAATTGTCTAAGATAGTAGTCCAATAGTCCAATAGTTCAATATGTAATCTTAAAATTTTAATATTCAAGATTAGAAGATGATGAAAAAATTTTACGTAATTAATTAATTGATTACTAATCAATTTAATTTTATTCATTATTTTCTCCATTATGCCACTTGTCAAATCTTGACTTGGATTTTGATCAGCAGAAACTCGTATATGAAATTGAATTGGGATGAAAATGGTTATTCTTCGGTGAACGAATACGTATATCTGTGGTTGTATGTAGGATAGTAAATGACTGTTGAATCGGATTTGAAGAATGTACAGTGTAACATATTAATGTGAAATCTAAATATTCCTCGGGTATTACCTACCCGTTAAAATATTTTCACCGTTAGCAGTTTGTACAAAAGAATTTTTAATTTCAATCTTTATGAAAATATATATACATATATATTTCCTTCAGATGTAATCATGGATTTAATGAGTTATTATGATATTAATCTCATTTGATTTATGGTTAGAACTTAGAGTACAATATCTCTAAAACATTAGAGATTACATAATCGCCATGTAGAACGGAGATAAATGATGTAGAACGATATATAGAACGAAGATAAATGGTGTAGAATGTCATGTAGAATAAGATTATGCTTGAGGTACAGATTGTGAGATTGAAGCTTATGATGCGGATGTTGAGGCTTGTGTTGTTGGTGCTGATGCTGGTGGTGTTGTTGATGTCGGTGATGTTGCTGAAGCTGGTAATTTTTGCACCATAATTTCCAAAGCCACTACTCGAGCGCGAAGCTCGTTGACTTCTTTCTATTACTCTGGAATGATTGGCGGTTGGAACGAGTGGATGGATAAGGTTTAGAATTGTAGATATTACGTAATCGTTACGAGATATACTGGCAACGAGTGTTAATATGGTGTTTCGGACAGGTTCACCGGTAAGTGCTTGGATCTTCACCAAGAGGTAAATTCGATTGGTGGAAGGGATCGCCTTCTTCTTATCTCAAATGACTAAGTAGACTACGAACTCATCAGATGATGAATTGGGGATGGATGATTGGTTGATTCATTCTGGTGACACTGCTTTCGGAGCTTAGGTGAAACTCCATATCGGAATAGATGTCAGAATCCAAGGAATTCGAACTGTTTGAGGGATTCATCTCATTCGATCAGATGAAGGATTTTCGATAAGAAATAAATTATAGGATGTAGATTAGTATCCTACAATACATAATTTACATATGCATATATAATACTAAAATCCCATAAGTTACGGAGGAATCTACGGAAGCTGTCAGGCAAAGGTAACAATAACAGATACATTAAGATATGAATTTATCTATACACTGTCTATGCATTAGAGGCAGTAAGACATGTCTTGACTTAGGATGATAAGAAAATAATTTTTCGACACAAAATGATAAGCAAAACTTTTGACATGCAGACACGATCGAAGTCCAGAAGCCACTAATGCATCTAAACAACTATCAGTTAGACACACTAATGCAAGACCTGGTTCGCTAAGACCACCGCTCTAATACCAACTGAAATACCCCGACCTAATCCATCTGGACGAAGTCTTCAACAGTTGGTCCCATTGCGAGGTTCTAACCTCTATATGCCATGAACAACTCCATATAATATAAGCAAATGCACAGCGGAAGATTTCTTTCATACCTGAGAATAAACATGCTTTAAAGTGTCAACCAAAAGGTTGGTGAGTTCATAGGTTTATCATAAAACAATAAAATTCATCATTTTGATAGACCACAAGATTTAAATGCTGCATGGTAAAAATGGGCCCGAATCCTATACCCACCTGTAATGTACATGCTATATCTTTTAAATACAGTACACCTTTCTCGTGTACAAAATCCTTTTTCATAAATCTTAGTAACCGTACACATATCTCGTGTACAAAATATTAATACACATAACCTGTGTATAAAAATCATTCTCTCGATACATAACATTCACATCAATTGGTGGCAATTATCATGTCCACATAATTCAATGGTGGCAATTATCATGTCCACATAATTCAATGGTGGCAATTATCATATCCACATAAATCAATAATAATCCGCAGAACTTCTGTCTGCATAATAATTCATTCGAGTAATGTTTTGCTTGTGTCTATCTCGTCAAACATTTATAAAAGTATTTCATGTATTCGCAGTTCAAAATATATTTCAAAAGCATTTAATAAAGCAGTTGTAAAAATAGCGCATGTATTCTCAGTCCCAAAAATGTAAAGAGTAAAAGGGAGCAAATGAAACTCACGCATATAAATATTGTAAAACAGTTAATAAAGCATTTGTATATATTCTCAGCCCAAAAACGTAAAGTGTAAAAGGGAGCAAATGAAACTCACGCATATAAATATTGTAAAACAGTTAATAAAGCATTTGCATGTATTCTCAGCCCAAAAATGTAAAGTGTAAAAGGGAGCAAATGAACTCACCTAATGTATTTTGTAGTAAAAATACATATGACTATATTGAACAATATGACTATATTGACCAATGCATGGTTGGCCTCAGATTCACGAACCTATATCATTTGTGTACTTATTAATATACATAATTGTAATCGAATAAGTTATATATATATATATATATATATATATATATATATATATATATATATATATATATATATATATATATATATATATAATTTTATTTGTTATATCCTTTTATATATCTTGTAGTTATTTAGGATTTATTCTTCTAAACTTCATAAAAAACATATTCTTTATTTATGTAAATCATATCTTAACTTATATGTTATATATTTATTTTATATTTATATCATTACAATAATTAATAACTATACTTTTAGTTATATATATATATATATATATATATATATATATATATATATATATATATATATATATATATATATATATATATATATATATATATATATTTATATACACATGTGTTTAGTATTATATTTAAAAATCAATATTGTATAAGTATTTTAAATGTTAGCCTATTTGATATATAGTTATATGGAATATTATCTTAATTATAGTGAATGTAATAAATATCTTTTATGAAACTAATATTTATTTCTTAAAATGATAGTTTTTATAATGATAAGTTAATAATAATAATAATAATTACTATAACACTAAATAATAATAATACTTGATATTGATAATGTTGTTAGTAATAACAATAATGAGAATAATAATGATAATAATAATAACAATAATAATAATAATAATAATAATAATAATAATAATAATAATAATAATAATAATAATAATAATAATAATAATAATAATAATAATAATAATAATAATAATAATAGAAAATTTATATAAGAATGATAATGATAATGATAATAAAAATACTAAGGAATTTAAATGGCTACCTCCAAAGAAGCTTTTAACAAAAATATTGTCACGAACCGGACTCGAACCCCCGACCTCTCGAATACAAAAAACACTCCTAACCACTGAACCATTAGCGTCTTTCTGTTTATAACCCGGTTTGTCTATTTATAATCCGTTTTAAAAACCATCATCTTCATACGAAATCTTTCATCATTGAAGCATCATCGAAGCTTTCGTATATCAACATCATCATCATAACTCATCGTATCCTAATTTTAATCAACATCTAATCCTAATCATAATCATTATTCCTCATCGATAAATATTATGGCTTCTCCCTTTTTAGTCCCATTCGAAAAAGAAAAAAATATATGGTCGTGATGTATACCGAAACAAAGATGTGTCGCCCTTTTCTTTTCTTTTTGAACTGAAACAACACAAGTGGGGATTTAAAAGCAAAAAAAATAAAAAAAAATAATATAGAACACTAAACAATTTCGGCTCCTCAACAACTCACCTAGGATTCATTTCCACTTCCATACCCCACTATATCATTATCATTCCATTTCCTCTTATGCACCACTTGCATATCCCTTTTGTTGTATATAAAATTCCTAATATAGATATAGATTGATACGTAAACTAAATGGGACAACTTGGTCCACATGAATCTTTAACTGCAAGTGGAAACGTGAATGAAATATTCGATGGTGATGATTTGATTTTAAACAATTTGCACAGCCTTACCCTCATAGAATAACTTTAATAATAAGTGGGGTTTAATTTGATTGAGGGTATCGGTCAATAGCATATAATAGTGGCAACTTTAATCACATGCTTTAGTTTATTAATAAATCGCATAGCTTAAAACATAAAGAATAACGAGTGGTAGTAGAAGTACATTTAATAGCTCAGCGAAGATGAGGAACAATATTTGCAGAATTAAATCGATAGGGTCTGTTAGGACAGAAGTAAACATAAAACATATATATGAGAGAGAGAGAGGGAAACTGTGAGAGGAAGAGAAGATGAGGGAAAAGAAAGGTGGTGGTTTTGTGATTATTGGTCGATGTTGGATAAAAACATATCGATAAGTTTCTTGGTGATAGTTTCTAATGGTTTTAATCGAATGACATTGTAGCTGCAGTAGTGGTGATTCGTTTGGTGATAATGTGAAGGTGGTGGGGATGGTGAGATCATGGTGTCGTTGTGGTGGTTATCAAGAGTTGAAGAAGAATGTGGTTGATCATCATCAATTAGCAACTAATATTGTGTTTGTTTCGATTTAGTGCAACAACAGGCTATCACAGCAGTAGCCCTTACGGGGTTGATGTGGGTGTTCCAGTTATGACATAAATCGATATAAAGTAGCGGAAGTAAAGGAATGAAAGCAAGTAAGGTGGTGTTTGTGTTGATGGTTCGGTTGTAATGGGTTAAGGTAATCTGATGGCAGTCCTTTGTTGTAATGTTAAAGAAAACAAAAGTGTTTATGGTGGTGAAAGTGGCACAACAAGATGACGAGTTGTGGTGGTGTTTTTGTGTGATTTCATGGTGATTGATGGTTGCACGTCCCAACACATGAATTTAAAATAATTCAAGTAGTAGCAGTGGTAGTTCTCGTTTGAAGATGGTGGCTCTCGGTGAATGAAGATTGTGATGTGCGAGTTCATATATGAAATTATATATCTATATTTATTCAATGTAAGTTATAATTGAGATAGTACATTTGATATGATTGATTCTCATTATTGTTGTGTAGTGACTAGTGGAATCGACAAGAACAAAAATTAGAGCAGAAGAATAAAGAAAAAGCAGAATATAATCGATACTGAATCGTACGAATAAGATTTTTAATATCTCAGCAATTTGTTTGATCTTGTAATGGATTTAGTAGGTATAATAATTAGTTAATCAAATGGAGCAGAGGAGATAGTGATGGAAACTGATTTTGTAAATATCTGTGTTTGTATTTATATAAATCTGAGTTTATATAATTGTTATATTAAACTCTGTAATATTAATTAATCTTATAAATTTATTAATAGACTACATTATATTATTAATTTTAATAAGAATACTAATAATAATAGAAATTACAATAATAATAATAATAATTTTATTAATAATAATTTTATCAAAATTTATACTAGGAGAAATAAAATAAAAGTAATGAATATATTATCAATGGTAATTACAAAATTACAAAAAATAATACTAATTGAATTAATATTTGTAATAATAATATTTATATATATCAATTTCATAGTTACGTATTATCTATTGATATTAATAATATACCTATCATTGACTTTAATAAAAATATTTTTTTTTTATTTCTACTACTTACATTTTATCTATACATTAAAGGTTCGTGAATCGTCGAAAATAGACAAGGGTTAAATGAATCCTTGAAAATAGTTCACAACTTTTGAGATTCATCAATATCGACTTTGCTTATCGTGTCGGAATCATATTAAGTTTAAGTTTAAATTTGGTCGGAAATTCCCGGGTCGTCATAATTTCGCTAAGCATAGCCTGCTTAAGTGTTATGAAAATGCAAAAATGCATTGCGGAATAAGTTGATAAAAACCAGGTGATGAAATTGCCCACTTGTGTTAATTTGAAAATAATTGCGAAAGGATAACACTTCCTAAGTATTTGATCTTGCCAATACTTAGATGCTTCGCAATGCTAAATTTGCCTAAGGATCATTATGGCGGACTTAGAAGATTCATAACGTATAAGTATATACGCATACAGATTGTTTCGCAAAAGTACACATTTATTATGTGCACAATAATAAAAGTTGGAAATTGCAAAGTGTAACATCCCGCGTTTTTCCGTTAAATTTATTTTTAACACCGTCTTTTTCTTTTAAATAATACCTTTCGTTATTTAAATTCGTAGTTTCCGTTGACTAACGTTCATAAAAATTCCGTCATTTAATTATAACATCTCTCGTTAACTTGCGTTTTAAAAATATTCGATCGGTTAAATCCCGCACCCGCTTTGAAACTCGAGGGACCGGAGTTGCCAAATGGGCAAACTAGTTGACTAGGTCAACTAGTCAACCCATTTTTCCACCATTCAATCCCTCTCTCTCTCTCTCTTTCTTTCTTTTTTCTCTCAAGAACACAAACATAATTCATCATCTAAATTCGGATCGGGAAGCAAACTTCAAAACAAATTACATATTCGTGATCCTCTCATCATCCTCTTCGATTTGGTACCAATTTCATCCATTTTGGGTAACATTTCTAAAACACTAAAATTTCTCTAAATTCGTTTTATATGCTTGAAATTGTGTTAGTTAGTGTCTATGGCTCGTGTGTAACATGAATATATGTTTTGTTTGCTCGATTTGTGGTTTGGAGTAACTAGTTTGAGTTTTTGAAATGGGTTTGCTTAATCCT
This sequence comes from Rutidosis leptorrhynchoides, assembly GCF_046630445.1. Classification (NCBI taxonomy): domain Eukaryota; kingdom Viridiplantae; phylum Streptophyta; class Magnoliopsida; order Asterales; family Asteraceae; genus Rutidosis; species Rutidosis leptorrhynchoides. Next base: position 272,109,555 of record NC_092334.1, read on the forward strand.
TGATTTTGGATGAGTTAATGTTGTTAGATTGTTAAAGTGCATGTTTTAATTGTGTTACTAGTATCATTAGCCACATTTTGATGTGTAGGTTGATTAAGAAAACTTCAAAAACCCGATTAATGATTTTGTGATGTTTGACTAGGGTTTGATAGTTCTTGACATGAACTTTTGATGCTTGAATGCCATGGAATGTTAATTGTTAGTGATTAGTTGTAATGTATGCTTAATTACCTTCGAAACGGCATATCATATGTGTAAATTGGATTCCCGAATCATAAAATACGTTTTACGAACTTGAAACTTTGAAAATAAACCTTTCTTGATCAATTGACGAGTTTTCGGTTATTGTAAATGATGTTTTTGATTGATGATATGTGGTTAGTTGTATTCCTCGTCAAAATACCTTTTCGACGATATATGATAGGCATTATAAGTGTTTGCGGGTCAAGAATTGGGTTGGAAAAGGTTTTGGTTCGTGCACACTTGGAAAAACTGACCAGAATTCTCTGGCCTGGCCAGATTCTGCTCACTTTGGCGCATTTCACGCGAAATGTTTGACTAGCTATCGACCTCCGATTCACATGAAACTTGTTCTAATATGCTTATATATGAATAAAAACCTCAGAAAAATAGTTCGGGACCGAACCCGAACGTGTTGACTTTTTCGTTGACTTTGACCAAGTTTGACTTTTAGTCAACCTTAACCAAACTTTTATACAATCATTCTAACATGCTTTTATACTTGTTTCTTGTATGAAACTTGACAACGTGATTCACATGCTATACTTAATCGAGTCGTAACGAGCCATAGGACTAATTGAACACATTTCACCCGACCTTGTGTCGTAACCGGTTAATTGACACAACTTACTTGTTTAGGTCGAGGCTAAGCAACTTTCATGCATACGTTACTTTGTGAAGTACTTTTATACTCGTGCACTCGAGGTGAGATCATAGTCCCACCTTTGCAAATACTTTTATACTTTTAAATCGTGGGCTGAGAAACATATACTTTATATACATTTATACGGTTTATACTTTCATACTTTGGATACAAATGCGAATACAAGAGCAAAGATACAGACGAGTTAGAACAAAAGTCCTCAATCCAATTATCATTAGTTCCACTTGCAGGGTGTAAGTGTAAGCGAGTGATTATGTTGTGTGGCCATACGGGTTTAACGAACCCTCATTCAGACGGTTCGCTACCGTTAGTGGATGAAATATAATTTCAACGTGCATAGTGTATGTTCTAACACTATATTCAAAATTCAGAGGGGAGATTCAGTTAAGTTTTGGTAATTGGGTGCTCGTGATACAGACAACATCTTTTGGGATGTATACGCTTGATATTCACTTTATACTAAATCTTATGGTTTACAAACACATCTTTAGAGATGTATACGCCTTGATACTAAACCTTGTGATTCAAAAACATACTTTCACAAATACATTTATGATCTCACCAACGTTTTTCGTTGACAGTTTTCTATATGTTTCTCAGGTTCATACATGGCTATTTGATACATGCTTCCGCGTACATTCATACTTGCTTGGGGTCAAGCATACATGCATACACTCTGATTTCATGCTTGGAGTCAAGCATACATACATGCATACGCTAGTGATAGCACCTTTGGATTCAAACTTTTGTTTACATACTTACGCTATTTTTAGCAACTGTGGTTTCAAACTAATTATGTCGCAAGTTATTTCATTCATACTTTATAACTTTGTAAACTTAAACTTATTGTCGATCCGTTTGTTAAACTAAACTTTGTACCTTTCAAATGAGCGCGACATAATTTTGGTCAAACGAGTCTCATATAGGGACTACGACCACGCAACGGGACCTAAGTTAACGACGCCGTCAATAACGGTTTTGGTCGGGTCGTTACAGGTGGTATCAGAGCGTTGGTTGTAGGGAACTAGGACGTGCATTAGTGTGTCTAACAGAGTCGTTAGGACGCATTAGTGAGTCTAGACTACAACCGGATAGTTAGCCATTGCATTCTGACATACATTTGCTATAGATAGCACTTACTTGACTACTTGTGCATTATACTTGAATCATTCTTAAGCAAACTTTTAATGGTACCCAACCTTCATCATACGAACTCGTATTCCGCCACTTTTTGGTAACACACGTAAATTCATGATTCATACCCGTATGGATGACGACGACTTCATTAGTCACACTTGTTAGGGAACTCTGTCTCCCGGATTGTTATTTGCCACCGTTTCAACTTACTATCGGTTTCCCACTGGTGTTTCTTACTATCTACTTTTGGTGTTACTACCATCACTACTCTAGGTGAGTATCGTCATCAACAATTACCACTACGGTTGCATGCTACTCGTTACTCTTTTCATACCTAAATACATTATTGTTTGAATCGAACCGATTTGACGTTAACAATCGTTTATACACTTCCCGCGGGGAAACGCTTCTTTAGAGTTGTAGAAACTATTTCGATTTAATACGAGTCACGTTTGAGACGTCGTTACATTTTGTTCATTTTAGATTTTCGCGATGACACGAACTTAAATCTATGGAGTGATGTGGGAATGGAGGTATGAGTTAGCGTAATATAACGACACTCGATCAACGTGGTTATATTACGGTAAGACATACCAAAGTTCTAGTGACGCGTGATGGTGGTTAGACTCGATCAACCTAAACACCACCATGTGCCATGTACATGATTTCATCCTTTCAGGTTTGGACATCCGAAAACCCCGAGAAAATTGATAACAACCATACCGGGGACACCCCTTCGACTTTTGTCGAACTATACTTATGCTTCCGAATGAATTACCGATTCCTCTCGACTTTAACCGTATGTTACACGTGTATACTATCTCGTCCTCGCACAGTCTTATTGACTAATTACGATTTACTCGTTATGCTCGCACCGAGGCGGAAACTTCTCTCTCATCACACTCGTACTTCCGGTTCAGGGAATCTTTACTCTAAACTCTCAATGGGGGAAGAGACTCTCCACGTTATACTAGTATTCACCTCGAGGGTGAATAGTTCCGACGAACGTTTTTCTTTCAGAAACCGATGAGAACTTGCCCCGACGAACGTTTTTGGAAACTGATAAATCTTTAGCGACGCAAATTTTCTTGAGAAACTTGTCCTAACAAACTTGTACAAATATACCTTACGGAATGTACTCCGTTTCGGACCGAGATCCTCGTTTCACTTCTAGGTTTTGGAGTACCTTACAAAAAGCCTCGGGACCGCGTTTAGACATGAGTACCGCGTACCATCCACAACTCGACGGACCGAACAAACGTACGATTTAAGTCTTGAAAACCATAATACGAATTTGTATTACCAACTTCAAATTTACGTGAGAAAAGTATTTTCCTTTAACCGAATCCTCGTACTACAATGATTTTCATTCGAGTTTTAACGTCACTCCTTTTGAAACCACATGTGACCGGAAACGTCATTCTCCTTTGTCGAACCAAGTAAACGATGATCAATTCACCGGGGCCGAGGTTATTCATGAGCAACCGAGAAAATTTATTCATATTCAGGTAAAACCCTACGCGACTCGTAGTCGCCAAAAGAACTATGCCGATGTTAGACGTGAACCTCTCGAATTCCAAGTGGGTAACCGCGTCACTTTAAGAGTCGCACCTTGGAAAGGTGCAATCCGTTTCGGGAAACGTAGGAAGCTAAATCCGTGATATTTTAATCCTTTTGAAATCTTGGGGCGTTTTAGACCCGTCGCTAGCCGTTTAGATTTTTCCGACTCATTTTGGGTCTCTGTTTATCCTACATTCGATGTATCAACTCAAAGACGTGTTTTGCGAAACGAGAACTTGTTATCTCCTTTGATGAACTCACTATCGACGATAACCCTCACTTCCTAGGAGGACCGGTTGAAACCATAAATCGTGAAGCCAAACCTTAAAACAACATATGATTCCGACCGTCAAAATTCGTTGAAATACCCTAGAACGTACTTCTCCCTCATTCGTAGAATTGGCAACACAAGATCTCGAGGAAGATTCAACAACTACTACTTCCAACTAAATTTCGGGACGAAATTTCTTTTGAGGTGTGGATAATGTAACATCCCGCGTTTTTCCGTTAAATTTATTTTTAACACCGTCTTTTTTCTTTTAAATAATACCTTTCGTTATTTAAATTCGTAGTTTCCGTTGACTAACGTTCATAAAAATTCCGTCATTTAATTATAACATCTCTCGTTAACTTGCGTTTTAAAAATATTCGATCGGTTAAATCCCGCGCCCGCTTTGAAACTCGAGGGACCGGAGTTGCCAAATGGGCAAACTAGTTGACTAGGTCAACTAGTCAACCCATTTTTCCACCATTCAATCCCTCTCTCTCTCTCTCTTTCTTTCTTTTTTCTCTCAAGAACACAAACATAATTCATCATCTAAATTCGGATCGGGAAGCAAACTTCAAAACAAATTACATATTCGTGATCCTCTCATCATCCTCTTCGATTTGGTACCAATTTCATCCATTTTGGGTAACATTTCTAAAACACTAAAATTTCTCTAAATTCGTTTTATATGCTTGAAATTGTGTTAGTTAGTGTCTATGGCTCGTGTGTAACATGAATATATGTTTTGTTTGCTCGATTTGTGGTTTGGAGTAACTAGTTTGAGTTTTTGAAATGGGTTTGCTTAATCCTTGATTTTGGATGAGTTAATGTTGTTAGATTGTTAAAGTGCATGTTTTAATTGTGTTACTAGTATCATTAGCCACATTTTGATGTGTAGGTTGATTAAGAAAACTTCAAAAACCCGATTAATGATTTTGTGATGTTTGACTAGGGTTTGATAGTTCTTGACATGAACTTTTGATGCTTGAATGCCATGGAATGTTAATTGTTAGTGATTAGTTGTAATGTATGCTTAATTACCTTCGAAACGGCATATCATATGTGTAAATTGGATTCCCGAATCATAAAATACGTTTTACGAACTTGAAACTTTGAAAATAAACCTTTCTTGATCAATTGACGAGTTTTCGGTTATTGTAAATGATGTTTTTGATTGATGATATGTGGTTAGTTGTATTCCTCGTCAAAATACCTTTTCGACGATATATGATAGGCATTATAAGTGTTTGCGGGTCAAGAATTGGGTTGGAAAAGGTTTTGGTTCGTGCACACTTGGAAAATCTGACCAGAATTCTCTGGCCAGGTAGTGGCGCGGCGCGCCACATCCCCGCACGGCGCGCAGAATCGCCTGGCCAGATTCTGCTCACTTTGGCGCATTTCACGCGAAATGTTTGACTAGCTATCGACCTCCGATTCACATGAAACTTGTTCTAATATGCTTATATATGAATAAAAACCTCAGAAAAATAGTTCGGGACCGAACCCGAACGTGTTGACTTTTTCGTTGACTTTGACCAAGTTTGACTTTTAGTCAACCTTAACCAAACTTTTATACAATCATTCTAACATGCTTTTATACTTGTTTCTTGTATGAAACTTGACAACGTGATTCACATGCTATACTTAATCGAGTCGTAACGAGCCATAGGACTAATTGAACACATTTCACCCGACCTTGTGTCGTAACCGGTTAATTGACACAACTTACTTGTTTAGGTCGAGGCTAAGCAACTTTCATGCATACGTTACTTTGTGAAGTACTTTTATACTCGTGCACTCGAGGTGAGATCATAGTCCCACCTTTGCAAATACTTTTATACTTTTAAATCGTGGGCTGAGAAACATATACTTTATATACATTTATACGGTTTATACTTTCATACTTTGGATACAAATGCGAATACAAGAGCAAAGATACAGACGAGTTAGAACAAAAGTCCTCAATCCAATTATCATTAGTTCCACTTGCAGGGTGTAAGTGTAAGCGAGTGATTATGTTGTGTGGCCATACGGGTTTAACGAACCCTCATTCAGACGGTTCGCTACCGTTAGTGGATGAAATATAATTTCAACGTGCATAGTGTATGTTCTAACACTATATTCAAAATTCAGAGGGGAGATTCAGTTAAGTTTTGGTAATTGGGTGCTCGTGATACAGACAACATCTTTTGGGATGTATACGCTTGATATTCACTTTATACTAAATCTTATGGTTTACAAACACATCTTTAGAGATGTATACGCCTTGATACTAAACCTTGTGATTCAAAAACATACTTTCACAAATACATTTATGATCTCACCAACGTTTTTCGTTGACAGTTTTCTATATGTTTCTCAGGTTCATACATGGCTATTTGATACATGCTTCCGCGTACATTCATACTTGCTTGGGGTCAAGCATACATGCATACACTCTGATTTCATGCTTGGAGTCAAGCATACATACATGCATACGCTAGTGATAGCACCTTTGGATTCAAACTTTTGTTTACATACTTACGCTATTTTTAGCAACTGTGGTTTCAAACTAATTATGTCGTAAGTTATTTCATTCATACTTTATAACTTTGTAAACTTAAACTTATTGTCGATCCGTTTGTTAAACTAAACTTTGTACCTTTCAAATGAACGCGACATAATTTTGGTCAAACGAGTCTCATATAGGGACTACGACCACGCAACGGGACCTAAGTTAACGACGCCGTCAATAACGGTTTTGGTCGGGTCGTTACACAAAGGACAAGTCCGTGTTATGAATATTGATAATAAAGCGCTATATAAATAAAAGAAGTTGCAACTGCGGACTGTGAAAAAAGTGATTAATATTAAGCGCGTACGCAACGCGGATTCTTACAGCAAACGCAATTTGTAATTGCGAAAATATATTCAAAAACAAATTAGTTAATGCAAAAATAAAGTTCTAATGCTTTAATATCTGCAAATGAAACGCCTTCCCGCTGACTGAGCTCCTCAAGCACAGGTATGCTAATCTTCTCAACCTCCTTCTTCGCCCTCTCGAGTATTTCGCGAGCATCATCAGTGGCGCATATTTCTTGTGCCATATCAGAAGGAAGAGGTCGCGAAAGATCGTCGAGTTTGCATAATAAATCATACCACTCGCAGCGAGTGGCAAGCTTTGCTGCTTGAGCATATGTTTGAAATTTTTCAGTGACTGGCTCGAAGTCTATCACTTTATCCGCGAATGTTGGGAGATACTTGACTAGTTGTGCGAACTCATGTTCCGCGACTTCTGCCCTTCTTTTAAGTTTGGCGTTCTCTTCCATTACCTTTTCAAGACGCGTTTCAGCCTTTCGCGCCCTTCTCTCTTGTGCATTGGCAGTTTTCACTGCTTTATCATACTCGTCTGACATCTCGGTAAAGCGCTCCATGCTGTCGACTGTCAGATAAATTGCATTGTAGCAATTATGTAGTCATTGTCTGGCAGCCTCGGGATAAGACAATTTGCAATATTGCTTCCTTGTTTCTTCAGGAACAAATTTATAAAGCCTTTGGTATAGTCTAAAGGCCCGATTTGCTGCGACAGTTTCTTCCGCATCGGCTTCTCCTTCCTCTTCCTAGTTGGACGTTTCTGCGTCAGATGGAAGAGATAAATCTTCATTTCTGAGTTCATTAAGAACATTTGTAAATATTGTAAAGCGGTGTAGCTTCAGCGGATGACCCTGGAAGAATAGCTATAAACAGATAAGCAAATATAGCAAGTTTATGCTAAAACAAACATTGCGTAATCAAATAAACACTGCGAAATAGCATTTGCTTACTTGCTTCTTGTTCAGAATGAGTGCGTAGACGTTTCTTGCGTGGAGTGGGAGTAGTTTCCACAACCTTACGCTTGCCGCGGTCCTCGCCTCCAGCAATATAACATGTATTGATGATCGGTTCATCAATAAGAAAAATGTCGCCGTCGCCGTTCTTTAGGCGACGGGCAGGGCTAATCCTGCTTATATCAGCGGACCTCATGATAAGGTCAAGTGGAACCACTGTAAAAATAAAAGCGCATAGTGTTATGCAAAGCGAAAATATTGCGAAAAATCTAAGTATATTATGTTAATATACTACGAAAAATTTCAGCGGCATACCATTTTTTGATTGGTCAACCAAAAGCGCATCATGGTCGCTCCATGGCCATTGAATTGACACTCTGCCAATGTACAAGGGCACATTCGAGTAAGGTCGTAGAAATATGCCTGCGTTTTTTAGTGTCTTGAGAGTGTCATTCTCAAGATCATCGAGTACAGGCCTCTCATTGAGCTCAGGGTTAAGCTCTGTCCACCAAGCTTTAGGAATAGCACTGTCCAAATAGGTGGTGTCGTTGATGTAAAAGAACGAACTGCGCCAATTGTGAAATGCCCCGTCCTAATCCATCTGGACGAAGTCATCAACATTTGATCCCAGAGCGATGATCGACTCCAAGTAATGTCCTTAAAATGAGCAAATACATAGCAGAAGATTTCTTTCATACCTGAGAATAAACATGCTTTCAAGTGTCAACTAAAAGGTTGGTGAGTTCATAGGTTTATCTTAAAACAATAAAATTCATCATTTTGATAGACCACAAGATTTAAAAGCTGCATGGTACAAATGGGCCCGAATCCTATACCCACCTGTAATGTACATGCTATATCTTTTAAATACAGTACATCTTTCTCGTGTACGAAACCATTTTCATAAATCATAGTAACCGTACACATATCTTGTGCACAAAAAAAAACATACACATAACCTGTGTATAAAATCATTCTCTCGATATATAACATTCACATCAACTGATGGCAATTATCATGTCCACATAATTCAATGGTGGCAATTATCATGTCCACATAATTCAATAGTGGCAATTATCATGTCCACATAATTCAATAATAATCCGCAGAACTTCTGTCTGCATAATAATTCATTCGAGGAATGTTTTGCTTGTGTCTATCTCGTCAAACATTTATAAAAGCATTTCATGTATTCGCAGTTCAAAATATATTCCAAAAGCATTTAATAAAGCAGTTATAAAAACAGCGCATGTATTCTCAGTCCCAAAAATATAAAGATTAAAAGGGAGCAAATGAACTCACCTAATGTATTTTGTAGTAAAAATACATATGATGGCATTGGACAATTACAGGGTTGGCCTCGGATTCACGAATCTATATCAGTTATATATATTAAAACATATAATTAACATGTACTAATAATCAAACTAATTTATATTTATATATATTATTTATTTAGTTTAGTCATATATTTGTTATTTTTAAAGTTATATATATTTCTTTTGTATTTTAATATTTATAACTATAGTTATATTAGTAATAAAGATAATACTACTAAAATAAATAAAAAGTCATATGTTAATAATAATAATAATAATATTTGTGATAATAATATTGTTAACGACATTAATAATAATAATAATACTTTTTCTAATAATACTAGTAAAAATAATAATAATAGTAATAATAATAATAATAATAATAACAAGTGAACTACCTCAAGAAGTATTCCCTTAAAAAAATGCCCAATTTCGGGTTCGAACCCACGACCTCCCCCTAACTGAATAGCCCTTCTAACCATTTCTGATTTTCTGTTATGATTAGGATCTTAAATCCTTTTTAACTCGAATTCCCTGGCTTCTTCTTAATCATCAACTTGTATTCATCTTTTTATCTTTATTTCAACATCACACATTTATCACCATTTAACAACATAATCACAATCGAATTATCATCATCATCCTAATCATTAATCCTAAGATTATCATCTAATATTATCTTAATACCAGCCCCATTATCGTGATCATCCTATCACTTCATCATCATCAATTACTTCTTCACTATTAAAGGTTTCGAAAGAAGAAAAAAAATATAGAAACCTGGTGAGTCTAGGTTATACATCGATCAGCCCAAACTATAATTTACTCAAGCCCAAGTAAAAAGTCCAATAACAAAATGAAGTCACAGCCTACGCATAATAATCTGATCACGGCTCAATAGCCTCACAAACCCAACTAAAAATACGTATTTTTTTTACTTCTGCCATATTAAACACTTGTATGGTTAAGTGCAAGTGGGATAGAAGGAAAAAAAATATTAATCTTCATCATTTGTGTGGCCAAGTGTTGCGGTCCCATGAATAGCATAATCAGAATACCTATTTCTATCCTTGTCCCACACTAACACGAGGTGCAATATGGATCGGATGATCATATACATAGCATTGTATATGTATATTTTATTGCCTAAAGGCCAAAGGCTGAACTGCGCGAATTATAAGGCAAAGCTATGCAATATTCGCTGAAAATAAATATTGCGGTTAAGTATTCGCTGAAATGCCAAACTGCGGTTTGATCCGCTGATTTTCGCGGAGAGCCGAGCATCTCGCAGACCGCGGATATCATGGATACTATAAATAGGGAGCTTAGCCTCTCATTTATAGGTTGTTGATTCTCTGCCATTTGCCTAAGCCTTTGTAGATTTCACTTGTGACTTTGCCCAAGGACTTCTTACATTGAGTTAAGGTGAATCATGCTAATCGATAACGAAGACCGGGTCGGGGTGGTTGATCACTTGATAGTTAAAGTGAAAAACGATCATCGGGGCCCAAAACAAACAACAACACCCCAATCCTCCTCATTGCACTCGATCCTAGATCCAATTCCGTGAGGAAGACGGATCTAGGCTCGATCAATTGGCGCCATCCGTGGGACACGTTTTACGAATTAAACTGAAAATTTTTGTTTTACGCTGTTAAATAATTAATTAGGCGGTTTAATTTCAATCGTGTTTTTGTTGTGATGATTCGCAGGTGCGTGTTTTCAAATTGGCAGTAAATAATGAATAACATTGGCGATAATAGTGATAACATGGCCAGTATGCGAATGAATGTCCAAAAAAGAGGAAAGAAGCGAAAATCTGCCAAAATGTATCATAATTGGCAATCAGCGCCAATTAGCTTTCCAACAATGCAGAGCGACGATTTTTCTGAAATGCCGATAATAGTATCGTGTAAAATTGTGGACGCTAATATCACAGTGATGAAAGTTCATGTTGATAATGGTAGTAGCGTTGATATTATTTACGAACAATGTTTCGCTCAGTTTCCAGAGGATATTAAAGCAAATCTGCAAATGACTGCGGTTTCGCTAACCGGTTTTGCAGGAGAATTTTCGCTACCAATCGGTGTCTTGTCGCTGAACATCGAGCTAGCCGATGTAAATAATAATGCTTTAGCGCGACAAGCACGGCTAGATTTCTATGTTATGCGAGCTTCTTCTCGCTATAATGTAGTGACCCGAACTTTTCCATGTTTATATATATTAATTGAGATTGATATTTACATGATTAAATGTTTCCAACACGTTAAGCAATCAAACTTGTTAAGACTTGATTAATTGAAATATGTTTCATATAGACAATTGACCACCCAAGTTGACCGGTGATTCACGAACGTTAAAACTTGTAAAAACTATACAATGACATATATATGGTTATATATATAGTTAACATGTTTTTATTATAAGTATGTATCTCATTAGGTATTTTAACAATGAGTTATATACATAAAAATGAGACTATTAATTTAAGAAACTCGAAAACGATATATATAACGATTATCGTTATAACAACGTCTTACTAGGTACATATGAATCATATTAAGATATTGATACACTTGGTTAATTATGTTAAATGATAAGTAAATATATTATTAAGTGTATTAACAATGAAATACATATGTAAAAATAAAGCTACTAACTTAATGATTTCGAAACGAGACATATATGTAACGATTATCGTTGTAACGACATTTAACTGTATATACATCATACTAAGATATATTATATATCATAATATCATGATAATATAATAATTTAACATCTCATTTGTTATAATAAATAATGGGTTAACAACATTCAACAAGATCGTTAACCTAAAGGTTTCAAAACAACATTTACATGTAACGACTAACGATGACTTAACGACTCAGTTAAAATGTATATACATGTAGTGTTTTAATATATATTTATACACTTTTGAAAGACTTCAATACACTTATCAAAATACTTCTACTTAACAAAAATGCTTACAATTACATCCTCGTTCAGTTTCATCAACAATTCTACTCGTATGCACCCGTATTCGTACTCGTACAATACACAGCTTTTAGATGTATGTACTATTAGTATATACACTACAATGATCAGCTCTTATCAGCCCATGTGAGTCACCTAACACATGTGGGAACCATCATTTGGCAACTAGCATGAAATATCTCATAAAATTACAAAAATATGAGTAATCATTCATGACTTATTTACATGAAAACAAAATTACATATCCTTTATATCTAATCCATACACCAACGACCAAAAACACCTAAAAACACTTTCATTCTTCAATTTTCTTCATCTAATTGATCTCTCTCAAGTTCTATCTTCAAGTTCTAAGTGTTCTTCATATATTCTACAAGTTCTAGTTACATAAAATCAAGAATACTTTCAAGTTTGCTAGCTCACTTCCAATCTTGTAAGGTGATCATCCAACCTCAAGAAATCTTAGTTTCTTACAGTAGGTTATTATTCTAATACAAGGTAATAATCATATTCAAACTTTGGTTCAATTTCTATAACTATAACAATCTTATTTCAAGTGATGATCTTACTTGAACTTGTTTTCGTGTCATGATTCTGCTTCAAGAACTTCGAGCCATCCAAGGATCCGTTGAAGCTAGATCCATTTTTCTCTTTGCCAGTAGGTTTATCCAAGGAACTAAAGGTAGTAATGATGTTCATAACATCATTCGATTCATACATATAAAGCTATCTTATTCGAAGGTTTAAACTTGTAATCACTAGAACATAGTTTAGTTAATTCTAAACTTGTTCGCAAACAAAAGTTAATCCTTCTAACTTGACTTTTAAAATCAACTAAACACATGTTCTATATCTATATGATATGCTAACTTAATGATTTAAAACCTGGAAACACGAAAAACACCGTAAAACCGGATTTACGCCGTCGTAGTAACACCGCGGGCTGTTTTGGGTTAGTTAATTAAAAACTATGATAAACTTTGATTTAAAAGTTGTTATTCTGAGAAAATGATTTTTATTATGAACATGAAACTATATCCAAAAATTATGGTTAAACTCAAAGTGGAAGTATGTTTTCTAAAATGGTCATCTAGACGTCGTTCTTTCGACTGAATTGACTACCTTTTACAAAAACGACTTGTAACTTATTTTTCCGACTATAAACCTATACTTTTTCTGTTTAGATTCATAAAATATAGTTCAATATGAAACCATAGCAATTTGATTCACTTAAAACGGATTTAAAATGAAGAAGTTATGGGTAAAACAAGATTGGATAATTTTTTCTCATTTTAGCTACGTGAAAATTGGTAACAAATCTATTCCAACCATAACTTAATCAACTTGTATTGTATATTATGTAATCTTGAGATACCATAGACACGTATACAATGTTTCAACCTATCATGTCGACACATCTATATATATTTCGGAACAACCATAGACACTCTATATGTGAATGTTGGAGTTAGCTATACAGGGTTGAGGTTGATTCCAAAATATATATAGTTTGAGTTGTGATCAATACTGAGATACGTATACACTGGGTCGTGGATTGATTCAAGATAATATTTATCGATTTATTTCTGTACATCTAACTGTGGACAACTAGTTGTAGGTTACTAACGAGGACAGCTGACTTAATAAACTTAAAACATCAAAATATATTAAAAGTGTTGTAAATATATTTTGAACATACTTTGATATATATGTATATATTGTTATAGGTTCGTGAATCAACTAGTGGCCAAGTCTTACTTCCCGACGAAGTAAAAATCTGTGAAAGTGAGTTATAGTCCCACTTTTAAAATCTAATATTTTTGGGATGAGAATACATGCAGGTTTTATAAACGATTTACAAAATAGACACAAGTACGTGAAATTACATTCTATGGTTGAATTATCGAAATCGAATATGCCCCTTTTTATTAAAGTCTGGTAATCTAAGAATTAGGGAACAGACACCCTAATTGACGCGAATCCTAAAGATAGATCTATTGGGCCTAACAAACCCCATCCAAAGTACCGGATGCTTTAGTACTTCGAAATTTATATCATATCCGAAGGGTGTCCCGGAATGATGGGGATATTCTTATATATGCATCTTGTTAATGTCGGTTACCAGGTGTTCACCATATGAATGATTTTTATCTCTATGTATGGGATGTATATTGAAATATGAAATCTTGTGGTCTATTATTATGATTTGATATATATAGGTTAAACCTATAACTCACCAACATTTTTGTTGACGTTTTAAGCATGTTTATTCTCAGGTGATTATTAAGAGCTTCCGCTGTCGCATACTTAAATAAGGACGAGATTTGGAGTCCATGCTTGTATGATATTGTGTAAAAACTGCATTCAAGAAACTTATTTTGTTGTAACATATTTGTATTGTAAACCATTATGTAATGGTCATGTGTAAATAGGTTATTTTAGATTATCATTATTTGATAATCTACGTAAAGCTTTTTAAACCTTTATTGATGAAATAAAGGTTATGGTTTGTTTTAAAAATGAATGCAGTCTTTGAAAAACGTGTAGTGACCCGAACTTTTCCATGTTTATATATATTAATTGAGATTGATGTTTACATGATTAAATGTTTCCAACATGTTAAGCAATCAAACTTGTTAAGACTTGATTAATTGAAATAGGTTTCATATAGACAATTGACCACCCAAGTTGACCGGTGATTCACGAACGTTAAAACTTGTAAAAAAACTATATGATGACATATATATGGTTATATATATAGTTAACATGATATTATGATAAGTAAACATATCATTAATTATATTAACAATGAACTACATATGTAAAAACAAGACTACTAACTTAATGATTTTGAAACGAGACATATATGTAACGTTTATCGTTGTAACGACATTTAATGTATATATATCATATTAAGAGATATTCGTACATCATAATATCATGATAATATAATAATTTAAAATCTCTTTTGTTATTATAAACATTGGGTTAACAACATTTAACAAGATCGTTAACCTAAAGGTTTCAAAACAACACTTACATGTAACGACTAACGATGACTTAACGACTCAGTTAAAATGTATATACATGTAGTGTTTTAATATGTATTTATACACTTTTGAAAGACTTCAATACACTTATCAAAATACTTCTACTTAACAAAAATGCTTACAATTACATTCTCGTTCAGTTTCATCAACAATTCTACTCGTATGCACCCGTATTCGTACTCGTACAATACACAGCTTTTAGATGTATGTACTATTGGTATATACACTCCAATGATCAGCTCTTAGCAGCCCATGTGAGTCACCTAACACATGTGGGAACCATCATTTGGCAACTAGCATGAAATATCTCATAAGATTACAAAAATATGAGTAATCATTCATGACTTATTTACATGAAAACAAAATTACATATCCTTTATATCTAATCCATACACCAACGACCAAAAACACCTACAAACACTTTCATTCTTCAATTTTCTTCATCTAATTAAACTCTCTCAAGTTCTATCTTCAAGTTCTAAGTGTTCTTCATAAATTCCAAAAGTTCTAGTTTCATAAAATCAAGAATACTTTCAAGTTTGCTAGCTCACTTCCAATCTTGTAAGGTGATCATCCAACCTCAAGAAATCTTTGTTTCTTACAGTAGGTTATCATTCTAATACAAGGTAATAATCATATTCAAACTTTGGTTCAATTTCTATAACTATAACAATCTTATTTCAAGTGATGATCTTACTTGAACTTGTTTTCGTGTCATGATTTTGCTTCAAGAACTTTGAGCCATCCAAGGATCCATTGAAGCTAGATCCATTTTTCTCTTTTCCAGTAGGTTCATCCAAGGAACTTAAGGTAGTAATGATGTTCATAACATCATTCGATTCATACATATAAAGCTATCTTATTCGAAGGTTTAAACTTGTAATCACTAGAACATAGTTTAGTTAATTCTAAACTTGTTCGCAAACAAAAGTTAATCCTTCTAACTTGACTTTTAAAATCAACTAAACACATGTTCTATATCTATATGATATGCTAACTTAATGATTTAAAACCTGGAAACACGAAAAACACCGTAAAACCGGATTTACGCCGTCGTAGTAACACCGCGGGCTGTTTTGGGTTAGTTAATTAAAAACTATGATAAACTTTGATTTAAAAGTTGTTATTCTGAGAAAATGATTTTTATTATGAACATGAAACTATATCCAAAAATTATGGTTAAACTCAAAGTGGAAGTATGTTTTCTAAAATGGTCATCTAGACGTCGTTCTTTCGACTGAAATGACTACCTTTACAAAAACGACTTGTAACTTATTTTTCCGACTAGAAACCTATACTTTTTTTGTTTAGATTCATAAAATAGAGTTCAATATGAAACCATAGCAATTTGATTCACTCAAAACGGATCTAAAATGAAGAAGTTATGGGTAAAACAAGATTGGATAATTTTTTCTCATTTTAGCTACGTGAAAATTGGTAACAAATCTATTCCAACCATAACTTAATCAACTTGTATTATATATTATGTAATCTTGAGATACCATAGACACGTATACAATGTTTCGACCTATCATGTCGACACATCTATATATATTTCGGAACAACCATAGACACTCTATATGTGAATGTTGGAGTTAGCTATACAGGGTTGAGGTTGATTCCAAAATATATATAGTTTGAGTTGTGATCAATACTGAGATACGTATACACTGGGTCGTGGATTGATTCAAGATAATATTTATCGATTTATTTCTGTACATCTAACTGTGGACAACTAGTTGTAGGTTACTAACGAGGACAGCTGACTTAATAAACTTAAAACATCAAAATATATTAAAAGTGTTGTAAATATATTTTGAACATACTTTGATATATATGTATATATTGTTATAGGTTCGTGAATCAACCAGTGGCCAAGTCTTACTTCCCGACGAAGTAAAAATCTGTGAAAGTGAGTTATAGTCCCACTTTTAAAATCTAATATTTTTGGGATGAGAATACATGCAGGTTTTATAAATGATTTACAAAATAGACACAAGTACGTGAAACTACATTCTATGGTTGAATTATCGAAATCGAATATGCCCCTTTTTATTAAGTCTGGTAATCTAAGAATTAGGGAACAGACACCCTAATTGACGCGAATCCTAAAGATAGATCTATTGGGCCTAACAAACCCCATCCAAAGTACCGGATGCTTTAGTACTTCGAAATTTATATCATATCCGAAGGGTGTCCCGGAATGATGGGGATATTCTTATATATGCATCTTGTTATTGTCGGTTACCAGGTGTTCACCATATGAATGATTTTTATCTCTATGTATGGGATGTGTATTGAAATATGAAATCTTGTGGTCTATTGTTACGATTTGATATATATAGGTTAAACCTATAACTCACCAACATTTTTGTTGACGTTTTAAGCATGTTTATTCTCAGGTGATTATTAAGAGCTTCCGCTGTCGCATACTTAAATAAGGACAAGATTTGGAGTCCATGCTTGTATGATATTGTGTAAAAACTGCATTCAAGAAACTTATTTTGTTGTAACATATTTGTATTGTAAACCATTATGTAATGGTCGTGTGTAAACAGGATATTTTAGATTATCATTATTTGATAATCTACGTAAAGCTTTTTAAACCTTTATTGATGAAATAAAGGTTAGGGTTTGTTTAAAAATGAATGCAGTCTTTGAAAAACGTCTCATATAGAGGTCAAAACCTCGCAACGAAATCAATTAATATGGAACGTTTTTAATCAATAAGAACGGGACATTTCAGTTGGTATCCGAGCGTTGGTCTTAGAGAACCAGAAAATTTGCATTAGTGTGTCTTATCGAGTTTGTTAGGATGCATTAGTGAGTCTGGACTTCGACCGTGTTTTCTTTAAAAATGATTGCTTAACATTTTTGTTGGAAACTATATATTTTTAACATATGAATATTATGTGATATATTAATCTCTTAACGTGTTTGATATTATGTGATAGATGTCTACCTCTAGAACAAGTCCCATTGACTCACCTAATAATAATGAAGAGTCAAATGTAAATTGGAATGATTTGTGGACTGATTCACAAGTTCCCGAAGAGGAACCGGAAGAAGAGTCGGAACCGGAAGAAGAATCGGAACCGGAAGAAGAATCGGAACCGGATGAAGAAATAGAACCGGTGGGGGAAATAATAAAACGGTTAAGTAAAAGAAAATCCTCAACCAACCGACCAAAGTTAATTATGGTCAATGATGTTTCCGCCAAGGAAGCAAAATATTGGGAGGATTACCAATTCTCCGATGAATCGGATTCCGACGAGAATTCCGATGATGTTATAGAAATTACCCCAACTGAATTTAAAAAGGCAAAAGAAAATAATAAGGGAAAGGGCATAAAAATAGAGAAATCTAATTCCAACCCCGATGAACTTTATATGTATCGTCAACCCCCGAAGTCCTTAAGTTGTAACAATGACCCGGGAACCTCTAAACCACCAGGTTTTTCTAAACCAATGTGGACAACGACAGCTCGTATTAGGGGAACATCATATAACCCTAGAAACTTGGCAAAACGAACCAAAACCGAAGAAGAAGAAACGAGCGAGTCGGAATAAGATAGTTGTATTCGTGTGGTGTAATATATGGAATATAGTGTTCTTATGCTTTATGATATATGTAAAAATTGCTTGTATTAATAAGTATTTTTTTTATGAATCTAACTCTTGTCTATTTTACAGTTTAAAAACACAAAATGGATAGACAACCCAATATTTTAAGAGACCTACCCGGAGACATGATTGATGAAATCTTGTCTAGAGTCGGCCAGAATTCTTCGGCACAACTATTTAAGGCGAGATCAGTTTGTAAGACATTCGAAGAACGTTCCAAGAATGTCTTGGTTTATAAGAGACTTTCGTTTGAAAGATGGGGGATATCACATTGGGAAACCCATAAGTTACGATGTGTTTACTTTGACGCATATATTGCGGGGAACCCAAATGCTATTTTACGCAACGGGTTAAGAAATTATTTTGACTCAATATATCCGAATATTGGACTTCGTGATTTAGAAAAAGCGGCTAACATGCAACATAAAGAAGCATGTTATGCTTACGGATTAGTAATGTTCGCTTCTCACCAAAGTGAGAACAAGAACATCGGGCTACAACTATTAAACAAAACGTTTCCACAAGTGACGGAGTCGGTAATTGGGGTAAGAAATGAGGTTTTTAGATTATTACGGGACTGTTGGACATTACGTAACCCTCGTCCCTTTGATGACGTTACAACACGCTGTCTTATCAACGGCCATAACGGTTATGTTGCACAAGACCAAGGATGGGAAGTAGTCCTAGTAAAACCAGAATGCATGACTTGTTTCTGGACGTATGAATTACGTGTCTTTATTGCCTTTGCTGAACGACTTGTGTACTAGCTAGAATTGTCTTCACAACTATCTTGTATCAAAGTTATTGTGTGCTATATTTCATGCTTTATGTAAAATAAGCGGTATTGTAAGTTTGTAAAATATTGTATAAAAGTTTGAACGCGAAATATTATTATAATCAGTTTTTCATATAGAATTGTAGTAGTTGAATTGTATATTAGCTACTAAGTATGAACTTAACGGGTAGGTACTACCCGAATTTAAACTTATAAAACGCTAATATGAAGAAAAAGCTTTTATAAATGAGTTCATATTATGCTACGAAATACTATTAACTACTCTTAATATTCTGTATGATTAACTTGTTCCATTTAACTATTTTGAAGGAAATGGCACCGACTACTCGACACACCGTGAATATGAATGAAGAGGAATTCCGTACTTTTCTAGCTTCAAACATAGCCGCAGTACAGGCTGCGCTACATACCAACAATAACCTTGGATCTAGCAGTACAGGAAATCGTGTAGGATGCACCTACAAAGAATTCACTGCCTGCAAACCTTTGGAATTTGATGGAACCGAAGGACCGATCGGATTGAAACGGTGGACCGAGAAGGTTGAATCGGTGTTTGCCATAAGTAAGTGTACTGAAGAGGACAAAGTGAAGTACGCTACGCATACCTTCACAGGTTCTGCGTTAACATGGTGGAATACCTATCTAGAGCAAGTGGGACAAGATGATGCGTATGCACTACCGTGGTCAGCATTCAAGCACTTGATGAACGAGAAGTACCGTCCCAGAACCGAGGTCAATAAGCTCAAGACAGAACTTAGAGGGTTACGAACCCAAGGATTTGATATTACCACATACGAAAGACGATTCACAGAATTGTGCCTATTGTGTCCGGGAGCATTCGAAGATGAGGAAGAGAAGATCGACGCGTTTGTGAAAGGATTACCGGAAAGAATCCAAGAAGATATAAGTTCACACGAGCCCGCCTCCATACAACAGGCATGTAGAATGGCTCACAAACTAGTGAACCAGATTGAAGAAAGAATTAAAGAACAGACTGCTGAAGAGGCCAATGTGAAGCAAGTCAAAAGAAAGTGGGAGGAAAACGGTGATAAGAATCACCAATACAACAACAACAGCAATTACAACAATAATCGCAACAATTATCCCAACAATCGCAACATCAATCGCAACTACAACAAACGGCCCAACAACAACAACAACAACAACAACAACAACAGCAACTACAACAATCATCCCAACAACAATAATAACCGCAACAACAACAACAATCAGAAGCAACTATGCCAAAGGTGTGAAAAGAATCACTCGGGGTTCTGCACCAAATTTTGCAACAAGTGTAAAAGAAATGGTCATAGCGCGGCGAAGTGTGAGGTCTACGGACCAGGGGTTAATAGAACGAAAGGAACAAATGGTGTCGGAACGAGTAATGGCGGAGCAAGTAGTGTCGGAGCAAGTTATGCCAATGTAGTTTGTTATAAATGTGGAAAACCAGGCCACATTATTAGAAATTGCCCGAACCAGGAGAACACGAATGGACAAGGCCGTGGAAGAGTTTTCAATATTAATGCGGTAGAGGCACAGGAAGACCCGGAGCTTGTTACGGGTACGTTTCTTATTGACAATAAATCTGCTTACGTTTTATTTGATTCGGGTGCGGATAGAAGCTATATGAGTAGAGATTTTTGTGCTAAATTAAGTTGTCCATTGACGCCTTTGGATAGTAAATTTTTACTCGAATTAGCAAATGGTAAATTAATTTCAGCAGATAATATATGTCGGAATCGAGAAATTAAACTGGTTAGCGAAACATTTAAGATTGATTTGATACCAGTAGAGTTAGGGAGTTTTGATGTGATAATCGGTATGGACTGGTTGAAAGAAGTGAAAGCGGAGATCGTTTGTTACAAAAATGCAATTCGCATTATACGAGAAAAAGGAAAACCCTTAATGGTGTACGGAGAAAAGGGCAACACGAAGCTACATCTTATTAGTAATTTGAAGGCACAAAAACTAATAAGAAAAGGTTGCTATGCTGTTCTAGCACACGTCGAGAAAGTACAAACTGAAGAAAAGAGCATCAATGATGTTCCCATTGCAAAAGAATTTCCCGATGTATTTCCGAAAGAATTACCGGGATTACCCCCACATCGATCCGTTGAATTTCAAATAGATCTTGTACCAGGAGCTGCACCAATAGCTCGTGCTCCTTACAGACTCGCACCCAGCGAGATGAAAGAACTGCAAAGCCAATTACAAGAACTTTTAGAGCGTGGTTTCATTCGACCAAGCACATCACCGTGGGGAGCTCCTGTTTTGTTTGTCAAGAAGAAAGATGGTACATTCAGGTTGTGTATCGACTACCGAGAGTTGAACAAACTTACCATCAAGAACCGCTACCCATTACCGAGAATCGAAGACTTATTTGATCAACTACAAGGCTTGTCTGTTTATTCAAAGATTGACTTACGTTCCGGGTATCATCAAATGCGGGTGAAAGAAGATGATATTCCAAAGACTGCTTTCAGAACACGTTACGGTCATTACGAGTTTATGGTCATGCCGTTTGGTTTAACTAATGCACCAGCTGTGTTCATGGACCTTATGAACCGAGTGTGTGGACCATACCTTGACAAGTTTGTCATTGTTTTCATTGATGACATACTTATTTACTCAAAGAATGACCAAGAACACGGTGAACATTTGAGAAAGGTGTTAGAAGTATTGAGGAAGGAAGAATTGTACGCTAAGTTTTCAAAGTGTGCATTTTGGTTGGAAGAAGTTCAATTCCTCGGTCACATAGTGAACAAAGAAGGTATTAAGGTGGATCCGGCAAAGATAGAAACTGTTGAAAAGTGGGAAACCCCGAAAACTCCGAAACACATACGCCAGTTTTTAGGACTAGCTGGTTACTACAGAAGGTTCATCCAAGACTTTTCCAGAATAGCAAAACCCTTGACTGCATTAACGCATAAAGGGAAGAAATTTGAATGGAATGATGAACAAGAGAAAGCGTTTCAGTTATTGAAGAAAAAGCTAACTACGGCACCTATATTGTCATTGCCTGAAGGGAATGATGATTTTGTGATTTATTGTGACGCATCAAAGCAAGGTCTCGGTTGTGTATTAATGCAACGAACGAAGGTGATTGCTTATGCGTCTAGACAATTGAAGATTCACGAACAAAATTATACGACGCATGATTTGGAATTAGGCGCGGTTGTTTTTGCATTAAAGACTTGGAGGCACTACTTATATGGGGTCAAAAGTATTATATATACCGACCACAAAAGTCTTCAACACATATTTAATCAGAAACAACTGAATATGAGGCAGCGTAGGTGGATTGAATTATTGAATGATTACGATTTTGAGATTCGTTACCACCCGGGGAAGGCAAATGTGGTAGCCGATGCCTTGAGCAGGAAGGATAGAGAACCCATTCGAGTAAAATCTATGAATATAATGATTCATAATAACATTACTACTCAAATAAAGGAGGCGCAACAAGGAGTTTTAAAAGAGGGAAATTTAAAGGATGAAATACCCAAAGGATCGGAGAAGCATCTTAATATTCGGGAAGACGGAACCCGGTATAGGGCTGAAAGGATTTGGGTACCAAAATTTGGAGATATGAGAGAAATGGTACTTAGAGAAGCTCATAAAACCAGATACTCAATACATCCTGGAACGGGGAAGATGTACAAGGATCTCAAGAAACATTTTTGGTGGCCGGGTATGAAAGCCGATGTTGCTAAATACGTAGGAGAATGTTTGACGTGTTCTAAGGTCAAAGCTGAGCATCAGAAACCATCAGGTCTACTTCAACAACCCGAAATCCCGGAATGGAAATGGGAAAACATTACCATGGATTTCATCACTAAATTGCCAAGGACTGCAAGTGGTTTTGATACTATTTGGGTAATAGTTGATCGTCTCACCAAATCAGTACACTTCCTACCAATAAGAGAAGATGACAAGATGGAGAAGTTAGCACGACTGTATTTGAAGGAAGTCGTCTCCAGACATGGAATACCAATCTCTATTATCTCTGATAGGGATGGCAGATTTATTTCAAGATTCTGGCAGACATTACAGCAAGCATTAGGAACTCGTCTAGACATGAGTACTGCCTATCATCCACAAACTGATGGGCAGAGCGAAAGGACGATACAAACGCTTGAAGACATGCTACGAGCATGTGTTATTGATTTCGGAAACAGTTGGGATCGACATCTACCGTTAGCATAATTTTCCTACAACAACAGCTACCATTCAAGCATTGAGATGGCGCCGTTTGAAGCACTTTATGGTAGAAAGTGCAGGTCTCCGATTTGTTGGAGTGAGGTGGGGGATAGACAGATTACGGGTCCGGAGATTATACAAGAAACTACCGAGAAGATCATCCAAATTCAACAACGGTTGAAAACCGCCCAAAGTCGACAAAAGAGCTACGCTGACATTAAAAGAAAAGATATAGAATTTGAAATTGGAGAGATGGTCATGCTTAAAGTTTCACCTTGGAAAGGCGTTGTTCGATTTGGTAAAGGAGGGAAATTAAATCCAAGGTATATTGGACCATTCAAGATTATTGATCGTGTCGGACCAGTAGCTTACCGACTTGAGTTACCTTAACAACTCGCGGCTGTACATAACACTTTCCACGTCTCGAATTTGAAGAAATGTTTTGCTAAAGAAGATCTCACAATTCCGTTAGATGAAATCCAAATCAACGAAAAACTCCAATTCATCGAAGAACCCGTCGAAATAATGGATCGTGAGGTTAAAAGACTTAAGCAAAACAAGATACCAATTGTTAAGGTTCGATGGAATGCTCGTAGAGGACCCGAGTTCACCTGGGAGCGTGAAGATCAGATGAAGAAGAAATACCCGCATCTATTTCCAGAAGATTCGTCAACACCTTCAACAGCTTAAAATTTCGGGACGAAATTTATTTAACGGGTAGGTACTGTAGTGACCCGAACTTTTCCATGTTTATATATATTAATTGAGATTGATGTTTACATGATTAAATGTTTCCAACATGTTAAGCAATCAAACTTGTTAAGACTTGATTAATTGAAATAGGTTTCATATAGACAATTGACCACCCAAGTTGACCGGTGATTCACGAACGTTAAAACTTGTAAAAAAACTATATGATGACATATATATGGTTATATATATAGTTAACATGATATTATGATAAGTAAACATATCATTAATTATATTAACAATGAACTACATATGTAAAAACAAGACTACTAACTTAATGATTTTGAAACGAGACATATATGTAACGTTTATCGTTGTAACGACATTTAATGTATATATATCATATTAAGAGATATTCGTACATCATAATATCATGATAATATAATAATTTAAAATCTCTTTTGTTATTATAAACATTGGGTTAACAACATTTAACAAGATCGTTAACCTAAAGGTTTCAAAACAACACTTACATGTAACGACTAACGATGACTTAACGACTCAGTTAAAATGTATATACATGTAGTGTTTTAATATGTATTTATACACTTTTGAAAGACTTCAATACACTTATCAAAATACTTCTACTTAACAAAAATGCTTACAATTACATTCTCGTTCAGTTTCATCAACAATTCTACTCGTATGCACCCGTATTTGTACTCGTACAATACACAGCTTTTAGATGTATGTACTATTGGTATATACACTCCAATGATCAGCTCTTAGCAGCCCATGTGAGTCACCTAACACATGTGGGAACCATCATTTGGCAACTAGCATGAAATATCTCATAAGATTACAAAAATATGAGTAATCATTCATGACTTATTTACATGAAAACAAAATTACATATCCTTTATATCTAATCCATACACCAACGACCAAAAACACCTACAAACACTTTCATTCTTCAATTTTCTTCATCTAATTGAACTCTCTCAAGTTCTATCTTCAAGTTCTAAGTGTTCTTCATAAATTCCAAAAGTTCTAGTTTCATAAAATCAAGAATACTTTCAAGTTTGCTAGCTCACTTCCAATCTTGTAAGGTGATCATCCAACCTCAAGAAATCTTTGTTTCTTACAGTAGGTTATCATTCTAATACAAGGTAATAATCATATTCAAACTTTGGTTCAATTTCTATAACTATAACAATCTTATTTCAAGTGATGATCTTACTTGAACTTGTTTTCGTGTCATGATTTTGCTTCAAGAACTTTGAGCCATCCAAGGATCCATTGAAGCTAGATCCATTTTTCTCTTTTCCAGTAGGTTCATCCAAGGAACTTAAGGTAGTAATGATGTTCATAACATCATTCGATTCATACATATAAAGCTATCTTATTCGAAGGTTTAAACTTGTAATCACTAGAACATAGTTTAGTTAATTCTAAACTTGTTCGCAAACAAAAGTTAATCCTTCTAACTTGACTTTTAAAATCAACTAAACACATGTTCTATATCTATATGATATGCTAACTTAATGATTTAAAACCTGGAAACACGAAAAACACCGTAAAACCGGATTTACGCCGTCGTAGTAACACCGCGGGCTGTTTTGGGTTAGTTAATTAAAAACTATGATAAACTTTGATTTAAAAGTTGTTATTCTGAGAAAATGATTTTTATTATGAACATGAAACTATATCCAAAAATTATGGTTAAACTCAAAGTGGAAGTATGTTTTCTAAAATGGTCATCTAGACGTCGTTCTTTCGACTGAAATGACTACCTTTACAAAAACGACTTGTAACATATTTTTCCGACTAGAAACCTATACTTTTTTTGTTTAGATTCATAAAATAGAGTTCAATATGAAACCATAGCAATTTGATTCACTCAAAACGGATCTAAAATGAAGAAGTTATGGGTAAAACAAGATTGGATAATTTTTTCTCATTTTAGCTACGTGAAAATTGGTAACAAATCTATTCCAACCATAACTTAATCAACTTGTATTATATATTATGTAATCTTGAGATACCATAGACACGTATACAATGTTTCGACCTATCATGTCGACACATCTATATATATTTCGGAACAACCATAGACACTCTATATGTGAATGTTGGAGTTAGCTATACAGGGTTGAGGTTGATTCCAAAATATATATAGTTTGAGTTGTGATCAATACTGAGATACGTATACACTGGGTCGTGGATTGATTCAAGATAATATTTATCGATTTATTTCTGTACATCTAACTGTGGACAACTAGTTGTAGGTTACTAACGAGGACAGCTGACTTAATAAACTTAAAACATCAAAATATATTAAAAGTGTTGTAAATATATTTTGAACATACTTTGATATATATGTATATATTGTTATAGGTTCGTGAATCAACCAGTGGCCAAGTCTTACTTCCCGACGAAGTAAAAATCTGTGAAAGTGAGTTATTGTCCCACTTTTAAAATCTAATATTTTTGGGATGAGAATACATGCAGGTTTTATAAATGATTTACAAAATAGACACAAGTACGTGAAACTACATTCTATGGTTGAATTATCGAAATCGAATATGCCCCTTTTTATTAAGTCTGGTAATCTAAGAATTAGGGAACAGACACCCTAATTGACGCGAATCCTAAAGATAGATCTATTGGGCCTAACAAACCCCATCCAAAGTACCGGATGCTTTAGTACTTCGAAATTTATATCATATCCGAAGGGTGTCCCGGAATGATGGGGATATTCTTATATATGCATCTTGTTATTGTCGGTTACCAGGTGTTCACCATATGAATGATTTTTATCTCTATGTATGGGATGTGTATTGAAATATGAAATCTTGTGGTCTATTGTTACGATTTGATATATATAGGTTAAACCTATAACTCACCAACATTTTTGTTGACGTTTTAAGCATGTTTATTCTCAGGTGATTATTAAGAGCTTCCGCTGTCGCATACTTAAATAAGGACAAGATTTGGAGTCCATGCTTGTATGATATTGTGTAAAAACTGCATTCAAGAAACTTATTTTGTTGTAACATATTTGTATTGTAAACCATTATGTAATGGTCGTGTGTAAACAGGATATTTTAGATTATCATTATTTGATAATCTACGTAAAGCTTTTTAAACCTTTATTGATGAAATAAAGGTTAGGGTTTGTTTAAAAATGAATGCAGTCTTTGAAAAACGTCTCATATAGAGGTCAAAACCTCGCAACGAAATCAATTAATATGGAACGTTTTTAATCAATAAGAACGGGACATTTCAAAACGTCTCATATAGAGGTCAAAACCTCGCAACGAAATCAATTAATATGGAACGTTTTTAATCAATAAGAACGGGACATTTCAGTTGGTATCAGAGCGTTGGTCTTAGAGAACCAGAAAATTTGTATTAGTGTGTCTTATCGAGTTTGTTAGGATGCATTAGTGAGTCTGGACTTCGACCGTGTTTACTTGAAAAATGATTGCTTAACAAATTTTGTTGGAAACTATATATTTTTAACATGTGAATATTATGTGATATATTAATCTCTTAAAGCGTTTGATATTATGTGATAGATGTCTACCTCTAGAACAAGTCCCATTGACTCACCTAATAATAATGAAGAGTCGAATGTAAATTGGAATGATTCGTGGACTGATTCACAAGTTCCCGAAGAGGAACCGGAAGAAGAGTCGGAACCGGAAGAAGAATCAGAACCGGAAGAGGAGGAATCGGATGAAGAAATAGAACCGGTGGGGGAAATAATAAAACGGTTAAGTAAAAGAAAATCCTCAACCAACCGACCAAGGTTAATTATGGTCAATGGTGTTTCCGCCAAGGAAGCAAAATATTGGGAGGATTACCAATTCTCCGATGAATCGGATTCCGACGAGAATTCCGATGATGTTATAGAAATTACCCCAACTGAATTTAAAAAGGCAAAAGAAAATAATAAGGGAAAGGGCATAAAAATAGAGAAATCTAATTCCAACCCCGATGAACTTTATATGTATCGTCAACCCCCGAAGTCCTTAAGTTGTAACAATGACCCGGGAACCTCTAAACCACCAGGTTTTTCTAAACCAATGTGGACAACGACAGTTAGTATTAGGGGAACATCATATATCCCTAGAAACTTGGCAAAAAGAACCAAAACCGAAGAAGAAGAAACGAGCGAGTCGGAATAAGATAGTTGTATTCGTGTGGTGTAATATATGTAATATAGTGTGCTTATGCTTTATGATATATGTAAAAATTGCTTGTATTAATAAGTATTTTTTTTATGAATCTAACTCTTGTCTATTTTACAGTTTAAAAACACAAAATGGATAGACAACCCAATATTTTAAGAGACCTACCCGGAGACATGATTGATGAAATCTTGTCTAGAGTCGGTCAGAATTCCTCGACACAGCTATTTAAGGCGAGATCAGTTTGTAAGACATTCGAAGAACGTTCCAAGAATGTCTTGGTTTATAAGAGACTTTCGTTTGAAAGATGGGGGATATCACATTGGGAAACCCATAAGTTACGATGTGTTTACTTTGACGCATATATTGCGGGGAACCCAAATGCTATTTTACGCAACGGGTTAAGAAATTATTTTGACTCAATATATCCGAATATTGGACTTCGTGATTTAGAAAAAGCGGCTAACATGCAACATAAAGAAGCATGTTATGCTTATGGATTAGTAATGTTCGCTTCTCACCAAAGTGAGAACAAGAATATCGGGCTACAACTATTAAACAAAACATTTCCACAAGTGACGGAGTCGGTAATTGGGGTAAGAAATGAGGTTTTTAGATTGTTACGGGACTGTTGGACATTACGTAACCCTCGTCCTTTTGACGACGTTACAACACGCTGTCTTATCAACGGCCATAACGGTTATGTTCCACAAGACCAAGGATGGGAAGTAATCCTAGTAAAACCAGAATGCATGACTTGTTTCTGGACGTATGAATTACGTGTCTTTATTGCCTTTGCTGAACGACTTGTGTACTAGCTAGAATTATCTTCACAACTATCTTGTATCAAAGTTATTGTGTGCTATATTTCATGCTTTATGTAAAATAAGCGGTATTGTAAGTTCGTAAAATATTGTATAAAAGTTTGAACGCGAAATATTATTATAATCAGTTTTTCATATAGAATTGTAGTAGTTGAATTGTATATTAGCTACTAAGTATGAACTTAACGGGTAGGTACTACCCGAATTTAAACTTATAAAACACTAATATGAAGAAAAAGCTTTTATAAATGAGTTCATATTATGCTACGAAATACTATTAACTACTCTTAATATTCTGTATGATTAACTTGTTCCATTTGACTATTTTGAAGGAAATGGCACCGACTACTCGACACACCGTGAATATGAATGAAGAGGAATTCCGTACTTTTCTAGCTTCAAACATATCCGCAGTACAGGCTGCGCTACATACCAACAATAACCTTGGATCTAGCAGTACAGGAAATCGTGTAGGATGCACCTACAAAGAATTCACTGCCTGCAAACCTTTGGAATTTGATGGAACCGAAGGACCGATCGGATTGAAACGGTGGACCGAGAAGGTCGAATCGGTATTTGCCATAAGTAAGTGTACTGAAGAGGACAAAGTAAAGTACGCTACGCATACCTTCACAGGTTCTGCGTTAAAATGGTGGAATACCTATCTAGAGCAAGTGGGACAAGACGATGCGTACGCACTACCGTGGTCAGCATTCAAGCACTTGATGAACGAGAAGTACCGTCCCAGAACCGAGGTCAATAAGCTCAAGACAGAACTTAGAGGGTTACGAACCCAAGGATTTGATATTACCACGTACGAAAGACGATTCACAGAATTGTGCCTATTGTGTCCGGGAGCATTCGAAGATGAGGAAGAGAAGATCGACGCGTTTGTGAAAGGATTACCGGAAAGAATCCAAGAAGATATAAGTTCACACGAGCCCGCCTCCATACAACAGGCATGTAGAATGGCTCACAAACTAGTGAACCAGATTGAAGAAAGAATTAAAGAACAGACTGCTGAAGAGGCCAATGGGAAGCAAGTCAAAAGAAAGTGGGAGGAAAATGGTGATAAGAATCACCAATACAACAACAACAGCAATTACAATAATAACCGCAACAATTATCCCAACAATCGCAACATCAATCGCAACTACAACAAACGGCCCAACAACAACAACAACAACAACAACAACAACAACAACAACAACAACAACAACAACAGCAACTACAACAATCATTCCAACAACAATAATAACTGCAACAACAACAACAATCAGAAGCAGCTATGCCAAAGGTGTGAAAAGTATCACTCGGGGTTCTGCACCAAATTTTGCAACAA
This sequence comes from Rutidosis leptorrhynchoides, assembly GCF_046630445.1. Classification (NCBI taxonomy): domain Eukaryota; kingdom Viridiplantae; phylum Streptophyta; class Magnoliopsida; order Asterales; family Asteraceae; genus Rutidosis; species Rutidosis leptorrhynchoides. The sequence goes on from NC_092334.1 coordinate 272,140,270, forward strand.
GTGTAAAAGAAATGGTCATAGCGCGGCGAAGTGTGAGGTCTACGGACCAGGGGTTAATAGAACGAAAGGAACAAATGGTGTCGGAACGAGTAATGGCGGAGCAAGTAGTGTCGGAGCAAGTTATGCCAATGTAGTTTGTTATAAATGTGGAAAACCGGGCCACATTATTAGAAATTGCCCGAACCAGGAGAACACGAATGGACAAGGCCGCGGAAGAGTTTTCAATATTAATGCGGCAGAGGCACAGGAAGACCCGGAGCTTGTTACGGGTACGTTTCTTATTGACAATAAATCTGCTTACGTTTTATTTGATTCGGGTGCGGATAGAAGCTATATGAGTAGAGATTTTTGTGCTAAATTAAGTTGTCCATTGACGCCTTTGGATAGTAAATTTTTACTCGAATTAGCAAATGGTAAATTAATTTCAGCAGATAATATATGTCGGAATCGAGAAATTAAACTGGTTAGCGAAACATTTAAGATTGATTTGATACCAGTAGAGTTAGGGAGTTTTGATGTGATAATCGGTATGGACTGGTTGAAAGAAGTGAAAGCAGAGATCGTCTGTTACAAAAATGCAATTCGCATTATACGAGAAAAAAGAAAACCCTTAATGGTGTACGGAGAAAAGGGCAACACGAAGCTACATCTTATTAGTAATTTGAAGGCACAAAAACTAATAAGAAAAGGTTGCTATGCTGTTCTAGCACACGTCGAGAAAGTACAAACTGAAGAAAAGAGCATCAATGATGTTCCCGTCGCAAAAGAATTTCCCGATGTATTTCCGAAAGAATTACCGGGATTACCCCCACATCGATCCGTTGAATTTCAAATAGATCTTGTACCAGGAGCTGCACCAATAGCTTGTGCTCCTTACAGACTCGCACCCAGCGAGATGAAAGAACTACAAAGCCAATTACAAGAACTTTTAGAGCATGGTTTCATTCGACCAAGCACATCACCGTGGGGAGCTCCTGTTTTGTTTGTCAAGAAGAAAGATGGTACATTCAGGTTGTGTATCGACTACCGAGAGTTGAACAAACTTACCATCAAGAACCGCTACCCACTACCGAGAATCGATGACTTATTTGATCAACTACAAGGCTCGTCTGTTTACTCAAAGATTGACTTACGTTCCGGGTATCATCAAATGCGGGTGAAAGAAGATGATATTCCAAAGACTGCTTTCAGAACACGTTACGGTCATTACGAGTTTATGGTCATGCCGTTTGGTTTAACTAATGCACCAGCTGTGTTCATGGACCTTATGAACCGAGGGTGTGGACCATACCTTGACAAGTTTGTCATTGTTTTCATTGATGACATACTTATTTACTCAAAGAATGACCAAGAACACGGTGAACATTTGAGAAAGGTGTTAGAAGTATTGAGGAAGGAAGAATTGTACGCTAAGTTTTCAAAGTGTGCATTTTGGTTGGAAGAAGTTCAATTCCTCGGTCACATAGTGAACAAAGAAGGTATTAAGGTGGATCTGGCAAAGATAGAAACTGTTGAAAATTGGGAAACCCCGAAAACTCCGAAACACATACGCCAGTTTTTAGGACTAGCTGGTTACTACAGAAGGTTCATCCAAGACTTTTCCAGAATAGCAAAACCCTTGACTTCATTAACGCATAAAGGGAAGAAATTTGAATGGAATGATGAACAAGAGAAAGCGTTTCAGTTATTGAAGAAAAAGCTAACTACGGCACCTATATTGTCATTGCCTGAAGGGAATGATGATTTTGTGATTTATTGTGATGCATCAAAACAAGGTCTCGGTTGTGTATTAATGCAACGAACGAAGGTGATTGCTTATGCGTCTAGACAATTGAAGATTCACGAACAAAATTATACGACGCATGATTTGGAATTAGGAGCGGTTGTTTTTGCATTAAAGACTTGGAGGCACTACTTATATGGGGTCAAAAGTATTATATATACCGACCACAAAAGTCTTCAACACATATTTAATCAGAAACAACTGAATATGAGGCAGCGTAGGTGGATTGAATTGTTGAATGATTATGACTTTGAGATTCGTTACCACCCGGGGAAGGCAAATGTGGTAGCCGATGCCTTGAGCAGGAAGGACAGAGAACCCATTCGAGTAAAATCTATGAATATAATGATTCATAATAACATTACTACTCAAATAAAGGAGGCGCAACAAGGAGTTTTAAAAGAGGGAAATTTAAAGGATGAAATACCCAAAGGATCGGAGAAGCATCTTAATATTCGAGAAGACGGAACCCGGTATAGGGCTGAAAGGATTTGGGTACCAAAATTTGGAGATATGAGAGAAATGGTACTTAGAGAAGCTCATAAAACCAGATACTCAATACATCCTGGAACGGGGAAGATGTACAAGGATCTCAAGAAACATTTTTGGTGGCCGGGTATGAAAGCCGATGTTGCTAAATACGTAGGAGAATGTTTGACGTGTTCTAAGGTCAAAGCTGAGCATCAAAAACCATCAGGTCTACTTCAACAACCCGAAATCCCAGAATGGAAATGGGAAAACATTACCATGGATTTCATCACTAAATTGCCAAGGACTGCAAGTGGTTTTGATACTATTTGGGTAATAGTTGATCGTCTCACCAAATCAGCACACTTCCTGCCAATAAGAGAAGACGACAAGATGGAGAAGTTAGCACGACTGTATTTGAAGGAAGTCGTCTCCAGACATGGAATACCAATCTCTATGATCTCTGATAGGGATGGCAGATTTATTTCAAGATTCTGGCAGACATTACAGCAAGCATTAGGAACTCGTCTAGACATGAGTACTGCCTATCATCCATAAACTGATGGGTAGAGTGAAAGGACGATACAAACGCTTGAAGACATGCTACGAGCATGTGTTATTGATTTCGGAAACAGTTGGGATCGACATCTACCATTAGCAGAATTTTCCTACAACAACAGCTACCATTCAAGCATTGAGATGGCGCCGTTTGAAGCACTTTATGGTAGAAAGTGCAGGTCTCCGATTTGTTGGAGTGAAGTGGGGGATAGACAGATTACGGGTCCGGAGATTATACAAGAAACTACCGAGAAGATCATCCAAATTCAACAACGGTTGAAAACCGCCCAAAGTCGACAAAAGAGCTACGCTGACATTAAAAGAAAAGATATAGAATTTGAAATTGGAGAGATGGTCATGCTTAAAGTTGCACCTTGGAAAGGTGTTGTTCGATTTGGTAAACGAGGGAAATTAAATCCAAGGTATATTGGACCATTCAAGATTATTGATCGTGTCGGACCAGTAGCTTACCGACTAGAGTTACCTCAACAACTCGCGGCTGTACATAACACTTTACACGTCTCGAATTTGAAGAAATGTTTTGCTAAAGAAGATCTCACTATTCCGTTAGATGAAATCCAAATCAACGAAAAACTTCAATTCATCGAAGAACCCGTCGAAATAATGGATCGTGAGGTTAAAAGACTTAAGCAAAACAAGATACCAATTGTTAAGGTTCGATGGAATGCTCGTAGAGGACCCGAGTTCACCTGGGAGCGTGAAGATCAGATGAAGAAGAAATACCCGCATCTATTTCCAGAAGATTCGTCAACACCTTCAACAGCTTAAAATTTCGGGACGAAATTTATTTAACGGGTAGGTACTGTAGTGACCCGAACTTTTCCATGTTTATATATATTAATTGAGATTGATATTTACATGATTAAATGTTTCCAACACTTTAAGCAATCAAACTTGTTAAGACTTGATTAATTGAAATATGTTTCATATAGACAATTGACCACCCAAGTTGACCGGTGATTCACGAACGTTAAAACTTGTAAAAACTATACAATGACATATATATGGTTATATATATAGTTAACATGTTTTTATTATAAGTATGTATCTCATTAGGTATTTTAACAATGAGTTATATACATAAAAATGAGACTATTAATTTAAGAAACTCGAAAACGATATATATAACGATTATCGTTATAACAACGTCTTACTAGGTACATATGAATCATATTAAGATATTGATACACTTGGTTAATTATGTTAAATGATAAGTAAATATATTATTAAGTGTATTAACAATGAAATACATATGTAAAAATAAGACTACTAACTTAATGATTTCGAAACGAGACATATATGTAACGATTATCGTTGTAACGACATTTAACTGTATATACATCATACTAAGATATATTATATATCATAATATCATGATAATATAATAATTTAACATCTAATTTGTTATAATAAATAATGGGTTAACAACATTCAACAAGATCGTTAACCTAAAGGTTTCAAAACAACATTTACATGTAACGACTAACGATGACTTAACGACTCAGTTAAAATGTATATACATGTAGTGTTTTAATATGTATTTATACACTTTTTAAAGACTTCAATACACTTATCAAAATACTTCTACTTAACAAAAATGCTTACAATTACATCCTCGTTCAGTTTCATCAACAATTCTACTCGTATGCACCCGTATTCGTACTCGTACAATACACAGCTTTTAGATGTATGTACTATTAGTATATACACTCCAATGATCAGCTCTTAGCAGCCCATGTGAGTCACCTAACACATGTGGGAACCATCATTTGGCAACTAGCATGAAATATCTCATAAAATTACAAAAATATGAGTAATCATTCATGACTTATTTACATGAAAACAAAATTACATATCCTTTATATCTAATCCATACACCAACGACCAAAAACACCTAAAAACACTTTCATTCTTCAATTTTCTTCATCTAATTGATCTCTCTCAAGTTCTATCTTCAAGTTCTAAGTGTTCTTCATATATTCTACAAGTTCTAGTTACATAAAATCAAGAATACTTTCAAGTTTGCTAGCTCACTTCCAATCTTGTAAGGTGATCATCCAACCTCAAGAAATCTTTGTTTCTTACAGTAGGTTATTATTCTAATACAAGGTAATAATCATATTCAAACTTTGGTTCAATTTCTATAACTATAACAATCTTATTTCAAGTGATGATCTTACTTGAACTTGTTTTCGTGTCATGATTCTGCTTCAAGAACTTCGAGCCATCCAAGGATCCGTTGAAGCTAGATCCATTTTTCTCTTTTCCAGTAGGTTTATCCAAGGAACTAAAGGTAGTAATGATGTTCATAACATCATTCGATTCATACATATAAAGCTATCTTATTCGAAGGTTTAAACTTGTAATCACTAGAACATAGTTTAGTTAATTCTAAACTTGTTCGCAAACAAAAGTTAATCCTTCTAACTTGACTTTTAAAATCAACTAAACACATGTTCTATATCTATATGATATGCTAACTTAATGATTTAAAACCTGGAAACACGAAAAACACCGTAAAACCGGATTTACGCCGTCGTAGTAACACCGCGGGCTGTTTTGGGTTAGTTAATTAAAAACTATGATAAACTTTGATTTAAAAGTTGTTATTCTGAGAAAATGATTTTTATTATGAACATGAAACTATATCCAAAAATTATGGTTAAACTCAAAGTGGAAGTATGTTTTCTAAAATGGTCATCTAGACGTCGTTCTTTCGACTGAATTGACTACCTTTTACAAAAACGACTTGTAACTTATTTTTCCGACTATAAACCTATACTTTTTCTGTTTAGATTCATAAAATATAGTTCAATATGAAACCATATCAATTTGATTCACTTAAAACGGATTTAAAATGAAGAAGTTATGGGTAAAACAAGATTGGATAATTTTTCTCATTTTAGCTACGTGAAAATTGGTAACAAATCTATTCCAACCATAACTTAATCAACTTGTATTGTATATTATGTAATCTTGAGATACCATAGACACGTATACAATGTTTCAACCTATCATGTCGACACATCTATATATATTTCGGAACAACCATAGACACTCTATATGTGAATGTTGGAGTTAGCTATACAGGGTTGAGGTTGATTCCAAAATATATATAGTTTGAGTTGTGATCAATACTGAGATACGTATACACTGGGTCGTGGATTGATTCAAGATAATATTTATCGATTTATTTCTATACATATAACTGTGGACAACTAGTTGTAGGTTACTAACGAGGACAGCTGACTTAATAAACTTAAAACATCAAAATATATTAAAAGTGTTGTAAATATATTTTGAACATACTTTGATATATATGTATATATTGTTATAGGTTCGTGAATCAACCAGTGGCCAAGTCTTACTTCCCGACGAAGTAAAAATCTGTGAAAGTGAGTTATAGTCCCACTTTTAAAATCTAATATTTTTGGGATGAGAATACATGCAGGTTTTATAAACGATTTACAAAATAGACACAAGTACGTGAAACTACATTCTATGGTTGAATTATCGAAATCGAATATGCCCCTTTTTATTAAAGTCTGGTAATCTAAGAATTAGGGAACAGACACCCTAATTGACGCGAATCCTAAAGATAGATCTATTGGGCCTAACAAACCCCATCCAAAGTACCGGATGCTTTAGTACTTCGAAATTTATATCATATCCGAAGGGTGTCCCGGAATGATGGGGATATTCTTATATATGCATCTTGTTAATGTCGGTTACCAGGTGTTCACCATATGAATGATTTTTATCTCTATGTATGGGATGTATATTGAAATATGAAATCTTGTGGTCTATTATTATGATTTGATATATATAGGTTAAACCTATAACTCACCAACATTTTTGTTGACGTTTTAAGCATGTTTATTCTCAGGTGATTATTAAGAGCTTCCGCTGTCGCATACTTAAATAAGGACGAGATTTGGAGTCCATGCTTGTATGATATTGTGTAAAAACTGCATTCAAGAAACTTATTTTGTTGTAACATATTTGTATTGTAAACCATTATGTAATGGTCATGTGTAAATAGGTTATTTTAGATTATCATTATTTGATAATCTACGTAAAGCTTTTTAAACCTTTATTGATGAAATAAAGGTTATGGTTTGTTTTAAAAATGAATGCAGTCTTTGAAAAACGTCTCATATAGAGGTCAAAACCTCGCAACGAAATCAATTAATATGGAACGTTTTTAATCAATAAGAACGGGACATTTCATATAACATGTTGCTAGGAAGGACCGCTATAAGCAAATTTGGAATTGTACCGTCCACAATTCATGGCATGATTAAATTTTCAACATATAAAGGAATCCCCGCAATATGTTCAGCGAGCATAGTGCCTATTTGCGCGGCTGTCAATGTAAAAACCGCAGGTCAGAAACCTGAAGATACTGCGGATAAGGAGGATAGCATGGAAATAGTTAATCCTGCATATCCAGAACAGAAAATCAAAGTAGGTCACAATCTTAGTGCGGATACTCGAAAGAAAATTGTGCAATTACTTGATGAATATATGGATGTTTTTGCCTGGTGCGAAAACGATATGACCGGTGTTCCGCGTCACATTGCGGAACACAAGCTAAATGTAAATCCAGCTCTAAAACCAGTAGTGCAAAAGCGAAGGGGTATGGCCCCAGATCGCGTCAAATGGTTGTGCGAAGAAGTCACAAAATTAGTCCGAGCTGGAATTTTGCGCGAAGTACAATATCAGTCATGGATCGCGAATCCAGTATTGGTGAAAAAACCAGATAATTCCTGGCGAATGTGTATTGACTACAAAGATCTGAATAAAGCGTGCACCAAAGATAATTATTCGCTGCCAGAAATAGATTTAAAGGTGGAATCTTTGCATGCATTTCCATATAAATGTTTTCTGGATGCGGCAAGAGGTTATCATCAAATCCCTATGGCGCAAGAGGACGTAGATAAAACCGCGTTTCATACAGGCAAAGGCATATATTGTTATATAATGATGCCTTTTGGACTAATCAATGCGGGTGCGACATATCAACGCTTGATTGACACCGCGTTTGATAAGCAAATAGGGCGTAATCTTGAGGCCTATGTCGATGATTTAGTCATCAAAAGTACAACGCAAGAGCGAATCGTTGAAGATATGCGTGAAACATTTAATAAACTGCGTGAGATAAACATGAAGCTCAATCCGCTGAAATGCAGTTTCGGCGAAACTGAAGGAAAGTTTTTAGGATATCTTATTACGGAACAAGGTATTCAAGCTAATCCAAAAAGATCGCGGCTATCGAAAATATGACCGCGCCAAAGACGGTTAAGGAAGTGCAATGTTTAACAGGCAAATTGGCCGCCCTAACGCGTTCTTTGTCTAAAGCTGCTGAGCGACAATTGCCATTTTTCAAAACTTTAAAAGGTTGCTTGAAGCAGAAGAATTTTATTTGGACCGCTGAAGCAGATTCTGCGTTTCAAGAGATGAAAAACCTGTTGAAAACTTTGCCTACACTAACAGCGCCAATTCATGGCGAAATTCTCTATCTATATATTTCAGTAGCAAATGAAGCGTTTGGCTCAGTCTTGATAGCGGAAAGAAACAAAATACAAAAGCCAATGTATTTTGTTAGCAAAGCTCTTACGGGAAGCGAAATAAACTATGCGCCGATCGAAAAGTTTGTATATGCGCTCATTTTAACAACGCGAAGGCTACGTAGATATTTTCAGGGGCATCCAGTGCATGTGCTAACCAATTTGTCAATCAGGCAAGTCTTAACAAAACCAGAGATTTCCGGTAGACTCGCATTATGGGCAGTGGAGTTGGGTGCCTATCAAATATCCTACTTTCCGCGAAGTGCGGAAAAAGGTCAAGTTATGGCAGATTATCTCGCAGAGCTGTCTGGAGAGTTGGAAGTAATTAATGAGCGAACCGCTCTAAAACCAGCAGTTAATGAAACTTGGGAGTTATATACTGATGGTGCTTCTTGTGCGGAAGGTGCAGGTGCGGGTTTAGTTTTGGTAAGTTCTAACGGCGAAGAGCACACTTACGTACTGCGGTTTAATTTTGATGTGACAAACAATGAGGCAGAATATGAAGCATTGCTTGCAGGCTTAAATATCGCGCAAAAAATGAATATTGTTAAGTTGCATGCATTTACAGATTCGCAACTAGTAGCGAATCAGTTTAGCGGATCTTTTGAAGCGCATGATCCTTCTATGCAGAAGTACTTGCAATTGCTAAAAGAAACTACTGCGTGTTTCGAATACTTTGAACTCGCGCAAGTGCCTAGAAGTCAAAACAAAAAGGTAGATGCTTTGAGCAAATTAGCCGCTCTAACATTTTCGCATTTTCAAAAACAAGTATGGGTTGAGGAATTGCCAAGTAAGTCAATTGATAGTGATTTAATGGTAGCATCTGTTACAGAGGCGCATCCAAATTGGATGGAACCAATCCTGCAATATATTTGCAATGATATTTTGCCAGAGGATAGTCGTGAAGCTCGTTTAGTGCGAGAGCGAACGCCTATGTATCTCATACAAGATGATGTCTTATATCGCAAATCGTACTACGGACCGATGATGCGGTGTGTTGGACCAATTGAGGCGGAAATGCTTGTTGAAGAAGTGCATAATGGTACTTGTGCGCTACATTCAGGATACAAGACTATTACTGCGAAAATTATGCGGATGGGATACTTTTGGCCGTCCCTATACCGCGATGTGGCAAAAATTGTTAAACGCTGTAAAAGTTGCCAAAGGCATGCTCCGCAGAATCGAATGCCGCGGCATGATATGATCCCTGTTAATTAGCCATGGCCGTTTAGTAAATGGGCCATTGACATTGTGGGGCCATTTCCTGCAGGACCTGGCAATGTTAAATTCCTAATCGTTGCAATTGATTATTTTACTAAATGGGTTGAAGCGAAAGCGGTTCGCACAATCACTGGTGTGCAGGTGCGAAATTTTGTGTGGGAATACATTGTGTGCAGATTTGGATTTCCGCGAGAATTGGTTAGCGATAATGGCGCACAAATAGCGAAAGATCCATTTAAGACGTGGTGCACTGACTTAAACATAATACAAAAGTTCACGTCGGTAGCGCACCCGCAAGCTAATGGTTTATGCGAGGTAACAAATCGCGATATTGTAAGCGGAATAAAAAAGAGGTTGTGCGAAAGGCGAACTGGTTGGGTAGATGAATTACCCAATGTCTTATGGGCACATCGTACAACTTTCAAAAAGAGTACAGGTGAAACACCATTTAGCCTGGTTTATGGCTCTGAGGCAGTAATCCCCGCTGAAATTTTAGTACCAACGCATCGAATCGCTAACTTTAATGAAGAAGCAAATGATGCTGCGTTGTGCGAAAATCTCAATTTTATAGAAGAGCGGAGATTAATAGCTGCTATCAGAGAAGCAAATAATAAACAGCAAATTGCTAAGTATTATAATAAAAGAGTGCGAGCTTTATCATTCGCTATAGGTGAATGGGTGTTACGTAATAATGAGGCAAGCAGAGCAGAAAAGCTAGGCAAATTGGGTCCTAATTGGAAAGGCCCTTATCAAATTGTGGCAATTAATGCGGCAGGCTCATATAAGCTCGCGGACGTGGAAGGGCGAACTTTGCCTAATGCATGGCATGCTGTCCTTTTAAAGCGATATTATGCATAGTTTTGCGGAATTTAACAATTGTATATGTAAAAAATCGCGAAAATTATATTCAATACACATGGCTGAAATACTTATTAAGTGTCCTTGTTTATAATTTTTTGCAAGTCTTGATCACGCTTGTTAAAATTTTAAGAATACTCACTTGTAAAAGTATGCGAAAGTTCTAATGCGAATAAATATGATATGTTTTGTAGCTAATTTCATATTTTTATATTCCGCATTGTTTATATAGCAAAGTGATGAAATTGCCCACTTTTGCACGCGAATTATTGCGAAAGGAATATTATCTCCTAAATATTTGATCTTGCCAATATTTAGATGCTTCGCAATGCTGATTACATACCTAAGGATCGTTTCGGCGGACTTAGAAGATTCATAACGTATAAGCATATACGCATACAGATTGTTTCGCAAAAGTACGCATTTATTGTGTGCACAATAATATATGTTGGAAATTGCAAAGGACAAGTTTGTGTTATGAATATTGACAATGAAAGCGCTATAAAAATAGAAGTACTTGCAAAAATATGAAAAAGAGAAAATTTTATTAATAAAATCGCAGAAGCAGCTGCGTGCTGATTATACAAAGTGAGTATTAATCATGGGTTAAGTCAAGCTTGATGAAATCATCTGCAGTGGCATCTTCTTGCTCACTTATCGCGGTTATCTTGGGGAGGGGAATTTCGGCTATGCCCTGTTGAGCGACCGCATATGCTGACTTCGCATCTTCCAGTGAGCAAATGCGATCAGCTAATGCAGCTGGTAGTGGGTTTGGCAGTGGGCAGCGAATAGCAATCTCATCCATAAATTCAACCCTCTCGCGTAGCCTTAATGCGGAGGCAAATGTTGAAAAATTTACAGAAACGGGCTTGGAATTAAGGATCTTTCTAGCCAGTTCAGGGAGATGTTGGCAGACCTTGGTGAACTCAAGTTCCGCAGAGGCTTTAGCAGCAAGAGCGTTGTCTCGCTCTGTCGTTAGCTTCGTCACATTCTCTGACAGTGTTTTAATAGTGTCCTGCAGTTGCTTTTCTTTCTCATTCGCATCAGTAACCTGTTGTTTCAAGTCATCAACGGTGGTTTTTGCTGCGGTTAACTCATAGGAGAGATCAATACAGTATTTTTCACTGTTTTCAGCTTTGATCTTTTCTGCATTATACTTTAGTTGTTCAGCTTCAAGAACATTGAAAAATGGTTCTTGACGGCATATAACATCATATGCTGAATTAAAGCACATGTAGAAATTTTGAACAAAACTATTATGCGCGTCCAGCGCAGAGAGTTTAGAGAACTCGCGGCGAAGCTCGCCGGGGATTGCTAACTTCATCTGTTGGCACTGATCCAGAGCAGCGGTAGCTGAAGCGTAAGTATATCCTGCTAAACCAACAATTCGCACTCCATAAGAGTCAGGTGGAGTGCGGAACAATTCGGTGATTTGATCAAGAGTGTTCGGACTTGGAAAGATAGGATCACCAGAAGAATCGCCTGCAAAATAACGTCGTTGGTTAGTCGGCGAAATAAAAATAATATATATTTTACATGTTCAATGGCAATTCGCAATATACCAGTTTGCTGTTCCCCTTCGTGTTCCGGTATAAATGGATTGTTGTGAGGAACGGTTTCATGTTGTTTATATTTTTTGCTTTGCGAAGATGGCGGCGTTTGTAACGGTCGCATGGTAGTACTCGGCTTTGAATAAGGAGATTTAGAGGTTAAATCAACGATTGGAATGGGCTGCTTTTCTTTCGATGATGATGATTTAGCCTCCGGGCTCGTTAATAGTTTAGTGATCAGAGTTTTTGGATCAGCTTTCCTATCTAACTCGTTAATCTTCATTGCAAATTAAAAGAGAGCTGCAAAAAATGATTAAAATGATAACGATTGATTGATGAATTGGGTAATTCTTTGATATTTTGGAAAAATGAGTAGTGAATTTGTGATTTCAGATCACAATATATATAGGCGACGGAGTTAATTGTGATAATAATCTATTGAGATAATTCAAACGGTAACATTGACTATTATAACGGTAACTAGGTTAATGCGAAATTCCTCAAGGTGAATATTGACTGCGATAACTGCGAATTTTTAGAGTTTATCATGATACATTTGTTTCGCAATATGTATCATAATAAACTGGGGGGACTTGATCATATACATAGCATTGTATATGTATATTTTATTGGCTAAAGGCCAAAGGCTGAACTGCGCGAATTATAAGGCAAAGCTATGCAATATTCGCTGAAAATAAATACTGCGGTTAAGTATTCGCTGAAATGCCAAACTGCGGTTTGATCCGCTGACTTTCCGCGGAGAGCCGAGCATCTCGCAGACCGCGGATATCACGGATACTATAAATAGGGAGCTTAGCCTCTCATTTATAGGTTGTTGATTCTCTGCCATTTGCCTAAGCCTTTGTAGATTTCACTTGTGACTTTGCCCAAGGACTTCTTATATTGAGTTAAGGTGAATCATGCTAATCGATAACGAAGACCGGGTCGGGGTGGTTGATCACTTGATAGTTAAAGTGAAAAACGATCATCGGGGCCCAAAACAAACAACAACACCCCAATCCTCCTCATTGCACACGATCCTAGATCCAATTCCATGAGGAAGACGGATCTAGGCTCGATCATCGGACATTAGATTAAACAAACGATGTTCATTTTTAGGATCCAGGAAAGAAAAAAAAATATCCCATCTTGACAATCATGTGAATTTGTTTCCCACTTGCATCTCCTTCCTCTTGTATCCCACTATATCAATTAATTATTCCAAGTGGGGTTTATCGAGCTGTCCATTTAATAGAAAGTATATGTCTTGTAAATAAATTAACACAAGTGGTTTACTTGTTCCAAAGAGTGTCGACCACTAAGGGAAATCATCATGCAACAAGCACTATTATTTGTTTATTAGCAACGGGGTTTGGAAATAAAAGCACATAGATGGCGGTTTTGTAAGATGAAACAGAAAAAAATAACACTTGCATTAGCATTTATCATGCAGCAAGAAAACGTTTTAAATGGCGGTTTTTGGTCGTTGAACACTGCAACAATACGAGGAGGAACAGAAGGCTGTGATGGTTTTAAAAATAGCAAACAGATAAGCAAATTTTATGAGTAGCCTGGTTTGATTATTCGACCAAGGTTAATGTTTGGAGATGGACCAAGTATTTACGGCCCATTTAGAACCCGATCAAAGTCCCAAAGTAGGTACTCGGGTTTGATTGTCCACGAAGGTAAAAAAAAAATAAGAAGAGATAGAGAGAAGATAGAGAGTAAGGTGATGTCGTGATCATGGTGGTTCGATGGTCCTTTGCTTGGATCATTAATAACAACGAAAGAGAGAAAATAAATGATAAAGAGAAAGGGATGTGGAAGCTCACGGTGGTGGGTAATGGGAGGTGGTGGTCAACGTTTTGTTCGTAGGTGATGATCTAAATTTGATGATTGTGGGTTTGTAATGAGCAAGTTAAATAGGTGGGTTTCGTGTTAGTGATCATCGATGAAAATTATGATGTCGATGAATGATGATTGATGAACATGGTTATCATATAAAAGCAAGATGGTTTGGTGATTATGGTGTTGTGTTGGTGATTGAGGAAACAAAAATGAAAATACAAGGTGCTTTAAGATGGCGATAGAAAACGTAAACACTAGTGGTGGGTTTGGTGATTAACAGAGTGGTTTACAAATACAGACGACAAAAGAAATAAAAGAAGAAAAGGATAGATGTGGATTTCTAATAAATTCTTGGATGTTATCTATGGATTTAGTGTTGATTTGTACGAATTTAGACAGGAAGATCAATCATAAGAATAAAAAAAATAAAGTGATTGTGAAGTCTAACTGATTGTACGATTTGTTTGAATTTGAATCCTATCACAGAATTGGAGATAAGAAACAATTTAGAAAAAGGGTGATGTTGAGATGAAACAGAATATGTATATGTTTAAAATATGTATTTGTATCTATATTTACTTATAATCAGTATTTACGTATATATATTTTCTGTATAAACTTTTATATATGTAAACTTGCTCTTCATATATGTATAGGTATATATTTGTATCTGCATTACCATATACCATATATCATTATATATATATATATATATATATATATATATATATATATATATATATATATATATATATATATATATATATATATATATATTGTATATTAATTATGTAAAGAAACAAAATAATATTAAATATATACACATTAGTAATTAACATTAATTTTATTAATAATAATGAGACTAGTACTAATATTAATAACAATAGATATAATAGTGATAATAATATTATGATAATGTTAATATTAACAATAATAATAACAACTTATATTATAACTTGTAATTAAGTTTGATATATTAATATTATATTTTATATAGTACTTTCTAATCTATATATACACATATTTATTTACAAACAATTGTTCGTGAATCATCGAGAGCAGTCCAAGGGTAAGTGAACAGTTCACAATTTTGTGACTCAACCTAACAGACTTTGCTTATCGTGTCGGAATCATATAAGAATTAAGTTTAAATTTGGTCGGAAATTGCCAGGTCATCACAGTACCTACCCGTTAAAGAAATTTCGTCCCGAAATTTGAGTGAGGTGGTCATGGCTAACCATAAAAATGTTTCCATGACAAATATGAGTTGATAAATGGTGTTTTATCATTATTGACTAATATATATAAAACGATTCGATTAGGTGAAGCGTACGAGTGAAGCTGTCACAACAGATTGAGATAGAGATTTAATTTTTAACCTAGTCACGGTGGAAATTAGAAATTTAGGTGCGTCTTAACTTTTGGCGTTGTCTTGGTTGAATTTCGAAATTCAAGGGATTTAAAGAAAATCTTCGAAATCTAAAAGATTTAATTCTTCGACGAATAAGAAAATTAGGATCTCTTTAATTAAATGCGATCATCTGCCTCGAGTGCTTTGTCTGATATTTTCACTATAAATTTACCTTTTCCGTTCCCTTACTTTCACCACTTCAATACATTCTTTCTTAATTCATAATTCCAAGAATTGTGAAAATGCTTAATCCAGTTCTAGTCCTTGATATTTTCTTGATTATCGCATCAATCTCTCTTCTTTTTCAACTACCATCAGAGGAATCTGTTTATGTCTACTATGCTCTAGGGATTATTGTATTTCTCATTCTCCCATGTCTTTATATTGCTATTCTTATTAATATCCACGATTTGTAACTTATGTGTTGTTATCGGGCTTTATATCTTCTCTTATACTTCGAAGTCCTTGCTTCTGTTTTCTATAATCATTGTCATCCCCAGTTAATACCCCCCCTATTTGCTGCGATTTATACTCCAAATACTATTTCGGAGCTTTGTCCCTTCGTTTCTTCTTCTTGCGATTGGGCATCTCTTGTAATGGTCCAAAATTCGCAGATATAAGTTTCAGAATGAACATTGTTAATGTCCTAAGAAAGAAATGGAAATAGCACCATTTGACTTGTCAAATTACCAGAATTCAAGGAAAGATAGGACTGTTAAGAAAAATATGTTCTTGATATGTTTATAGATTAGACAGAACGTAAGAGTCGTGTAACATAGCACATGATGACGTTATGATCTGTGAATCATCACATTCTATTTAGAAGCTCAGCATGACTTACTGTAATATAATCACATTGATTAAGTGTCATTATATTATACTAACTCATGCATCAATTTCCAACACTACTTCAAAAACATTCATAATTTAAACTCGAAAGTTTACAGAATATAGAAACTAACAGTTTCTATATGATGTAACACTGATATCACTAAGAGATTAATGCTTTCAGATAAGAATAGTTATGAAATTATCTTCAGAAATATGATGGATATTTATAATGAAAGATACGATAATATCTTGGAATTTCTAATATCGAAGGATGGTGAAGAAAATTTGTCCGTAAAGGTTTAGAGTCAGGAGTAAGGTATTCGCTAAAGATTTCATCAGAAACAGAATTATCAGGATTCTTAATGTACAAGTTTAGTCCTTGTGATTTATTCAGAGACTTCTTCGTAGTTTGCTCAATCAGTTTTTCAGTTTCAAACTTTTTCTGAGCATTGCAAACATACAATTCTTTATCATCAACTTTTGGCTATTGAGGTCGTTTACAGTTTTTGTTGCTTCATTCAACTCTTCAAAATTCAGATTATTAATTCGCAGGCTGGGTGCTTTTCAGAATTTCAGAATGGAAGATCATAGTTCTAAGAAATAAATGTTATATAGATACATATAACTGTTGTTGTGGAAACGTTGCAAGACTCACAATATAGATTTGCTGCTTTCCGGTATTTGGTATATGATAGAGTTTCAATGAATATAATAATTTTTTGAAAAATTAAAGATCAAAGAAATTGCTGGTAAGTTTACTGCTAATGTGGTGGAATATAATCGATTCCCCGGTAAAGATGACGAAAGGCAAACTTATATATCAAGGATATAATAAGACCAATCCGGATGAAGAGTCGAAGTTGACTTGCTGAAGCTGTGACAAAACTGGCTATTTTGGAAAGAGATTGCAAAGTTATTTTCGGTAATAATAACGCTAAAGGAATTAGCACAGCTACGTGTTAAACGTTTACACAGGTTCCGAGTGTTTTCAGGTGCATAACTATATGCATCAATCTCTTCTTCCGTAGATGGAGTGCGGTTGGTTCATCCTATCGATTGAAGTGTTTTCAAGAATTATGAAAGGTTTGAATCGCAGATTGTAATCGTCAAGATACAAATGAGGTTTAAAATGAAATCAAGTGGCAAACTTGAAGAATTGTTTAGTTTCATATGTTATAATCAATATTTTAATTCATTTTAATTATCCAATGTTATTAGTCCACAGTCGATAGTCCACAGTTAACAATCCAATAATTCATATATAGTTTAATATATAATATTCGAATTAATTAATACGTATCGTGACCCGTGTACATGTCTCAGACTCGATCACAACTCAAATTATATAAATTATTGTAGAATCAACCTCAACCCTGTATAGAGAACTCGATCATTACTGCATATAGCGTGTTATGGTTATTCCAAATAATATATATAAATGCGTCGATATGATATGTCAAAACCTTGTATACGTGTCCCGATATTTAAAGTGTGTAAAATAAATAACAGAGATTAAATAACGAATAATAAAGTGCGTAAAGTAAATAACAGAAATTAAATAACGATAAATAAAATTGCAAAAATGTAAATTGCGATAAATAAAATGTAATCAGTTAGCTTGGAACAATTAGCTAGGAACAGTTAGCGTGTATTCTTAACAAAATTTTCTCATAGTTAATTTGTTTGTTTCTAACAAATTATATTTTTGTCAAATGTTTTCTTCACTATGCCACTTGTTGGATTCTGATAAATCAAAATCCAAATATGAAATTGGATGAAAATGGTTATTCCGTGGTGAACGGATTTGTATAACGGTGAATGTAAGTAGGATAGTAAACGACCATTGAATCAGATTTGAAGAATGTACAGTGTAACTTATTAATGTGAAATCTTAAATATTCCTCGGGTATTACCTACCCGTTAAAATATTTTCATCATTATCAGTTTGTACAAAAGAATTTTTAATTACACTCTTTATGAAAACATATTTACATATATATTTTCTTCAGATGAAATCATGGATTTAATGAGTCAATATGATAATAAACTCATTTGATTTACCATTAAAACAAGAATATATAATCTCTAAAACATTAGAGATTACATAATCTCCATGAAGAACGAAGATAATTGATGTAGAACGATATGTAGAATGATGATTATACTCGAGGTACAGAATGAGATGTTGAGGCATGGATTGTTGATGGTACTGGTGCTGTTATTGATTGTACTGTTGGTGCCGGTGATGTTGCTGAAGCTGGTACGTTTTGCACCATATTCTCCAAATTGATTACTCGAGCGTGAAGTTCGTTGACTTCTTCCATTATCCCAGAATGATTGTCGGTTGGAACGAGCGGATGAATAAGGTTGAGAATTTTGGATATCATATAATCATGGCGAGATATCCTGGAAATGAGAGTGAATATAGTGTATCAAAGTGGTTCGCCGGTAAGTGCTTCAGGTTCTCTGCCAAAAGATGAATTCGATTGGTGGAAAGGATCGCCTTCTTCGCATTTCCATTAATTAGGTCGACTACGAATCCATCAGATGAATTGGGGATGGCTGATTTATTGATTCATTCTGGTGACACCGCTTTCGGAGCTTAGGTGAATATCCATGTCGTAATTGCTGTCGGAATAACTATCGAAATAGCTATCGAAATCTGAGGGACTCGAACTGGTTGAGGGATTCATCTCATACGATTAGATGAAGGATTTTTGATAAGAAATAGATTATAGGATGTAAATTAGTACCCTGTAATACATAATTGACATATGCATATATAATACTAAAATCCCATAAGTTATGGAGGAATCTACGGAAGTTGTCAGGCAAAGGTAACAATAACAGATACGCTAAGATATGAACTTATCTAGACACTGTCTATGCAATAGAGGCAGTAAGACCTGTCTAGATTAAGAATGATAAGCAGGTAATTTTCTAAGGATGATAAGCAGATGATTTCTGACAAAAATGATAAGCAAAACTTTTGACATGTAGACACGGTCGAAGTCCAGACTTACTAATGCATCCTAACGACTATCAGTTAGACACACTAATGCAAGACCTGGTTCACTAAGACCACCGCTCTGATACAAACTGAAATGCCCCGTCCTAATCCATCTGGACGAAGTCATCAACATTTGATCCCAGAGCGATGATTGACTCCAAGTAATGTCCTTAAAATGAGCAAATAACAGCAGAAGATTTCTTTCATACCCGAGAATAAACATGCTTTCAAGTGTCAACTAAAAAGTTGGTGAGTTCATAGGTTTATCTTAAAACAATAAAATTCATCATTTTGATAGACCACAAGATTTAAAAGCTGCATGGTACAAATGGGCCCGAATCCTATACCCACCTGTAATGTACATGCTATATCTTTTAAATACAGTACATCTTTCTCGTGTACGAAACCATTTTCATAAATCATAGTAACCGTACACATATCTTGTGCACACAAAAAAAACATACACATAACCTGTGTATAAAATCATTCTCTCGATATATAACATTCACATCAACTGGTGGCACATAATTTAATGGTGGCAATTATCATGTCCACATAGTTTAATAGTGGCAATTATCATGTCCACATAATTCAATAATAATCCGCAGAACTTCTGTCTGCATAATAATTCATTCGAGGAATGTTTTGCTTGTGTCTATCTCGTCAAACATTTATAAAAGCATTTCATGTATTCGCAGTTCAAAATATATTCCAAAAGCATTTAATAAAGCAGTTATAAAAACAGCGCATGTATTCTCAGTCCCAAAAATATAAAGAGTAAAAGGGAGCAAATGAACTCACCTAATGTATTTTGTGGTAAAAATACATATGATGACATTGAACAATTACAGGGTTGGCCTCGGATTCACGAACCTATATCAGTTATATATATTAAAACATATAATTAACATGTACTAATAATCAAACTAATTTATATTTATATATATTATTTATTTAGTTTAGTCATATATTTGTTATTTTTAAAGTTATATATATTTATTTTGTATTTTAATATTTATAACTATAGTTATATTAGTAATAAAGATAATACTACTAAAATAAATAAAAAGTCATATGTTAATAATAATAATAATATTTGTGATAATAATACTGTTAATGACATTAATAATAATAATAATAATACTTTTTCTAATAATACTAGTAATAATAATAATAGTAATAATAATAATAATAATAATAATAATAACAAGTGAACTACCTCAAGAAGTATTCCCTTAAAAAAATGCCCAAGTTCGGGTTCGAACCCACGACCTCCCCTAACTGAATAGCCCTTCTAACCATTTCTGATTTTCTGTTATGATTAGGATCTTAAATCCTTTTTAACTCGAATTCCCTGGCTTCTTCTTAATCATCAACTTGTATTCATCTTTTTATCTTTATTTCAACATCACAGATTTATCACCATTTAACAACATAATCACAATCGAATTATCATCATCATCCTAATCATTAATCCTAAGATTATCATCTAATATTATCTTAATACCAGCCCCATTATCTTGATCATCCTATCACTTCATCATCATCAATTACTTCTTCACTATTAAAGGTTTCGAAAGAAGAAAAAAAATATAGAAACCTGGTGAGTGTAGGTTATACATCGATCAGCCGAAACTATAATTTACTCAAGCCCAAGTAAAAAGTCCAATAACAAAATGAAGTCACAGCCTACGCATAATAATCTGATCACGGCTCAATAGCCTCACAAACCCAACTAAAAATACGTATTTTTTTTAGTTCTGCCATATTAAACACTTGTATGGTTAAGTGCAAGTGGGATAGAAGGAAAAAAAATATTAATCTTCATCATTTGTGTGGCCAAGTGTTGCGGTCCCATGAACAGCATAATCAGAATACCTATTTCTATCCTTGTCCCACACTCCCACGAGGTGCAATATGGATCGGACATTAGATTAAAGAAACGATGTTCATTTTTAGGATCCAAGAAAGAAAAAAAAATATCCCATCTTGACAATCATGTGAATTTGTTTCCCACTTGCATCTCCTTCCTCTTGTATCCCACTATATCGATTAATTATTCCAAGTGGGGTTTATCGAGCTGTCCATTTAATAGAAAGTATATGTCTTGTAAATAAATTAACACAAGTGGTTTACTTGTTCCAAAGAGTGTCGGCCACCAAGGGAAATCATCATGCAACAAGCACTATTATTTGTTTATTAGCAATGGGGTTTGGAAATAAAAGCACATAGATGTCGGTTTTGTAAGATGAAACAGAAAAAAATAACACTTGCATTAGCATTTATCATGCAGCAAGAAAACGTTTTAAATGGCGGTTTTTGGTCGTTGAACACTGCAATAATACGAGGAAGAACAGAAGGCTGTGATGGTTTTGAAAACAGCAAACAGATAAGCAAATTTTATGAGTAGCCTGGTTTGATTATTCGACCAAGGTTAATGTTTGGAGATGGACCAAGTATTTACGGCCCATTTAGAACCCGATTAAAGTCCCAAAGCAGGTACTCGGGTTTGATTGTCCACGAAGGTAAAAAATAAAATAAATAAGAAGAGATAGAGAGAAGATAGAGAGTAAGGTGATGTCGTGATCATGGTGGTTCGATGGTCCTTTGCTTGGATCATTAATAACAACGAAAGAGAGAAAATAGATGATAAAGAGAAAGGGATGTGGAAGCTCACGGTGGTGGGTTATGGGAGGTGGTGGTCAACGGTTTATTCGTAGGTGATGATCTAAATTTGATGATTGTGGGTTTGTAATGAGCAAGTTAAATAGGTGGGTTTCGTGTTGGTGATCATCGATGAAAATGATGATGTCGATGAATGATGATTGATGAACATGGTTATCATATAAAAGCAAGATGGTTTGGTGATTATGGTGTTGTGTTGGTGATTGAGGAAACAAAAATGAAAATACAAGGTGCTTTAAGATGGCGATAGAAAACGTAAACACTAGTGGTGGGTTTGGTGATTAACAGAGTGGTTTACAAATACAGACGACAAAAGAAATAAAAGAAGAAAAGGATAGATGTGGATTTCTAACAAATTCTTGGATGTTATCTATGGATTTAGTGTTGATTTGTACGAATTTAGACAGGAAGATCAATCAGAAGAATAAAAAAAATAAAGTGATTGTGAAGTCTAACTGATTGTACGATTTGTTTGAATTCGAATCCTGTCACAGAATTGGAGATAAGAAACAATTTAGAAAAAGGGTGATGTTGAGATGAAACAGAATATGTATATGTTTAAAATATGTATTTGTATCTATATTTACTTATAATCAGTATTTACGTATATATATTTTCTGTATAAACTTTTATATATGTAAACTTGCTCTTCATATATGTATAGGTATATATTTGTATCTGCATTACCATATACCATATATCATTATATATATATATATATATATATATATATATATATATATATATATATATATATATATATATATATATATATATATATATATATATATATATATATATTGTATATTAATTTTGTAAAGAAACAAAATAATATTAAATATATACACATTAGTAATTAACATTAATTTTATTAATAATAATGAGACTAGTACTAATATTAATAACAATAGAGATAATAGTGATAATAATATTATGATAATGTTAATATTAACAATAATAATAACAACTTATATTATAACTTGTAATTAAGTTTGATATATTAATATTATATTTTATATAGTACTTACTAATCTATATATACACATATTTATTTACAAACAATTGTTCATGAATCATCGAGAGCAGTCTAAGGGTAAGTGAACAGTTCACAATTTTGTGACTCAACCTAACAGACTTTGCTTATCGTGTCAGAATCATATAAGAATTAAGGTTAAATTTGGTCGGAAATTGTCGGGTCGTCACAAATTGCCTATTGAGTCCTTGGGTGAAGTCATTACCCCAAGTTTACTGCGGAAAGAAAACCACCCAACATCGTATAGCACTAGGCCATTGCACATACGGAAAATGTTCAGCAGTAGTGGTTGGCCGGTGGCATTGCAGTACATCTCGAACAGCACAATTTTGTTAATTGCGTTAGGATGCAACTGTGCCATAGCGATCTTATAGTATTCGCAAACACTGCGGAAAAAGCGAGTAAGTGGAAATCGAAGGTTGCCTTGAGAAATGGCAGCCTCGTAAACAGAAATCATCCCTTTAGGGGGAGTATCGGCTCGCTGTTCTGCTGCAGGCGCGGTAGGAACAAATTGAGCAAGTGGCAGATACCATTCCTGTAGGGTTTGAAGTTTTGTTTCCGTCATATAGGAAACATAACCTCTGGGGGTATGCATAGATGAAGACGACGCCATTTGCAATAAGGAAAATAAATTGAATGATAAAAAAAAGCTAAATCGGAGGTTGAATTGATGAAATTGAAGGTTCGATTGGCTAATTGCAAAGTACGATTGTGATTCGATGAATTTGATTGCAGATGAAATTGAAAGAGAAAGAGTAAAGTTTTTATGCGGATTATTGTGTTATTTATAATCGGGATTAGGCCGAGCAAGTTGAAAAGATAATCAATGCATTTAAATGGCTAAAATTACCGCAACGTGTAAACGGTAATTTTCTAGCCGTTACAGCGTGTTGATTTGACAGATTGGCGAAAGTTACCATTGTAATTACGCGTTGAGCTTAATTAAAACAACGGTAATAAATGGGCGGCAAGAAATATTAAAGTATTGTTTGCGAACTATTTTAAGAAGCATTTCGTTATTTTTAAAGTTTATCATGATGCGTTAGCTTCGCGAAAATGCATCATAATAAACTGGGGGGACTTGATAATATACATGGCATTGTATATGTATATTTTATTTGCTAAAAGCCAAAGGCAGAACTACGTGAATTATAAGGAAAAGCTATACAATATTCGCTGAAAATAAGTACAGCGGTTATGTTTTCGCATTAATGCAAGACCGCGGTTTAATCCGCTGAGTTTCCGCGGATAGTTAAGTAACTCGCAGACCGCGGATATTTCGATTCCTATAAATAGGGAGCTAGGTCTCTCATTTATAGGTTGTTGATTCTCTGCCATTTTACCGAAGCCTTTGTAATTTCCACTTGTGATCTTGCCCAAGGGATTTTTACACCGCGCAAAGGTGAATTAAGCTAATTAATAATCAAGACCGGGTCGGGGTGGTTGATCACTTGATAGTTAAAGTGAAAGACGATCATCGGGGCCCAAAATAATCATCAAACATTCCATCCTCCATTACAATCTTATTGCACTCAATCCGTAATTAAGTAACATCATTAATTAAGGATTGATCAATAATGATTCACACTAACCTTACTACTCAAATAAAGGAGGCGCAACAAGGAGTTTTAAAAGAGGGAAACTTAAAGGATGAAATACCCAAAGGATCGGAGAAGCATCTTAATATTCAGGAAGACGGGACCCGGTATAGGGCTGAAAGAATTTGGGTACTAAAATTTGGAGATATGAGAGAAATGGTACTTAGAGAAGCTCATAAAATCAGATACTCAATACATCCTGGAACGGAGAAGATGTACAAGGATCTCAAGAAACATTTTTGGTGGCTAGGTATGAAAGCCGATGTTGCTAAATACATAGGGGAATGTTTGACGTGTTCTAAGGTCAAAGTGGAGCATCAGAAACCATCAGGTCTACTTCAACAACCCGAAATCCTGGAATGGAAATGGGAAAACATTACCATAGATTTTATCATTAAATTGCCAAGGACTGCAAGTGGTTTTGATACTATTTGGGTAATAGTTGATCGTCTTACCAAATCAGCACACTTCCTACCAATAAGAGAAGATGACAAGATGGAAAAGTTAGCACGACTGTATTTAAAGGAAGTCGTCTCCAGACATGGAATACCAATCTCTATTATCTCTGATAGGGATGGCAGATTTATTTCAAGATTCTGGCAGACATTACAGCAAGCATTAGGAACTCGTCTAGACATGAGTACTGCCTATCATCCACAAACTGATGGGCAGAGCGAAAGGACGATACAAACGCTTAAAGACATGCTACGAGCATGTGTTATTGATTTCGGAAACAGTTGGGATCGACACCTACCGTTAGCAGAATTTTCCTACAACAACAGTTATCATTCTAGTATTGAGATGGCGCCGTTTGAGGCACTTTATGGTAGAAAAGTGCAGGTCTCCGATTTGTTGGAATGAAGTGGGGGATAGACAGATTACGGGTCCTGAGATAATACAAGAAATTACCGAGAAAATCATCCAAATTCAACAACGATTGAAAACCGCCCAAAGTCGACAAAAGAGCTACGCGGACAGTAAGAGAAAAGATATAGAGTTTGAAATTGGAGAAATGATCATGCTTAAGGCTTCACCTTGGAAAGGCGTTGTTCGATTTGGTAAACGGGAGAAACAAAATCCAAGGTACATTGGACCATTCAAGATTATAGATCGTGTCGGACCAGTAGCTTACCAACTGGAGCTACCTCAACAACTCGCGGCTGTACATAACACTTTTCATGTCTCGAATTTGAAGAAATGTTTTGCTAAAGAAGATCTCACTATTCTGTTGGACGAAATCCAAATCAATGAAAAACTTCAGTTCATTGAAGAACCCGTCGAAATAATGGATCGTGAGGTTAAGAGACTTAAGCAAAACAAGATACCGATTGTTAAGGTTCGATGGAATGCTCGTAGAGGACTTGAGTTCACCTGGGAATGAGAAGATAAGATGAAGAAGAAATACCTGCATCTATTTCCAGAAGATTCGTCAACACCTCCAACTGCTTAAAATTTCGGGACGAAATTTATTTAACGGGTAGGTACTGTAGTGACCCGAACTTTTCCATGTTTATATATATTAAATGAAATTGTTATCTACATGATTAAATGTTTCCAACATGTTAAGCAATCAAACTTGTTAAGACTTGATTAATTGAAATATGTTTCATATAGACAATTGACCACCCAAGTTGACCGGTGATTCACGAACGTTAAAACTTGTAAAAACTATACGATGAGATATATATGGTTATATATATAGTTAACATGATTTTATTATAAGTAAGTATCTCATTAGGTATTTTAACAATGAGTTATATACATAAAAATGAGACTATTAATTTAAGAAACTCGAAAACGATATATATAACGATTATCGTTATAACAACGTCTTACTAGGTACATATGAATCATATTAAGATATTGATAAACTTGGTTAATTATATTAAATGATAAATAAATATATCATTAAGTGTATTAACAATGAACTACATATGTAAAAATAAGACTACTAACTTAATGATTTCGAAACGAGACATATATGTAACGATTATCGTTGTAATGACATTTAACTGTATATATATCATACTAAGATATAATATATATCATAATATCATGATAATGTACCAATTTAACATCTCATTTGATATAATAAACAATGGGTTAACAACATTTAACAAGATCGTTAACCTAAAGGTTTCAAAACAACATTTACATGTAACGACTAACGATGACTTAACGACTCAGTTAAAATGTATATACATGTAGTGTTTTAATATGTATTCATACACTTTTGAAAGACTTCAATACACTAATCAAAATACTTCTACTTAACAAAAATGCTTACAATTACATCCTCGTTCAGTTTAATCAACAATTCTACTCGTATGCACCCGTATTCGTACTCGTATAATACACAGCTTTTAGATGTATATACTATTGGTATATACAATCCAATGATCAGCTCTTAGCAGCCCATGTGAGTCACCTAACACATGTGGGAACCATCATTTGGCAACTAGCATGAAATGTCTCATAAAATTACAAAAATATGAGTAATCATTCATGACTTATTTACATGAAAACAAAATTACATATCCTTTATATCTAATCCATATACCAACGACCAAAAACACCTACAAACACTTTCATTCTTCAATTTTCTTCATCTAATTGATCTCTCTCAAGTTCCATCTTCAAGTTTTAAGTGTTCTTCATAAATTCCATAAGTATAGTTTCATAAAAATCAAGAATACTTCCAAGTTTGCAAGTCTACTTCCAAGCTTTCTAATCCATTCCAAGTAATCATCTAAGATCAAGGAACCTTTGTTATTTACAGTAGGTTATCTTTCTAATTCAAGGTCATATTCATATTCAAACTTTGATTCAATTTCTACAACTATAACAATCTTATTTCGAGTGAAAATCTTATTTGAACTGTTTTCGTGTGATGATTCTGTTTCAAGAACTTTCAAGCGATCCAAGGATCCTTTGAAGCTAGATCCATTTTTCTCATTTCCAGTAGTTTTATCCAGAAAACTTGAGGTAGTAATGATGTTCATAACATCATTTGATTCATACATATAAAGCTATCTTATTCGAAGGTTTAAACTTGTAATCACTAGAACATAGTTTAGTTAATTCTAAACTTGTTCGCAAACAAAAGTTAATCCTTCTAACTTGACTTTTAAAATCAACTAAACAAATGTTCTATATCTATATGATATGTTAACTTAATGATTTAAAACCTGGAAACACGATGAACACCATAAAATCGGATATACGCCGTCGTAGTGAAACCGGAGGCTGTTTTGGTTTGGATAATTAAAAACTATGATAAACTTTGATTTAAAAGTTGTTCTTATGGGAAAATGATTTTTCATATGAACATGAAACTATATCCAAAAATTAAGGTTAAACTCAAAGTGGAAGTATGTTTTCTAAAATGGTCATCTAGACGTCGTTCTTTCGACTGAAATGACTACCTTTACAAAAATGACTTGTAACTTATATTTCTGACTATAAACCTATACTTTTCTATTTAGATTCATAAAATATAGTTCAATATGAAACCATAGCAATTTGATTCACTCAAAACGGATTTAAAATGAAGAAGTTATGGATAAAACAAGATTGGATATTTTTGATCTTTTTAGCTACGGGGAAATGTTTAACAAATCTATACAAATCATATCCTAGCTAAATTATATTGTATTATACATGTATTCTAATATATTATGTAATCTTGGGATACCATAGACACGTATGCAAATGTTTTGACATATCATATCGACCCATGTATATATATTATTTGGAACAACCATAGACACTCTATATGCAGTAATGTTGGAGTTAGCTATACAGGGTTGAGGTTGATTCCAAAAATATATATACTTTGAGTTGTGATCTAGCCTGAGACGTGTATACACTGGGACGTGGATTGATTCAAGATAATATATATCGATTTATTTATGTACAACTGTGGACAACTAGTTGTAGGTTACTAACGAGGACAGCTGACTTTATACACTCAAATCTTTAAAACATAATAAAAATGGTTGTAATTATATTTTGATCATACTTTGATATATATGTACATATTTGTATAGGTTCGTGAATCGATCCGTGGCCAAGTCTTATTTCCGAGGAAGGAAATATCTGTGAAAGTGAGTTATAGTCCCACTTTTAAAATCTAATATTTTTGGGATGAGAATACATGCAGGTTTTATAAATGATTTACAAAATAGACACAAGTACGTGAAACTACATTCTATGATTGAATTATCGAAATCAAATATGCCCCTTTTTATTAAGTCTGGTAATCTAAGAATTAGGGAACAGACACCCTAATTGACGTGAATCCTAAAGATAGATCTATTGGGCCTAACAAACCTCATCCAAAGTACCGGATGCTTTAGTACTTCGAAATTTATATCATATCCGAAGGGTGTCCCGGAATGATGGGGATATTCTTATATATACATCTTGTTAATGTCGGTTACCAGGTGTTCACCATATGAATGATTTTTATCTCTATGTATGGGATGTGTATTGAAATATGAAATCTTGTGGTCTATTGTTACGATTTGATATATATAGGTTAAACCTATAACTCACCAACATTTTTGTTGACGTTTAAAACATGTTTATTCTCAGGTGAATACTAAGAGCTTCTGCTGTTGCATACTAAAATAAGGACAAGATTTGGAGTCCATGTTTGTATGATATTGTGTAAAACTGCATTCAAGAAACATATGTCGATGTAATATATTTCTATTGTAAACCATTATGTAATGGTCGTGTGTAAACAGTATATTTTATATTATCATTATTTGATAATCTACGTAATGTTTTTTAAAATCTTTATTGATAAAATAAAGGTTATGGTTGTTTTAAAAATGAATACAGTCTTTGAAAAACGTCGCATATGTGACGACCCAGGAAATTCCGATCAAATTTAAATTTAATTCTTAATATAGTTTCGACACGATAAGCAAAGTCTGTAATGTTGAGTCACAAAAATTTTGAACTGTTTCATATATTCGTTTGACTTTCGACCATTCCCGACGATTCACGAACAACTTTTTGTAAATAGATAACATATATATTTAAATAGGTATTTATAATTTGAAATATAATATGGAATATTATATAATTTAATTATTAGAAATTATATTGTAAAGTAAATAAAATAAAATGCGATGTAATGGAAACTATATTTAAGAATATATTATTATATATAAATATGTATATAAATATTACTTGTAAATATATAAAGTTATATTAAATCTATTTGTTTAAAAATATATAATATATATTTATGTGATAAAACTTGTTAGTTAAAACTGATTATATTTAAAGAGAGAGAGTAAATGGAAAATGATTGATTTCAAGCTTAATTAGTAAAAGTCTGTAACACTCTGTTGATGTCTTGTTAGTTTTAATATAGATATTGTACATGTTCATGAAGAATTGAAATAAAAGTTGGAGTGTAAATTGATTACGAAGATTCTAGATTTGTTAAAAATATTTTTATCCTTTTTAGTTTAAATATTAGTACTCCGTACATATAAATTGGAACAGAAAATAAATAATTATCGAACCTTTTTGATCAGGTTTCAAACAGTTAATGAGTGAAATAATTAATTAAATTTCATCTAAAAGTTTGAGATTTTTAGGAACACTTTTATATTTTAACTATTTAGCAATGAACCACGTTATAACACAGTCACTGAAAACTGTCGGTAACTAAATAACAAATCATCCGCGTACACTGTGGTTAATTGAGAGATTAGTTCACTTTGCCTGTTTCTAATTGATTCCCATTGAGAAATTTTAATTATTAATTTATTATTATTATTATTATTATATTTATTATATTGATATGTCTGCATCTATATGTATGCAAGATGTATATGTAATTGGAGGATCAACCATTTCACCTTACAATTAACTCCATTCTTCAACCATTGAGCCACCACCGGAGCCATCACACAACCGCCGCCATCACCTAAGAACACCACCTCATGATCCCCACTTCCACCACCATTACAACCTCATCAACTAGCCATTGTTGTATTTCTTCGATCACCATGGAACACCATCTTAACCGCCATCGACATCTTCACCCATCTCACCATCATGAACTACCTACACATACTTATACATGTTTCTGTTCGAAAATCAAACAAAACCACCATCACAAAATCTCCATTAAACCGCTGCTTTATTCTATTTAATTCAAAGAAACTGCTATTATTCGATCACATGTCTGTTACTACAGCTGCACTTATATTCCTGTTTTCTTGTTGCAACCACAACCACCTTTAAGTCTCCTTCAACCGCCACCTTGATCACCTCCTGCAACCGTGAACAACCACCACAATCACCTCCCTCTCTCTCTTACTCTCCCTCTTTTCTTTGTTTGAACCAACATACACCAACATTTAAAAATCATCGTGAGCATTGTTTTCAGTTTCCATCAAGAACTCCACACTTAAACCCATGGATACGGTTCGTCAACGATAACCATCATCATCAACAATGACCACGTACCTTCAACTCGATCCTGCTGCAGCCTACTGTTTACTCTTCCTGAATGAACATCGCCACTCCCATCATCACAGCCGTCACCATCAATCTTGAACCCATCTCGAGCTGCTACTGCATACCGTATACTCTTACATATATATATTTCAGCCCACGAGACCTTCTGATTATCCCATCCTTCAATACCCTCGATTTTTATTTTATTTCGATAACCAAACCCATCATCGAGGTTTATGGCTGCTACTACACTACTATATTTTTCTGTTTTCTTGGTTCGAATTACAAACCCACTTGAAAAACCACCATCAATTTTTTTTATCATAACCGAAAACCACAATAATTTACAACCCAGCTGCAGACTCCTGTCTTCTATCCCCTATTCTAACACTCACGTCATCCTGCTACAACTTTAAACCAACTCATGACCAAGAACCTTCATTAAAATGAAACCCATTTATTTATTTATTTATTTATTTATTTATTTTCCTGTTGACGAATAACAAACAGCTGGAAGCTGCACTCCTACAGCTGCTACTACAGTGGTTTATATCTATATATCTGGTTTACGAATAGAAGGGAGATGTGAGAAGATGGTGATGGAAAATATCGATGATGACAAGGAAAGTGACGAATAATAAAGAATGTGATGATGATGCATTTGTGTATCTGTCAAAACCCACTAATTCTTTGTTTTATTTTACTGAGCGAATTTTATTATATCTATCAAACCCTTTTGATTAAGTGGACTTATGTATCAATTTCCTTTTTGGACCGTCAAATTACTTGGGCCATTGTTTTTCTACTCGGGCCATTACCTTACTTTTGGACTTGTTTGAAGATTGGCCAAAAACAGAAATTTTGGTTTAAATGCATCAAAGGTGTAAATTAGAATAGAAAAGGAGAAGCAGAGGAGTGGTTCTGAAATGTCCCGTTCTTATTGATTAAAAACGTTCCATATTAATTGATTCCGTTGCGAGGTTTTGACCTCTATATGAGACGTTTTTCAAAGACTGCATTCATTTTTAAAACAAACCATAACCTTTATTTCATAGATAAAGGTTTTAAAAAAAAGCTTTACGTAGATTATCAAATAATGATAATCTAAAATATCCTGTTTACACACGACCATTACATAATGGTTTACAATACAAATATGTTACAACAAAATAAGTTTCTTGAATGCAGTTTTTACACAATATCATACAAGCATGGACTCCAAATCTCGTCCTTATTTAAGTATGCGACAGCGGAAGCTCTTAATAATCACCTGAGAATAAACATGCTTAAAACGTCAACAAAAATGTTGGTGAGTTATAGGTTTAACCTATATATATCAAATCATAATAATAGACCACAAGATTTCATATTTCAATACACATCACATACATAGAGATTAAAATCATTCATATGGTGAACACCTGGTAACCGACATTAACAAGATGCATATATAAGAATATCCCCATCATTCCGGGACACCCTTCGGATATGATATAAATTTCGAAGTACTAAAGCATCCGGTACTTTGGATGGGGTTTGTTAGGCCCAATAGATCTATCTTTAGGATTCGCGTCAATTAGGGTGTCTGTTCCCTAATTCTTAGATTACCAGACTTAATAAAAAGGGGCATATTCGATTTCGATAATTCGACCATAGAATGTAGTTTCACGTACTTGTGTCTATTTTGTAAATCATTTATAAAACCTGTATGTATTCACATCCCAAAAATATTAGATTTTAAAAGTGGGACTATAACTCACTTTCACAGATTTTTACTTCGTCGGGAAGTAAGACTTGGCCACTGGTTGATTCACGAATCTATAACAATATATACATATATATCAAAGTATGTTCAAAATATATTTACAACACTTTTAATATATTTTGATGTTTTAAGTTTATTAAGTCAGCTGTCCTCGTTAGTAACCTACAACTAGTTGTCCACAGTTAGATGTACAGAAATAAATCGATAAATATTATCTTGAATCAATCCACGACCCAGTGTATACGTATCTCAGTATTGATCACAACTCAAACTATATATATTTTGGAATCAACCTCAACCCTGTATAGCTAACTCCAACATTCACATATAGAGTGTCTATGGTTGTTCCGAAATATATATAGATGTGTCGACATGATAGGTCGAAACATTGTATACGTGTCTATGGTATCTCAAGATTACATAATATACAATACAAGTTGATTAAGTTATGGTTGGAATAGATTTGTTACCAATTTTCACGTAGCTAAAATGAGAAAAATTATCCAATCTTGTTTTACCCATAACTTCTTCATTTTAAATCCGTTTTGAGTGAATAAAATTGCTATGGTTTCATATTGAACCATATTTTATGAATCTAAACAGAAAAAGTATAGGTTTATAGTCGGAAAAATAAGTTACAAGTCGTTTTTGTAAAGGTAGTCATTTCAGTCGAAAGAACGACGTCTAGATGACCATTTTAGAAAACATACTTCCACTTTGAGTTTAACCATAATTTTTGAATATAGTTTCATGTTCATAATAAAAATCATTTACTCAGAATAAAAACTTTTAAATCAAAGTTTATCATAGTTTTTAATTAACTAACCCAAAACAGCCCGCGGTGTTACTACGACGGCGTAAATCCGGTTTTACGGTGTTTTTCGTGTTTCCAGGTTTTAAATCATTAAGTTACCATATCATATAGATATAGAACATGTGTTTAGTTGATTTTAAAAGTCAAGTTAGAAGGATTAACTTTTGTTTGCGAACAAGTTTAGAATTAACTAAACTATGTTCTAGTGATTACAAGTTTAAACCTTCGAATAAGATAGCTTTATATGTATGAATCGAATGATGTTATGAACATCATTACTACCTTAAGTTCCTTGGATAAACCTACTGGAAAAGAGAAAAATGGATCTAGCTTCAATGGATCCTTGGATGGCTCGAAGTTCTTGAAGCAGAATCATGACACGAAAACAAGTTCAAGTAAGATCATCACTTGAAATAAGATTGTTATAGTTATAGAAATTGAACCAAAGTTTAAATATGATTATTACCTTGTATTAGAATGATAACCTACTGTAAGAAACAAAGATTTCTTGAGGTTGGATGATCACCTTACAAGATTGGAAGTGAGCTAGCAAACTTGAAAGTATTCTTGATTTTATGAAACTAGAACTTTTGGAATTTATGAAGAACACTTAGAACTTGAAGATAGAACTTGAGAGAGATCAATTAGATGAATAAAATTGAATAATGAAAGTGTTTGTAGGTGTTTTTGGTCGTTGGTGTTTGGATTAGATATAAAGGATATGTTATTTTGTTTTCATGTAAATAAGTCATGAATGATTACTCATATTTTTGTAATTTTATGAGATATTTCTTGCTAGTTGCCAAATGATGGTTCCCACATGTGTTAGGTGACTCACATGGGATGCTAAGATCTGATCATTGGAGTGTATATACCAATAGTACATACATCTAAAAGCTGTGTATTGTACGAGTACGAATACGGGTGCATACGAGTAGAATTGTTGATGAAACTGAACGAGGATGTAATTGTAAGCATTTTTGTTAAGTAGAAGTATTTTGATAAGTGTATTGAAGTCTTTCAAAAGTGTATAAATACATATTAAAACACTACATGTATATACATTTTACCTGAGTCGTTAAGTCATCGTTAGTCGTTACATGTAAGTGTTGTTTTGAAACCTTTAGGTTAACGATCTTGTTAAATGTTGTTAACCCAATGTTTATAATATCAAATGATATTTTAAATTATTATATTATCATGATATTATCATGTATGAATATCTCTTAATATGATATATATACATTAAATGTCTTTACAACGATAATCGTTACATATATGTCTCGTTTAAAAATCATTAAGTTAGTAGTCTTGTTTTTACATATGTAGTTCATTGTTAATATACTTAATGATATGTTTACTTATCATAGTATCATGTTAACTATATATATATGTATCCATATATATGTCATCATATAGTTTTTACAAGTTTTAACGTTCGTGAATCACCGGTCAACTTGGGTGGTCAATTGTCTATATGAAACATATTTCAATTAATCAAGTCTTAACAAGTTTGATTGCTTAACATGTTGGAAACATTTAATCAGGTAAATATCAATCTCAATTAATATATATAAACATGGAAAAGTTCGGGTCACTACAGGTTCAGGGTATTGTTGTGGTAGCGAGAGGTCCTAGGTTCAAGCCCAGACTCAGGCATTTTTTTTGGAAAAGCTTTTAAGGTAGTAATATATCTATTAATATTATTATTATTATTATTATTATTATTATTATTATTATTATTATTATTATTATTATTATTATTATTATTATTATTATTATTATTATTATTATTATTATTATTATTATTATTAAGATTATTATAATTAGTATAATTATGAACATGTTAATACTATAAACATATCTTTATTAAGAAGTTAATAAAAGATGAAATGGTAAAGAATATGGAAAAAGATCATAATACATGTACAATTATGATTATGATTAAGAAGTAGAATTTTAGGAGTTATAATTACAAGTTTAGGAATTTAAAACGAAGACTATTATGACTAATAATATTATTATTAGAATTATCATTATTATTACCATTTTTATTATTACTAGTATTATTATATTTAAAATTATCATTTTTATCAAAACTGTCATTCTTATGTTATTATTATTAGTAAGATTATAAAAATTTTAATTATTATTATTACATTCATTATTATTATTAGTATTATTATTATGATTATTATTATTAATATTATTAGTTTTAAGATGATTATTATTATTATTATTACAAACTAAAAACAACATGTTATTCATTATCCTTATTATTATCATTCTATCAAATATGAAAAATACATATATAAATATATAACAATTGAAATAATATATATTATTAATATCAATACATAACTTGTCCGATTTCGATTATATGTTTTAATATATATATAAATAATATAGGTTCGTGAATCCGAGGCCAACCCCGCATTGTTCAGTTCTGTCGTATGCATATTTTTACTACAAAATATCGTATTGTGAGTTCACTTGCTCCCTTTTACTCTTTACATTTTTGGGACTGAGAATACATGCGCTATTTTTACAACTGATTTATTAAATGCTCTTGAAATATATTTGACCTGCGAATACATGAAATGAATTTATAAATGTTTGACGAGATAGACACAAGCAAAACATTCCTCGAATGAATTATTATGCAGACAGAAGTTCTGCGGATTATTATTGAATTATGTGGACATGATAATTGCCACCATTAGATTATGTGGACATGATAATTGCCACCATTGAATTATGTGGATATGATAATTGCCACCATTAAATTATGTAGACATGATAATTCCCACCAATTGAAGTGAATGTTATGTATCGAGAGAATGATTTTTATACACAGGTTATGTGTATTATATTTTGTACACGAGATATGTGTACGGTTACTAAGATTTATGAAAAATGGATTTCGTACACGAGAAAGGTGTACTGTATTTAAAAGATATAGCATGTACATTACAGGTGGGTATAGGATTCGGGCCCATTTGTACCATGCAGGATTTAAATATTGTGGTCTATCAAAATGATGAATTTTATTGTTTTATGATAAACTTATGAACTCACCAACCTTTGGTTGACACTTGAAAGCATGTTTATTCTCAGGTATGAAAGAAATCTTCCGCTGTGCATTTGCTCATTTTAAGGACATTACTTGGAGTCGATCATCGCTCTGAGATCAAATGTTGATGACTTCGTCCAGATGGATTAGGACGGGGTATTACAGTTGGTATCAGAGCGGTGATCTTAGCGAACTTGGTCTTGCATTATTGTGTATAACTGATAAGTCGTTAGGATGCATTAGTGAGTCTGGACTTCGACCGTGTCTGCATGTCAAATGTTTTGCTTATCATTTTGTGTCGAAAATTACCTGCTTATCATTCTTAAGTCTAGACACATCTTACTGCAATGATTTCATGAATAGTGTATAGACAAGATTCATATCTTAGCGTCTCTGTTACTGTAGACTTTACCAAACAGCTTTCGTAGATTCTTCCGTAACTTATGGGATTTTAGTATTATATATGCATATGTAAATTATGTATTGCAGGGTACTAATCTACATCCTATAATCTATTCCTTATCGAAAATCCTTCATCTGATCATATGAGATGAATCCCTCAACCAGTTCGAATTCCTCGGATTCCGACAGCTATTCCGATATGGAGTTTCACCTAAACTCCGAAAGCGGTGTCACCAGAATGAATCAATCAATCAGCCATCCCCAATTCATCTGATGGGTTTGTAGACGACTTAACCGATGGAGACGCAAAGAAAGCGATCCTTTCCATCCAGCACATTCCCCTCTTGACGAAGAACCTGAAGCAATTACCGGTGAACCTATCCGAAACACCATTTTCACCCTCATCGCCAAGATATCTCGCAACGATTACATAATATCTACAATTCTAAACCTAATTCATCCACTTGTTCACACAGCCAATCATCCCGGCGTAATAGAAAAAGTCAACGAACTTCGCACCCGAGTTGTAACCTTGAAAAATATGGTGCAAAATGTACCAGCTTCAGCAACACTACCAGCATCAACAGTACCACCAACAACAACATCCGCATCCCAAGCCTTAATTTCACAATCTGTCCCACGAACATCAACATCATACGCACCATAGATACTAAGGAGTACCAACAGCAATGAACGATGAACTATTGATCCATAACTTCATTAATATCCTGCGAAGAATATGTGGTTCCTAATAGTTTTAGAGATTACTTATCCTAGCGCAAACCGAAACTCAAATGAGTCTAATATTATATTGACTCATTAAATCCATGATTACATCTGAAGAAAATATATATGTATATATATTTTCATAAAGATTGTGATTAAAAATTCTTTCGTACAAACTGTTAATGATAAAAATATTTTAACGGGTATGTAATACCAGAGGAATATTTAAGATTTCTCATTAAAAAGTTACATTGTACATTCTTCGAATCTGAATCAACAGTCATTTACTATCCTACCTGCAATCATCGATATACGTATCCGTTCACCGCAGAATAACTATTTTCATTCAATTTCATATTTGAATTTTTACCTATCAGAATTCAACAAGTGGCATAATGAAGAAAATATTGGACAAAATAAAATTCGTTAGAAACAAACAAATTAACTATGAAGAAAATTTTGTTAAGAATCCACGCTAACTGTTCCTAGCTAACTGTTCCTAACTAACTGGTTACATTTTTATCGCAATTTATTTATTCCAATTTATTTATCGTATTTTATTTATCGCAATTTTAATTCTCGCAATTTTATTTATCGTCATTTAATTTCTGTATTTATTTTACGCACTTTAAATATCGGGACACGTATACAAGGTTTTGACATATCATATCGACGCATATATATATATTATTTGGAGTAACCATCGACACTCTATATGCAGTAATGATCGAGTTCTCTATACAGGGTTGAGGTTGATTCTATAATAATATATATACTTTGAGTTGTGATCGAGTCTGAGACATGTACACGTGTCACGATACGTATTAACTAATTCGAATATTATATATTAAACTATATATGAATTATTGAACTGTCAACTGTGGACTATTGACTGTGGACTAATAACATTGGACAATTAAAATGAATTAAAATATTGATTATAATATATGAAACTAAACAATTCTTCAAGTTTGCCACTTGATTTCCCCTTAAAGGCCATTTGTATCTTGACAATTCTAATCTGCGTTCAAACCCTTCATGATTCTTGAAAACACCTCGATTGGGAGGATGAAACAACCGCACTTCATCTACGGAAGAAAAGATTGATACATATAGTTATGCACCTGAAAACACTCGGAAGCCGGGTAAACATTTAACACGTATCTGTGCTAACTCTTTTGGCGTTGTTATTACCGAAAATAACTTTGCAATCCCTTTCCAAAATTTGTCAATTTTGTCACAGCTCCAGCAAGTCAACTTCAACTTTTCGTTCGAAACAACCCTATAATCACCTTGATATATATGTGTACTCTTTTATTGTTACCGGGGAACCTTTTATATTCCATCATATTACCAGCAGACGCACCAGCAACCTCATTGCTCCTTGGCTTAAATCTCTTCGACAAATCACTCTATTTATATATTGAAGTCTTATCATGTACTCATCCGCATCTTGTAACAGGAATTGACATACCAATTATCGGGGATTAGCAAGCAGTATTTTGAAATCTCGCAGCATGTCTACATCAACAGTTATATGTAAACATATAACATTTATCTCTTGGAATTATGATCTTTCATTCTGAAATTCTGAAAAGCACCCAGTCTACAAATCAATACCACAAATTCTGAAAAAGCTGAATACAGCAGCAAAAACTATACATGACCTTAACCGTCGAAAGTTTGATGATAAAGAATGGAGTATTGGAAACACCCAATAGAAAATTTAGTACCGAAAAGCAGATTATGCGAAACTATGAAGGAAGCCGTGGACAAATCACAAAGAATAAGTTTGACTTTAAAGAATTCAAATGATTCAGTATCTGCTGAAGTCATTAACGAATACCTTGCTCCTGACTCTAAACTATTACGGACAAATCTTCCTCATCATCCAACGATATTAAAAATTCTAAGATATCATCGTATCTTTCATTATAAATATCCTCCATATTTCTGAAGATATTTTCATAACTATTCTTATCTGAAATCATTAATCTCTTCGTGTTATCAGTGTTACAGCATATAGAAACTGTTAGTTTCTATATTCTGTAAACTTTTGAGCTTAAAATATGAATGTTATTGAAGTAATGTTGGGAACTGATGCATGAGTTAGTATAATATAATGACACTTGATCAACGTGATTATATTACAGTAAGTCATGCTGAGTTTCTAAATGGAACATGATGATTCACAGATTATAACATCATCATGTGTCATGTTACATAACTCTTTCATTCTATTTAATTTCTGAATATATCAAGAAAATATGTTCTTGATAGTTCTATTCTCAGTGATTCTGGTAATTTGACAAATCAAATCATGCGATCACGTTCTTTCTTGCTTAGAACATGGAGTTCATTCGAAACTCCATATTTACGAATTCTGGACCATTACTCGCTTTAATAGAGATCGAGAAGAGAATAAAAAGGAAAAGAGCTCCAAAATATAAGAGAAAATATAAAGCCCAATAACAACACGGAGATTACAAATCGTGGATATTAATACGGATAGCAATATAAAGGTACGGTATAATTAAGAATAGTATCACCCCAAGGTAATAGTAGGAGTAAACAGATTGTTCCGGTGGAAGTTGGAAAAGGAGAATGATTGTTACAATAGTAAGGATAAGGATAAGGACAAGGATCGGAACTGGATTAAGCATTCTCACAATCTTTTGAATTTGGGAATTGAGTATAGAAGTGGTGAAAATAATGGAACGAAAGAGGTTCATTTATAGTCGGAGTATCAGAAGTTGAAATCGAAATAGATTATCACATTTAATTAGAGAGATCTTAATTTCCTTAAATCCCGAAGAATCAGATCTTATAGATTTCCAAGATTTTCTTTAAATCCCTTAAATTCCAGAAATCAACCGTGACAACGTCATCGATCAAGACGAACCTGCATTTAATCATTTTATTCTTTTGTAATAGCTTTACTCGTACACTTCGAGTAATTGAATTGTTTTATCCAAATTATTCAATGGTGATTAAACTCTATTTATCAACTCATATTCGTCATGAAAACATCTTTATTGTTAGCCATGACAACCACGCTCAAATTTCGGGACAAAATTTCTTTAACGGGTAGGTACTGTGACGACCCGGGAAATTCCGATCAAATTTAAATTTAATTCTTAATATAGTTTCGACACGATAAGCAAAGTCTGTAATGTTGAGTCACAAAAATTTTGAACTGTTTCATATATTCATTTGACTTTCGACCATTCCCGACAATTCACGAACAACTTTTTGTAAATAGATAACATATATATTTAAATAGGTATTTATAATTAGAAATATAATATGGAATATTATATAATTTAATTATTAGAAATTATATTGTAAATTAAATAAAATAAAATGCGATGTAATGGAAACTATATTTAAGAATATATTATTATATATAAATATGTATATAAATATTACTTGTAAATATAAAAAGTTATATTAAATCTATTTGTTTAAAAATATATAATATATATTTATGTGATAAAACTTGTTAGTTAAAACTGATTATATTTAAAGAGAGAGAGTAAATGGAAAATGATTGATTTCAAGCTTAATTAGTAAAAGTCTGTAACACTCTGTTGATGTCTTGTTAGTTTTAATATAGATATTGTACATGTTCATGAAGAATTGAAATAAAAGTTGGAGTGTAAATTGATTACGAAGATTCTAGATTTGTTAAAAATATTTTTATCCTTTTTAGTTTAAATATTAGTACTCCGTACATATAAATTGGAACAGAAAATAAATAATTATCGAACCTTTTTGATCAGGTTTTAAACAGTTAATGAGTGAAATAATTAATTAAATTTCATCTAAAAGTTTGGGATTTTTAGGAACACTTTTATATTTTAACTGTTTAGCAATGAACCACGTTATAACACAGTCCCTGAAAACTGTCGGTAACTAAATAACAAATCATCCACGTACATTGTGGTTAATTGAGAGATTGGTTCACTTTGCATGTTTCTAATTGATTCCCATTGAGAAATTTTAATTATTAATTTATTATTATTATTATTAATATTATATTTATTATATTGATATGTCTGCATCTATATGTATGCAAGATGTATATGTAATTGGAGAATCAACCATTTCACCTTACAATTAACTCCCTTCTTCAACCATTGAGCCACCACCGCAGCCATCACACAACCGCCGCCATCACCTAAGAACACCACCTCACGATCCCCACTTCCATCACCATTACAACCTCATCAACTAGCCATTGTTGTATTTCTTCGATCACCATGGAACACCATCTTAACCACCATCGACACCTTCACCCATCTCACCATCATGAACTACCTACACATACTTATACATGTTTCTGTTCGAAAATCAAACAAAACCACCATCACAACATCTCCATTAAACCGCTGCTTTATTCTATTTAATTCAAAGAAAATGCTATTATTAGATCACATGTCTGTTACTACAGCTGCACTTATATTCCTATTTTCCTGTTGCAACCACAACCACCTTTAAGTCTCCTTCAACCTCCACCTTGATCACCTCCTGCAACCGTGAACAACCACCACAATCACCTCCCTCTCTCTCTTACTCTCCCTCTTTTCTTCGTTTGAACCAACATACACCAACATTTAAAAATCATCGTGATCATTGTTTTCAGTTTCCATCAAGAACTCCACACTCTAACCCATGGATAAGGTTCGTCAACGACAACCATCATCATCAACAACGACCACGTACCTTCAACTCGATCCTGCTGCAGCCTACTGTTTACTCTTCCTGAATGAACATTGCCACTCCCATCATCACAGCCGTCACCATCAATCTTGAACCCATCTCGAGCTGCTACTGCATACCGTATACTCTTACATATATATTTTAGCCCACGAGACCTTCTGATTATCCCATCCTTCAATACCCTCGATTTTTAGTTTATTTCGATAACTAAACCCATCATTGAGGCTTATGGCTGCTACTACACTACTATATTTTTCTGTTTTCCTGGTTCGAATTACAAACCCATTTGAAAAACCACCATCAATTTTTTTTATCATAATCGAAAACCACAATAATTTACAACCCAGCTGCAGACTCCTGTCTTTTGTCCCCTATTCTAACACTCACATCATCCTGCTACAGCCTTAAACCAACTCATGAACAAGAACCTTCATTAAAACGAAACCCATTTATTTATTTATTTATTTTATTTTGTTTTCTGTTGACGAATAACAAACATCTGGAAGCTGCACTCCTGCAGTTGCTACTACAGCGGTTTATATCTATATATCTGGTTTACGAATAGAAGGGAGATGTGAGAAGATGGTGATGGAAAATATCGATGATGTCAAGGAAAGTGACGAATAATAAAGAATGTGATGATGATGCGTTTGTGTATCTGTCGAAACCCACTAATTCTTTGTTTTATTTTACTGAGCGAATTTTATTATATCTATTAAACCCTTTTGATTAAGTGGACTTATGTATCAATTTCCTTTTTGGACCGTCAAATTACTTGGGCCATTATTTTTCTACTCGGGCCATTACCTTACTTTTGGACTTGTTTAAAGATGGGCCAAAAACAGAAATTTCGGTTTAAATGCATCAAAGGTGTAAATTAGAATAGAAAAGGAGAAGCAGAGGAGTGGTTCAGGGTATTGTTGTGGTAGCGAGAGGTCCTAGGTTCAAGCCCAGACTCAGGCATTTTTTTTGGAAAAGCTTTTAAAGTAGTAATATATCTATTAATATTATTATTATTATTATTATTATTATTATTATTATTATTATTATTATTATTATTATTATTATTATTATTATTATTATTATTTTTATTATTATTATTATTATTATTATTATTATTATTATTATTATTATTATTAATATTAATATTAATATCATTATCATTATTAAGATTATTATAATTAGTATAATTATGAACATGTTAATACTATAAACATATCTTTATTAAGAAGTTAATAAAAGATGAAATGGTAAAGAATATGGAAAAAGATCATAATACATGTACAATTATGATTATGATTAAGAAGTAGAATTTTAGGAGTTATAATTACAAGTTTAGGAATTTAAAACAAAGACTATTATGACTAATAATATTATTATTAGAATTATCATTATTATTACCATTTTTATTATTACTAGTATTATTATATTTAAAATTATCATTTTTATCAAAACTGTCATTCTTATGTTATTATTATTAGTAAGATTATCAAAATTTTTAATTATTATTATTACAGTCATTATTATTATTAGTATTATTATTATGATTATTATTATTAATATTATTAGTTTTAAGATGATTATTATTATTATTATTACAAACTAAAAACAACACGAGGCCAACCCCGCATTGTTCAGTTCTGTCGTATGCATATTTTTACTACAAAATATCGTATTGTGAGTTCACTTGCTCCCTTTTACTCTTTACATTTTTGGGACTGAGAATACATGCGCTGTTTTTACAACTGATTTATTAAATGCTCTTGAAATATATTTGACCTGCGAATACATGAAATGCATTTATAAATGTTTGACGAGATAGACACAAGCAAAACATTTCTCGAATGAATTATTATGCAGACAGAAGTTCTGCGGATTATTATTGAATTATGTGGACATGATAATTGTCACCATTGGATTAGGTGGACATGATAATTGCCACAATTGAATTATGTGGATATGATAATTGCCACCATTGAATTATGTGGACATGATAATTGCCACCAATTGAAGTGAATGTTATGTATCGAGAGAATGATTTTTATACACAGGTTATGTGTATTATATTTTGTACACGAGATATGTGTACGGTTACTAAGATTTATGAAAAATGGATTTCGTACACGAGAAAGGTGTACTGTATTTAAAAGATATAGCATGTACATTACAGGTGGGTATAGGATTCGGGCCCATTTGTACCATGCAGGATTTAAATATTGTGGTCTATCAAAATGATGAATTTTATTGTTTTATGATAAACCTATGAACTCACCAACCTTTGGTTGACACTTGAAAGCA